>NC_092867.1:13271904-13362483 GCF_032062135.1 Pyxicephalus adspersus | reverse complement strand
AACAGTGACTGTAACCCTTCAATGTTAAAGCAGAACCAAAGTTCCACTTGAATAAATTGCGATCAGGCAGGGCTTTATTACAGAAAGGGACAGAAGGGACAGACATGTCTCTTCTGTATTAAGCATTTTTACCTGCCTGACCTCAGATAGAATAAACTCCTGTGCATCTGCAAGGGACAGGACAGTAGTACAAGAGGTTTGAAACAAGCCCCCCCCCACCACACACACACTGTCCTTTCTAACTGCTGGTACTGTGACATAATTCATTCTCAGATCCCACATCCTTAGATCCCAGCAAAGCTTCTAACATCAGTTTTTAGTTGGTTTCTTACAACTTAGAAACTCCAGACGAACTCCAGTGGCACCAACAGTCATACACAGCTTTACAGGCTCCTCTCCTGTACTAAATACGCTTGGTGTAATTTAATGCACACTGTGAGAGTCTCATAGTTCATGAGAAGCTTCAGCAAGTTAGATAGAGCCACATTTCCTGTCTGCAGGATGTCCAGCACCATCTAACCCCTCCTTCCCCAACCTGATTATTCCTGGCCTATCCTTTTCATTCACTGGATTTCAGTTCTTTCGATCAGACAGTGAATGTGCTGCTATGCATGTATCCAGAAGATCAGTTACTTACATGGGATGATCTGGATGACTCTGGCTTTCTTCATGTTTGCTGGCAGGTTTCCAGTCCTCATGTTCTCTTTCATTATTCTGACATTTGTCAGCTTCTAGAAACACAAAAAAAATCCCATTTTAATCGTTTCCCCTAATGCCTCAAAACTGAACCAGAACCCTGTTACTCTGAACTAAATTATCAACTTGTTTTGTTGTATTTATAAAGTTTCTAGATTTTCATTTTGTTTTGTTTTTCAGATTTACCCACTATGAAGATTATAAAGTCTTCTTTGCGTTCTGTGTCTTTGCTGGAGGTGATCCACTTATGAACAAATAATTATTGGCTTTGCAATGAATGTATTCTATGACTGTGGTATAATATTAGATTTTAAGCTCCTCAGGGGTGGGGACTGCTGCAAATACCTCTTCAAGCATTTGTCACCACTTTATAAATTAATAAAAATAATACAGTACAATTAAATGATAATTAACAATTGTGTGTTGGGGGGAGCTTAGACCTTAGTTAGCGAGTCAGGCACCTAGAAGCAAAGAGAAACTATTTAACAGGTATACTAGTTGGATTTTTGTTGACAAATCAAAAATATAAATCATCCTATATAGAGCATCTGCTATTGAAGGACACATACTAAGGGAATGAATGCTGCCATTGTTGATTACATCTTTTAAAAATTGTGTTATCCAAATGCTTTAGTGCTAGAGATTGAATATACATGGCAAGAGCAGCTCCTCCTCTTTCGCTCAGCTGATATTTCCTGCAATTTAAATGGCTGGTCTAAAATCCAATTCAATCTTCAGTTTTAAATCAGCTGAATACATTCCAGGTGAAAAGGTGTTCACTGTCTTGCAAGTAGCCACAAAGTAGAAAAGCCTCCCCCTGCCAGCACCCTGCAAACAAGGATCAGTGCAGTGTAAAAGCAATAGTCTCCTTGCAGAGCTCCAACACACCCCGCCCAAAGCTCGCTAATCAGCTGGAAGCATGATCCTTTCTAATTTAAGAGCTATAAAAGTCTGACTCAGTAGGAGGTTGATCTGATCTCTGCAGTGAGACCACTGCTTCCTTAAAGCATGGGTCCTTCTGTAAAGTTGAAGGCGGGGGACAGGCTTGTTCTAACTAACCTGCAGCTGCTATAGAAGAAAAAACCTTTTGTTTTAATGCACCCAAAATGTATTTAGCTGAAACTGGTGGTTCGGTTGGGGTGTATAGAGCACAGGCATGAGATGGCTGCATGTGACATTGGCCCATGGATGAGCAGGACAGCTGTGGATTCCCATCAGACACACACTCAATGTTACTCAGTGACAGTATCTCTGATGGACATGTAAATGTTTTCACTTTACAGAGAAGTAAGCTGTCTCGGTCACACAATGCAGAGCTTTGTAATGGAGCTGTACTCTATCCAGCTGGCATCGGCTGGTATGCAGCAGTAAAATACTCAGCGTATGTGTAACACAAACCCGCTGTGCAAAAGGCAAATCCAATATTATAACTACTACCGGCTGAAGAGCTGGCACTGGGATCATAATATAACCATCGCAGTTAACCTTTTAAAGGCATTCCAATAAACCCCCTCCCCCAAATGAAAAATAAAAAAAGCAGATGTTAATGTTAAGTTGATTACTAATTACAACCAAAAACATTAATGGTATTATTATTGCAGCATAATAACCTAAAACAAGCAGCAAAGATATGCACACATTATTAAAAATGGCAACAAAAATTCGGTTCCGGTGTTTTTATTTCTGCAAGTAAAATTGGGTTTGTTTTAGTTTTAATATGTTTACCAAGTAGTCTAATAGATCTTATTTTCCATTACTCAAATACAAATCATTTAACACAGTTTGCTTCCATGACACCACAGCATTATGGGATGGTGCTGGGTCCTCATAAAAAGTGTGAAACAAACTTGCGGTCAGAGACAGAAAACATGAGTTTGTTAAACACTTTATATGAGGACACAGCGCCATCTTCTGGCGGCCAACAACAATGTACAAAGGTTCACTTGACAGTTTTGCTTTAAGAGTTTGCAAGTAGGCATGATTTTTACTGCAGAAAAGATAGGTGATGTCCCTTCTGCAAAAAAAATACTTACCTGCCTGATCAATATTTTCTTTTAAAAAAATGATGAGTTGCAAATGTATACCTCATATGATGCTAAGATATGCCAAGTAAACTGGCATCCCCCATGGCTGCTGCTAATAAATAGGCACGTAAGATACATTATTCCGGCCTGGCCAAACAAGATGGCCAATGATCAGGACTCCGGAAGTGGAGCAGAAGTTTTTAAAATTACACTCCATGATTGTATTTATTCACATTCATTTTGTTGGCATTTCTATTGATTACTGTTTTGATTGTAAGCAGTGACAACATATTTTGTAGGTTTATACTCAAGTTTATATGCTGTAATAAAAATGCAAAACCTAAACCTACTTTAAACTCCTGCTCAAGGCCAGTTTTCTCAAAATGTGGTGCTGGGCTGTAGAGATTCTGAAGGTGTTTTTCTAAAGAGGCCACATCGAGTTCTGTGTCTCCATAGAGGTAGTATTCAAGTAAGGCTTGGTAGATGAATGAATACTGCATCTAAATAAGAGGATAGGGGTAATAAAATACAAAGAATATAGTTTAGAGATGCAGTTTTATTCCATTTTTAATATTTATAAGTGCCATTAATACATTTGTAGATAATTACTAACGATGCTATCATCTTCTAAAGTTCAGCACTGCTCTCCTGCCTCCTAGTGCTGGCATCAACACCACTCACTGCATCAATACATTGCAAGTGCAGAGTCTCACCATAATGCCTCCTCAGGTTCATAATACCCCGTACTCACAGTATGTTCTCAGTCTTCTATGATGCCCTGTACTGTGAGGTTAAAGGCTGAGGACATCTTGTGGCTTAATAAAGGAACTGCAGATAACAGTACAAGTGAATATTACAAATAGAGCTGCATTTTAGCACAACATGGGGCTTTATTAAAAAAAAGAAAATGGCATGAGTGGATAAGCATGTACAATATTGCCATTAACAAGTGCCCTTACCCTCATATTTAGTAACTGTAGGAGATGTTTACTAGAGCATCTTAACATGTGACATTGTTTTTAAAAAGGATGCCAATCTACCATACACTTTGAGGTTCAATCAAATAACTGGTGTTTGGAATCCATGTCCAAAGCAGGTCGGCAAAGTTCCATTGCCTTTAATAAAGCAGTGCACATGGCGGTTCAGAGGCTGCCTCACACAGCTGTCTCTGCAGGCATTGTGGAATCATTCATTTTCAATGCAATGCAGACAATGAAACATTAGATATTTCCATGAGAGCTGAAGCAGCAGCCTGCCACATTACAAGCATCTAGAGAGGTCAGTGATGATTTGGTTAAAGCTACTTTTATGCTAGTTAAGGATAAGTGAATGGTTCAACAATCGTATTTTAGGCACAGGTGCACATTAGGACATATATTCAGGTAGATCAATGCTACACGTGCATCCCACTTACATCCGTTTGAACCATTTGAGGTCGCTGGCTGCGGATTTTCAAAACAAAATGAAAGACGTCCACTTTCTTTTCTTCATTCATCATGTCTATAATGGCATCTATTACAATGAAGGTTCCCGTCCGCCCTACACCAGCACTAAAAAACACAAAGGTGCGCAGGTTACATGAACTGATCCTATTTGTCTTTGGGGTGCATTTATAAATGATTCCCCTGTCAATTCAACCTAGATTCACCTGTAAATTTGTTAGACTATATAGCATTTACTATTGTGACTGTTGTGCACCTTTAATAATTGACCACTAGGTGGCAGAATAAGACATCATTTTTATATGCATTGACACAGGAAGTGTGGAGGGAAAACTAGTAAAGCATTTTACAATTAAAAATATAAATGATTGGCCCAGTAATAGTACAAATAAATATATAAAATCAAATATCAAATAATTTGTCTAAAATACTTACCCTCAAGCCATCCTCAATAATAATTTATTTTTACCACTAGAAGGCGCCAGCCTCCTGGAGAGAGAAAGAGAGAACAGAGAGAGAGAGAGGGGGAGAGAGAAGAGAGAGAGGAGGGGGGGGGAGTGCAACAAGAAGAGTTGGAACATCCAAAATCCCTGATAACAGTAAGTACATCACTGGAGTGCACATAAAATGTCATAACCCTCCCCTATTCTGTCTAAAGCTGAGCTTTAAAGCAGTTTTTGTTTTTTTGTTTTTTATCTTACAGCCACATCCAGCTGATGTCTAGCAGCCTAATTGCAGCAATTTCAGTTCGGGTGGGGTGGGGGCTACAACTGTGCAAGAGTGACAGTGTAGCCAGGGTTCTGCTTTAATTAAATCTGCAGAAATAACAGCCTGAATTTGACTGTTTATAATGCCACCAACAAGTTATATATTATATAATTGCACATGGCAATATAATTAAAGTGAAGTGAAATCCAATTTAGCTTTAATTATATTGCCAAAAAATGTAAATGTAATTGCTTTTGTGTATGACATCAATTCCGTTTCCATTCCCTTATCATTCTTTCACAAGTTTAAATCCATTACAGGAATCAATAAAAGATCAATAACAAATATTAGTGAGGGCGGCCCAGCCAATCAGGATCACATGATGTATCCCCTCCCAAAGATATGACAGAAGGAAGCCCAAACAATACCCACTGTGGTATTACTTTTCACGGTGATATACTTTCCCCTGTACATGTCACTTCCTACATCGTTCAAACGATCGTATCTAGTGTGTGTACACTATTGGTGGATTATATTTGAACGATCGTATCGTAACAGCGTGTACAGAATCATGCACTATACGATCGTTCAAAATAATTGTGAATAATTGATGATTGGTCATTAATCGTTCGTTTTCTAACAGCCTTATTCTGACACCTTGGAAGACCAGTATCAAAACAGCACAGCAGTCATGACAGTAAACACTGCATCTTCTAACAAATAAACTACCAAATTTCAGTTGAATTGACAAGAGAATCATTTATGAATACATACCATAATGTTACAGTGCTTGTAATATGTCCTTAGGGTTAAAAAAAGTCAGACTAATGGCTTGCAGCGACATTCACATTTTTATTCATATTTGTCTCAGTGATAGGGTGATCACAACACGTTAGAAATCCTTTATATGATTTACAGCTATATATATGAATTGCTTGGAGTTGCCCTTTAAGTATGACGGGGAAAAAAGAGCTGAGTTTCCACTTTACAAATTAACAGAAATTCGTTAGACGGTACGTAACTGACTGAGCAAATCCCAGCTGACACATCTATAATTCAGAAAGTCCTTAGTTAACCTGAATAGAAACGCTGCCGCTGCAGCCCCCCTGCTGTACACGATGGGAAATCATCTCTCCTGTACAAAGATCTGAATATATAATAGGAATAAAGAGCATGGAGGTGCCATATCTGTGCCATGTGACCAATCAGAATTCAACAGCTTAGAAAAAAATGTAAGTTACGTTAAAAGTTAACACTTAACAGATTCATGAAATCTGCAAAGGTTTTATCCAGCCTTATATGTCTGCATTTATCTAAACAATATATAAAAGAAACCACAAAATTAATAATGGAATAAACAGATTGTTTATTAACAAGGAATTGTTATTATGACTCAAAGTAAGCAAATATTACTGCTACCCCCACAGTAGTAGTGGGGAACATATGCACCTGTGGAAACATACAAATACGTTTTTGCACTTTTTTTTTAAGTTAAAGTATTTTTTTAAACTTTTTAAGTAAATCGCAAGGCTTGGAACATGGTGGTGTCACTTAAATTGCAGGTGGAGGAGAGATCTGTGGCAATATGTCCCAATTTCTTTTGCAAAAATAAAATTCCTGGATTTTGTCTATTTTCACAGAGTTTAACATGGGACATTCCTACTTCATCCCCCAGAAGCTATTTTGTTAAAGTGGTTGTCCACTAAATGTTTTTTGTTTTCAATAGTATGGGAAAGGTTGGAAGTTGCTACACCATAAGCAGGTTGTGCAGCCTTTGTGCATTTTTTTTACCTGAAATGGTCTTTCTTGGCTTTTACAGGTACTGGAGCCCATTGAAAAAGCTGCACCGTTTAATTTACCTGGTATTTTTTTTAGTTATATGAGGTATCTGGTATATCTTACCTGCAGTGAACGACGATGGGTCCGGCGTGGGCAGGATTGACCGACTTGACTTTTTTAAGGAATTTCAGCATGCCAATAGGTGTGAAAGGCACTCCAAAGTCAGGCCAGCTGGTAAAATGCAACTGTGTAACCAGTCTGGGGGCCTTGCAGCCATCGTGAACCTGTATTGTAAAAAGTGAGAGGCAAAGATTAGATTTAATAAAGTGGTACTTGGTCTACATACAAAGAAATGAGGGAATTTGGAAAACAGTCACAGCTCTAAAAACTTCCTTTACATGCAACTATGCACTGCTTAGATGTACTAAAGGTAAAAAAGGGGTGTTGCTAGATCCCATCATCCATGGAATCTGCCTCCAATCTTCATCCAAACTCGTCTATTCTACCTTGACATTCAGAGACGTCGTCTACCTTGATATTCAGAGACGTTGCCCTTCATCTTAACCTAAGTATCCCAGTTGTTCTACCAAATTTCCTGATCTTCTGCTGCGCTCTGAGTTTTTTACTAAGCGCCCTTGTTCTTTTTAATGCTCCAGGTCTTCCACTATGTCCCTCGATTTTCTTCTAAATGCTCCAGGTCTTTTAGCCTAGTATTTGAAGAATCTGCCCTTGAACATCAATTAGGTGCCTCAGTGGTTCTACCAAGCTTCTTGATCTTCTACCAACCAATCTTCTGTTAATTGCCCTGCATCTTCTACTAATGCCAATGTTCTGCTTACTGCTCTTCCACCAAGTACCTTGATTTTCTACTAAATGTCCCCTCCTTTAAGAGAACCTGCACTTGATCTTACCTGATCTTCAACTAAATGCTCCAGTTATTCCTTTAAACCTTCAATAGTCCCCTGATTTTCTTCTAAATGCTCCAGATCGTCTACCCTGGCATCCAAAGAACCTGCCCTTGATCATCAACTCAATGCCTCAGTTTTTCAACTGAGCTTTTTAATCTTTTACTAAATTTTCAGAGTCTTCCAATAAGTGCTCTGGATCTTCTACTAAGTGCACATGTCCTTTTAATTAATGTTCCAAGTCTTCTACTAATCGCCCTGACTCTCCAAAGATATCCTGAAAGAGTTACAATGTGCTCCACATGTTATGGATCTGGATGCCTAAAAAGGCCAACCAGGGTTCCAAACTGGTTTTGTTAGAAAAAATGGACATGCCAAGGGCTTACTGGTTGTATGCAGAACTTTCGTATCGTGTAGTCTACTAGGACAATAACATCCTCCACAGAGACTCTGATGTTACCGTAGATCCAACAGCCTTGGTCAGGCCAGTACTGGTAACATTTGTCCTGCAAAAGACGAAAGACATGAGTAAACTCATTATAGATGTATAAGAAAGGTTCAACATTTTACTAGACAGCTCTTGGGGCTAAAGAATGTAGTGTGGTGTCACCTCCCAGCTTGCTTACTGAACTATAATTGGCAACAAGACAGCTATAAGTCATCAACTCTGCTTATTCTGCTTTGTCAACATGTGCATGAAGCAGAGTCTGCCCGACTTCTAAAATTCCTCTAGTCTGGGTGCTGCTGTGCAGGGGATGACAGCATATACCAATTATAATAAATTCTCTTTTCCGATCTGACTTGAGTTTTATTTGGTTAACGTCTCTGCAATCTTGTCTTTACTGTCTGCATAAAAATGACTTTATTTCCCTTTTTAACCTTGAAAAACACCCTGATAACAATCTACTTAATCTGCTTCAACAGCCATTAGTGTTATCTGTATAATGCAGTGAATGCTTTGTAGTTCATATATTAAAATTCAGAAACAGCTCATCACCATAAATCATAGGAAGCGAGCCTTGTGACATCATCGCCAGCATTATCCTGCACTCTAGGCAACCTTGGAGAGATAAGTGACACTAACGTCACATTCTCCCAGCACTTCCTTATTGCAGCCTCACCCCCTCCTATGTTACACGTGAACTTTAACACTGGCTATATGTCAGTATATAGGGTGGAACTGTAGAGAGAGAGACAATGGACACACATAAAAGGAAAGTCACCTCTTTTCTTTCTTTCAGGTTTGTAAGCATGACTATGGTGGCCGACTTCTGTTCCCAGACCATCCTCCAAAAGTCATTGACGGTATCTTGCTTGGGACCTAAGGGATGAATGATTCTGTGTGTTAGAACTATAAAGCTTTTTACTTATTTTGATACAATTTACTTTTTCTGGAATTTCACTTTAAAGAAAACATGTTACTTTGGAAAATAGCATCTATGCACTAAGCTCATCCACTGAAGTCCCCAGAATTCAGGTCCTCTATTCAATTCACTCACAGCTCACCCAAACTATCCCTTAAACTTAGGTTGATTTGATAGCTAAATTTGAATTCCATTGACGTTAATTGGGATAAAATTCTGGTGTACAGTGCACTTAAACAAATAAACATCAGCCAATGATTAGTATAGTGTATGGCTCAGCCAATCCAGCTGGTGGCCATTGACAGCCTGTTATCTGCGGGTTGGATTAGCAGACCCATATACTATACTTGCCATCAACAATATAATGACAAGCACAACATACCGGTCATTGGCCTAGTCACTCAATCTGATTTCTGAACATCAGAAATGTTTTGCTTTCGTATCTTGTTCGGTGCAGTTTGACACAAACCCAAAGCCGAACAACAAATGCAACTAGTATGTCTATGTAACCGATATTACCATAAACATGTAGACCCCGACCATCACATCTACCAACAAATGCAACTAGTATGTCTATGTAACCGATATTACCATAAACATGTAGACCCCGACCATCACATCTACTGTATGGCAACCATTTAATACTACATGGTCTTCTAGGACTACCCCATTCATAGGGTGTTATCCTATTACATACATACATACAAAAATACCAGAACGTATTGCAGGATTAACAGTTAATACAACTAACCAAGAGGTGCCGTGTTAATGCTAGTGGCATGTTGTATTATGGTAATGTTACTTTTTCCCAATATTCAGCTTCTAATAAGAAGTTTGCTATGAATGGTATTTGTTAATATTAAATACATGATCACATCCAACATAAACATTCCCCAAAAAAATGCTAGTTGGAGGCCCCTGCTGTCTACATTTCTACTAGATGGTTGCAGCACCAAAGCCATAAAAACTTTAAAAAAAGCCCGGAACTTTCTACGAGTCTAACTTGACTCATTTTCCTCTTAAAGAACAGTGACTTGTAAATGAGGGTGGAATTTCACACATAGGAAGTCTATAGGGCGGGAAGAAATACCAACATATTCTGTCTCTTCCTGTTTCAGCACAATCACACATCACATGAATGTTTCCAGTACTGAGTGACACGGTATGAATGGCCTAGCAGCTCCAAGGCAATCCTAATCACTGAAGCCATCTTTGGCTCCCATCATCAAACACTTTTTTTTATATAGAATAGACTCTGAGACTCAGCATTCTCTATTGGAGAACCATCCAGTTCTCTGCATTTTCAATGGCAGTGATTGATTCTCCACCAGAGAATGTTTGTTTACAGTCAGATTCACTTCTTTATACAAATTTAGGTATATCATTTGTAAATATATTTTTGTACATGACAATAGTTGCATATTTACTCATTACAAATGTAATTTTTGCTTCTGGCCTAGCAGCATTATGCAATGACTGGCTTCACTTCTTTTCTGTCTCTGTACAAGCCTATGGATCAGGTTTTACCTAATTTTAAATAATAGACGCCCCATAAAGATAATGCTAGTCATACATCATGAGATTTTCCTTTACTGTCATTTTAAATTTATGTTATATTTAATATTATTATTGTAGTAATAATTCTTGTGATCAGCTACAGATATTTGATGTACCAACCAATTGTTTGATAATTTATTTGAATCACGACTGAGTTTACTATTAAATCTGATCAACAAATCAATAGCAACACAATAGGAATATAAGTACAATAAATTGCCCTGCATGATGAGATTTTAGTCATGTCGAACAACAATATGATCATGAATTGAATTATTTTAACTGATTTTTGATAAATGTGACTTTTTCGAGTTGAGACCCAGGGTAGACATTGGGAGGTGAGAAGTGTGTCGTTGCACAATGGCCCCAGGCACTCCTCAGCTAACAGGGACCCCCCTCCTGCCGGGGCTGTAGGGGAGTGCAGGAGGATCCCTTGCACAGCCATTGAAAGTAGTACCAGTCAATGCAAGCATGCACAGGAACACTTGATCCTGTGCTTTGAAGCTGGTGTAAGACACTCGAGCCACAACCAGGACAACTGGACAATCTGGCAATTCGTTCTTTCCATCCAAATGTCCTGCTTGTGGTTCATTTCTGTGTCAGATTGTGGATGTAACAGAAGTAATGGAGCTGGGGGCCCCAGGTGAGTTCTGCATGGGTGTCCACAGTTGGCTACATACACTGGTTAAGACTATCATGTTGGGTATGCATTTTTTGGGCCATAATAAGAATATATAAATGGTCCCCTATCATAAAAAAAAAATTTTGTGTGAACAATAAAGATTGCAGGGTTGTCTAGATAATGTTTCCACTGAATACGGTTCCTGTTGTTCCATAGAGAATTCATCCCTATAGTTCACAGTACTTAGTTACCTTGAGCTGCTATGAATTTATTTTTCTCTTTATAACCCTGAAATGAAAAAAACAGAGAAAAAAGATGAAATATGCAAGATCAGTGAGAAGGGAACATGCAGATAACAGATGGAGGACTGGGCTCTTACATCAATGTATGAAGCGTTAATGTAGTCTGAACATACGCATCCTTCAATTGGCGTCAACACAAGTCTGGAGTGGTCATCTGGGAACAAAGAAAGAAGAAATAGAGTTAAAGAGTTTCCAGGGAGATTTCTTGGTTCTTTCCAACATTCAGAAAAAACAATAAGAGCTAATATAGGTCAAATCACATCTATGCAGTTTAGCACAATAGAAAAAAATGGGAAATATAATCGTTGGAAATGTATTTTAATAACACATGGGTGTTGATGTGCCATGGCCATGTGCCAATTGTTTTAAACATCAATACCTGTTATGGGGGCGATACATGACAACTCATACCAAAGCTTTATCCTAAAGCAATAAAAAAAAAAATATGCTTGTGCATTTTAAAAAATATGTCTACTTTTAGGTGTGTTATAAGATATGGGCAGTCTATTCAAAATTAAAGGGTTGCCTTAATGGAACTCATGTTAACACGTGAAATACCATGGCAATGCAACAAACATATGTAAAAGGGTCCTAAAGCCAAACCCCAGATAAATTGGAGAAAACAACCCTTGCAATGATGCTTCCCTTGTGTTGCAATGGTTAAATGCTCATTTTTTGGCTAGGGGAACTGAAAAAGCCTAGTTTACTTCTCTCACTTCCCCATCCCAGCAGCCAGTGCTCTATATTTGCAGGCTGGCCATCAACTTACAATACAGGGCTACTGATAGCAATGCCAGGAGTTTGTTTTAATTATTATTTTCACACCAATGACCTCCTGATGAAATTAGAGATCATTATCTGTAGTGGACAGTTCGTGGTGTAAGGTATTCTGGAATCTCACCATCACCTTGCCAGCATTGCTAATGAGCAGAGCAGCTTGAAATGCTTCCACATATTTCATAATTATTGGAGCCTTAAATTAAAGGCTTTTATAGCACACCGATGACTCCCTACATGATAATTATCTCTCCCTATTTAGAAATAACACCTACACAAAGCACATTTTCATCAGCGAGCAATAATCAGTTAGATCATGTATTAGCTCTGGTTAGGGCACACATCAAACTCCACAGAAGTCAACAGATAATGAGCGTGTCCAATGAGTAAAGCAAGTGGGGTCTTTAAAGGACAGTGGGGTCTTTAACAGTCCACTCATAAAAAGCCACATTTGCAGTGGAAATTAGGACACGTGATCAACAGGTAATTTCAGTATTTGCTAAAAAAAATTTAGCAGAAAAAACGAATGTAGCCCCCCAGTTTAGGGACTTTAAGTAAGCATAAGTGAGCTTTTTATATGTTACAGTCTTCAAGCACACAGCAAATAAGAGGGAGATTGCACAGTCAAGGAGAATCAATATGCTGTATTTCTTTAAAGACAGCATTGCTTGGCTGAACTGCAAGAGATTATGGGATTGCTTAAACTGTTACTGTTAATTTTGACCTGTAATGCAATGTTAGGTATTGTGGGGGTAATAAAATTAATTTTGGGGATGAAAAACTATGGGTGAGCCCCATGGGGACCCACCAAAAAGAATGAATCCAGTGTCTAATCCTCCGATATCCTCAAGGTGCATACTTGCCCCAATGACTTTCAAAATTATGTGTTCAGCCTAAGAGTCAGGCTGCTAGCATTTTCCCAAAGAAAAGTCTGGACTGAAATTGGCTGCCTCTGTATTTCCTTTAGTGATGAGTGTCCTTTAAGAAATAATGGACAGAATCAGACAAGCATAGTCTGCGTTCTTTGCCTTGGGCACAACACACCCAAAAAGCAATGCTCATACCTGGAATGTATTTATAGCCTAAAGATATGTTAAACTCAGCTACGCAATTGCTGCAAATGGCTCTGCAGTTTCATATTTCACTTTCAATTGATATAGGTAAAAAATGTTCCATGACACGTGCCGTGTATTCACCCTCAGCTAAAACAACAATTTCCATTTACATTGAAAAAACACTATTTTCTTCCTAAACATTCACAATTCCTAGCAGCCAGGCAATACTTATTTTAAGACACCTGATATACAGATTTGTATGGACACCTGGAATGTTTTCAATTACTGAGCACTCACAGTAATTCAACAGAAGTCTTTGAGAGGGGTAGTCTACAACACTAATATATATATATATATATATATATATATATATAAAACTAAAATACACTGCCTGCCTCAAATAAAGTCAAACATTCAATTTCATTAGACCACCTGTAGCTGTGATTATGGCAAGCATTCACCGTGGTATTGTTTCAATAAGCTCATGCATTGTCACAACATTTATTTCTGTCCAGAGTTGTATATATTTTTTAATATTGATGATGGTAGAGTCGGACAACTGTATAAAGTCTTCTCCAGCATATGCTGAAGAGAGGTTTAGGTCTGTACAATGTGGCAGCCAATCCATGTGTGAAAATTATGTCTTTTGTTTTTGAACCACACTTTGGGTCAAGTTGTGCCCAATAAGTCCTGGCATTGTGATCTTGGAATTTGGCCTTGCCATAGGGAAATAAGAAAAATCCATTGACAATATATTCAAGTAGTCAGGTGACCTCATGTTTTGGGCATTTAATGTTGCTGAACCTAAATCTGACCAACTGAAGCAACCCTAGATCATTGGTGACTTCTTTATTGGAAGAGCAGGGCTGAATAGGTTGGCAGGGGGTTAAGTTTAAAATGGGGAATATTAATGTTAGGTCTACGAAGAGACACTTCATTGGAAATGAAGACTTACATGGCAAAATGTTTGGGTATCTGTTCTTCTCCCTGTTCTCATCTCTGTTCGCCACATCGAACGATCCTTGAGGATTTCCCATCTGCAACGACTGTGGAAAATAAAACAAATGAGTCTCACTATCTTATAACGATAAGAGTGCATTAAAGCATGAAATTAGATTACAGAGGGTCCGCTCCATCACAGTTGTAGCACATCTTAATGGGAGTCACGGAGCGCACTGCACAATGCAGACAGGTTAAGGAAAAGCAGCTGCTGTTAATTCTACCTGCAGCGGCAAATTAGTCTGACTCCAGCAGCAGGAAGATGGTGCTCGCGGCTGGTCACAGGTTACCCAGGTGCTCCATTTGCCCAATAAACGTTTGTTTCCCTAAGACGTGTTAACCGTTTCTACATTAGGGCTTCTTATGTCTGCATGATCACACTCATTCCAGGCAAAACTCTTGTCCTTTTTTTTTTTTTTTTTTATTTCTTATTGACAACTGCAAAGTGACCCAGTATGTTATAGCATAAGTTTTCTGTGTTCATGAAAGTAAAAATAGGAAGCAACACACCAATTTTAAAATAGACACTCTTGCCATTCATTTTAAGAACAATCTTTCTATAGGATTATATATGCATTAAATGTACATTATCAATATTAATACCTGTAAAAGCCTTCCTGATGTAGACATCCATAATCCCTGGCACTGCTGCTAGGTGTTGATAACTTAGTTGTAATGTCAGCAGCCCTAGATTACCCAAAATTGTAGTATTTATAGTATTCCCCAAAACTTCATCACAGGCAGCTAGGACTCTGGGACTTGGGACCCAGAGATTTTAGTTGTGGAATGGGCAGAGGTTGAAACCCCTTCCTATTGTCACAGTGACTTGAATATTGCTCATTGTACATTCTTCATTATTCCCTTTATGCTCCCAGTTTATTATATTCAAGTGGTATTGGGAAGCAAAAGGATCCTTCACAACCTAACTAACCAGATTGCTTCCACTATTATCTCTAGACTGAATGAGAAGTTGGGTCTCTGACCCAGTTGCTAAATTATGAGGGTACTCTTCATCTGCATTTCTCTATACATCATAGGATCCAATAACTGAGACACCCTTTGGTGACTTTTTCACCTTTGTAGCTATTCAAACTTCCTCCCAGACTAGTGCACCTCCAACCATGGTGGCAACTGGACACAGAGATTTTCACAGGAGACCTTAATTCTACAATGTTAAAGGCAACCAGTACCAGCAAAAATACGAGGGGTGCCATCTTTGATCTTTCTCTGAATGTACGCTCTCCTGGCATCAATACTTACTGCGGCACTGAAACAAGTAGGCAGATTAAAAATATGAAGTTCTGATTTGCATACTTGTTCCAGGTCAGTGCACTACTGAAGAAACAAGGTCATCAAGCTAGCAAGGCAATTATCATTTTCTGGAATGGCGGTTTCTATATTCTTCCTTAAGTCTTCTTTTAGTAAGATATAAATCTACCAGCTTGTGGCACCTAAGTGTATGGAGGGTGGAAATGTAGATATTTTGAGAGGCCAGATAGAAAGCAATGCTCCAGATTTCATACATCATGTATGATATTAGAGCTCTTTATTGAGTATTATAGGTGATTGCATTATATAATATATAACATGCTTGAACCTTTGCAATATATGAATAGTCATAGCACTGAAATGTAAGAATCAGATTAAAATTGTTGGTCAGTGTCAGGTGAGAACAAGAAGATATCTCACCATCCTTTATTCTTATGGCAATATCTACCTGTTTATGACTGGTCATGTGAATAAGTTCAACTAATGTACATTATCTTATCCATGTCTGTTAATGTTTTCCAAACATATTTTCCTGTTATGAATGTGCCTGTGAAAGACATAGTTGCCTGTAAAGAGAAATCTCTACCATGGAAAACAGCAGAAATCAACTATTCACAACACTATCCAAAAACGTTTAGGCTTTAGATATACTTTGCACAGTCCTTTATATCTAATACAACCAACTCATCACCTGGTGCTGATCTTTGTTCATATATACTGTGGATCCAATATGCTTCATTAACTGGCATGGCTACATTTACATTTTTTGTGAGGGTACCTACAGACACAAGATGGCACATGTCTAGTTAAAGGTTGCTTCCATTAGCCACCAGTTGGCCAATGTCCACCAGACGGTTAATCTGTCCCAATACTTAATATTTACCTTTCTTCTTGTGATGTCCATCTACACTGAAATGTGTATAGGAGGACTAACTAGGGAAAAATAAAGTAGAGGCTCCACCAGAATACAGACTTACATTATACTCCTCCCGGAAAAGCTTCCCATCGTCAGCTGATCTTATCCTGACCTCCTCCTCCAACTTTTCCACCGGGATAGGAAAGTATGTTTTGTTGACAGTGGGAGAATTGCTGATTAACAATACTCTCTGCTGCTCTGTTGGGACAAATGATAGAAAAACATTAAAAAAACAAGGTGATAGGTAGCCCGACAATGCAGCAATTGGCCTACTGGTCTGACAAAAACTGACTATTACAAAAATAGATAACTTATCGTTACTGCCTTAGTGACATTATCCTCCAATAATTATTTTATTTTCTGTATATTGTATAGGTAAAAAAAGAAATAGAGCAATGCTTTGTGTATATTTGATCATTTTAAACCAAAAAGTGTTACCATAGACAATGAAATCCAAATTGCATCCTGCAAATCCTTCCATTTATTAAAATACAAAGTGTATGCTTTTTGTACAAATAACACAATGTATTTTATTAATGCAATACGAGGTCCACCTTTTTATTCTGCAGACAAGCAATTTTTATTATGTTATTGGTACAAAAATAATTACAAAAAAAGAGCTAAGGAGAGATGAAGAAGAAAGGATTAAATAAATGCTAATTAGTCTAATATAATTAGATCATTAGGTATCAAAGGGAAATAAACCTTATAAATACTAGAACCTGCTACACTGAATATTCGCTATAATGAGTTCATACAGAAGGTGAGGTCGTGATGTGGTTAACTCTTCCTCATTAATGGCAATAATGCCCCTTGTTGAGATGCTCCCTGTAGCCAGGAGCCCAGATGAAAAAAGCTTTCAATTGGGTCCCAGAAGTAACCCAGCAAGTTGTCTTTTCCTAGAGGCCACTAGATTGAACTGAACATTCCCCGAATCTTACTAAAAAATGGAGAAATGTGAACCCATGCATATGAACTGTAAGATATGGTGCATGTACAGTTTTGACTGGCAACTCCTGGGAGAAATGTGAACCAGATTTAGATTTGTCAGCTTGTCTGCAATACAGGTGAGGGCCTCTCACCTAGAGAAGTGGGCTCCCTTGTTGGTTTAGCTCAGACCCTCCAATTGCACCTGTCCAGCACGGGAGCCCAGTGCAAATGTTGGCTCTGGGCTAACCAGCATGGGACACAGGTGCAAGTAGAGCCAACTCTCCATTTGCATCTGGCTTCCTCAGCTTTACTTGAAATGCTGAAACTTTCAGACATGGGCGAGGGGGCCATGGAAGGTTTACCTAATATGGGGCCCAGAAATTTTTGACACCAGCCTAGCCTGTATCACCTAGACTGCAGTCACCCAAAGGATTGAAATAGAGATGTTGGGTTGAAGTCCATCTAAACGTAACCCCTGATTCATGTTGAGCATAGTGCTTAGGGTTGCACACAAACAAAAAAACACATACACTGCATACAGTAATTCAGTTTTCTACACTTAAGAATCCTATTTGCACACCAAAGCACTGTCAAATCAAGGGAGTGTATCAAGTCTTTTAGAAAGTCAGAATTTGAATGAAATAATAAACAGGTTCTAGATACTAATAGGAAATGTGCATAATAAAGGCAGGAACAGGACCCATATCTGCTGTATAAGTTTCATATTAGTTTGCTGAAAGTTTTTTTAATTATATGCTGAATGAGGGTCTCACAAATACAAAGTACATAATAAGCTTTATGGCTGCCCATGTGTTCTCAGTTTCGATATACTTCCATTTTACCTTTCTGATTTCAATACCAGCTGCTCACTACATTGATTAGAGCATTTTTTAAAACTGTATATGAATGTATTAACTTCATTATCACTATTCATGTACAAACTGCAGATTCATTAAAGATTCTACAATGGATCTGTACAACTAAGTTCTGTACATGTTTCTGCAGCAGGTGATATAAAGAAGACAAACAACCTGTTCAAGGCTCCAATTTTCTACTTAGGCATTGCTCTGGCATCCCATGCCACCCCTCCACTTGCGCAGTTTAATCCATCCCAATTCATTTCAAACATAGGAAGTTTAAATGTGACCAGGGATACAGGAATAAAAAATGATGTACAATATACCATACAACAGGGGTGCCCAACAGGTGGATCGCGGTCTACGCAAAGGCAACGCGAGTGTATCGCGGAACCCAGCCTTTCAAAATGAACTCTATTTCGCACAGGAGTTATTAAGTCCAAGTTTTTATTGTTGGTAGATCATTTTGACTTGGTCATTTTTAAAGTGGCTCGCAAGCCAAAAAAGTGTGGGCCCTTGCCATACAAGTTTTATAGTATACGCTCTTGGTGACCCAGTTAGGTACTCTGTGAAATCTTGCTGCAGAAGATCACAAAGAAGAGCCATGCAAAATGAGAAAACGTATGTAAAGTTGCATCATTTTCACTTTTTCAATGGTCCGTGAGCTGCTAATGTTTTCAAGCAATGTTATGAAGTCGTCTGACAAACTTTAGCCTGTACAGAGTGACCTGTGTTCAGTGCCAGGTAGCCTTGTTTCTCCATTCATTAGGAATTAGAAGAATGTGATATTGGTTTAGTTATTAATATGCAAAAAGCAGAAAGCAGCCTTGTTTAAATACCACAGCAAATTCTTCAAAGATAAAAAGAGACAACTCAAGTGCTGACAAAGCCTTTGAAAACCACTACAAGACAAGGACAAGGAAATTCTGATTGCTTTAACTGTATATTAACTCTCTGTGAAGCTTCTCATTTATCCAGGTGATGTGGAAAACCTTGTAGCAATTAGTTAAGCTTTAAACGGGCTTGTTCTGTAAAATGTAAGACACTTTATCGTTCATCCAATCTACTTCCTCTATAATAACTGTGTCTAAAGTATAAATGTGTCTAAATTGAAATTAAATATGAAAATGAAAAGAAATGTTAATTTTATTAGAAAAACAAGTTAGGATCATACCAGTGTTCCTTGACGTTTTAAACAATGCAACCCTTCAATCAATCAATTTCAGGTCTACAGGGAACCCCTGCTTTAATTACTATATCCAGAGCTCACAGTCAGAGTGACCTGAAAAGTATAAATTGCTCATTGCTCAAGCAACCACTAGCAGCTTCTGGAGGACCCCTGGTTGAGAAACAGTGGATCACACTAACCCTATCCCTTTTTTTCACATTTCCGGCCATGACATCACTGCCCTGCATAGTCCCGAAAAAATTTGGTGGGAATCAGGGATAGCAATGGTAACCCCAATGGAGTGTCATAGTCAGCAAACAATACCCTTGGTAGGTGTGAAGGCCAGCAATTAACCCCCACCCCCAGCAAGTGTCATAGTCAGCAATAAACAAAACCTCAAGAATTGTCAAAACCAGTAAAAAAAAGAACACCATATATCAAGACCAGCAATAATAACCCCCCAGCAAGTTTTAGGGTCAACAATGTCAACCCTCGGGCAAAATTCCAAGACTGGTGATGACAAATACTGGCAAGTGTTAGGCTTAGTAATAATAATCCCCATCAAGTGTCGGGCCTAACAATGATAACCCCAGCAAGTGTCAGAACCAACAATAACAACCCTATAGAGGTTGGTAGGGGTTCCTGGAACTATGGCTGACTGACTCCCCATTTTATGATGTCTGCGAGTAGTGGGACCTCCCAATTTGATACAGTTAGCTGCATGAGTCCTACAATCTAAAAAAATATATATGAAGGGTTCCTTAGGGGTAAAAAGTTTGAGAAAGGGTGCTCCAACTGTTTTACATCTGGGTACACCTAGATCTGGAGCACATGCTATAACAGAGGACCTAGACTTTTAACAAACTTGGAGCTAAGTCCTCCTTCATTTCCACCATCCATAAGTTAAATGCAGAGCCCCATTGGCCTGAAGATGATCTCCCACTGGAGATAAAGAGCTGGTGGTCTGGACTGTAGCTTTCCAAAGACGCCTTCAAAAGAGTATACCTGCCCAATTCCCACAACACCAAGTTATTAACAGGAGGCCATTGTAAGAAGCAGTGGTTGTTATGGGGCCAGGGCCCAAGTCGGAATCACCCCTTTGAAATGAACATTTTCCTGGACCAAACTTGCCTTAGAATATTAAAACAATGTGTAAATTAGCTTATATGAGATAACTGTATTTCTCCAGATGATGGCATACAATGTGTGCTGCCACTAGGTATGTACCTACTGTACCTAATGGTAAAGACAGCCCTGAACCTGGCATACTAATGCAATATATTAAGGACAAGCACAATCTATGAGCACGTTCTCTGTGTCCCAATGTGCAATTCAAGGTTTAGTGTTCTGTTTTTTCAAGAAATATATTTGTAATGGATTTTCGCGCTATACACAACCTTGTCTACATAATAACTCCACTGCTGATGTTCTACATTCTTTTCAGACCTCCGAATAACTCAGAAGAGAACAGATGAACCATTAAGTCTCCGTATAACAGTTTATAAGTCATTATCATAAGCCTCTGAAAATGTTAATGTCTTCACTTGGAACAGTAATTACAAACTGGATCCACCACATACAAGAAGCGCTACATTAACAAACCCAAGACGCGGGAGCATAATTATCCTGCTTAAATGTCACATTCCTTCTTCCATCAACATTTCAATGTGAAGGATAGAATCCTACTACCGCTGCTGAACCAGTTCCTGGAATCCTGAGATTGTTATCCCTGGCATTCACCGATGCCAAATTTCCTTATTGTCATATGCAAATGAGCACAAAACTGAAACCTAAAGTGAGCCTGTCATAGGGGAAAAATGCCACCGCTGTTCCTGACCTACTTTAGAAAATAATTTTAAAGTAGAGCTCTAATCCAAAATGTAGAAAGAGGCAAACATGATTTTTAATGAAACATGAAAATTAATAAACTGTATTTATATAGCGCCGACATAATACACTGCACTGTACAAAAAATAAAGGTTGACAATGACAGACAGACAGTGACATTGGATGAGGAGTAGACCTTGGCTGCCCAAAAGAGCTTACAATACAAGATGATGAAAAAAAAAGGTATTGCAAGAATACTGCAAATATGGAAGCGGGGAGAGTCTGAAAGCAAACATCCACTGCTGTGCCCTCATTCCCATAAAGATCTGTCACAGGCCATGCAAACATTTATTTGTATAAAAATTTGTACAAATAATTTTTTTTGTATGGCATGTGGCAAAGGATATTGGGTTTGAAAGTGAGCATAACAGTGGCTGCTTGCTTTCAGACTCTCATTTGCAAATCTACCTAGTTCTGTGCATACCTATTGGTTTTTCTTTGTCAAACCAGCAAAGGTTAGCTAGGTCAGTATGTAAAAAGTAGCCTAGAGCTTAACCTGCCAGGGCAGTTGTGGGGATTGTCTAGAATTCTCACCTTTTCCAGAGCCCTTTTGGCAGCGATATGAAAAGCTGTACATTTGGGACTCCCACATATAATATAAAAGATATTAATTTAAAATATTATTGTAAGAGAGCCATAAAAAACACACATTTTCATGGAACTGGTAAGCTGAATTAACCATTAATCCTTCAAGTAAACACGACCTGGCCAAAAGCATCACCAACAATAGTGCAGTGAACTTGTGGTGCCTCCATGTACTTACATGTTAGTCCTGAACATTCCGTTGGCTTCCCATAGTATCCTAGGTCACACATTAAGATTCAAATGAAAATGATATTAATCTCTACTCCTTACTATTACGATCCCATAAACTAGAGCCACTTTACCCATTGAAGTTCCTGCATTCGACAAGGGTGCCAAGTAATCTTGACTGGGCAGAAGTGAGAGGCCTATGTGTCGTATGGGCTGTACTCCTTCCTAGTGCTAGATCATAGGCCAGAACTGCTCTACCCAATGAAGTTTCTGCCTTTGGAAAGTGGTAGGAAGTAATTTGACATAGGCAAAAGTTAAAGCCCCATGTACAACCTGAAACAAGGATCCAAAGAGCTGCACAGGATTCATTTTAAGAGCAACACAAGGCCCCAATATAATTTTAATGCATGAAGTGTACATCACATAGTTACAGATTACAATCTGCAAGAAAGTCAAACTGAAATGTCACACTTTATTTATACAACTTGCACCATACCGGCTGTAAATGTGTTATATATTTCCTCTGCTTCTAGCCTGACTTACTTATTTTAGAAGGTTAAACGGGTACACACGGAATATGAAAGTCCGTCATTGCTATCTGATTCCAGTGTGTGGTTTGTATTCTGAAAACGGCATGTGGTTAATGATGGCATTTTGTATACAAAATCCTCTCCTGGGTGTCTAGTAAAAGTGACAGATGGACAAACTGCCAGGGGAACACATTAGAAGAAGAGTTAGGAATCTATTTAGACTATTACGTTGTGGTAAAATATCATTTTATTACAATTTATTGTAAATACAGTGGAAGGCAATGCACCTACACTACAGCAGATCAAAATAAACCTGTGGTGATGTAGTCTGGTCCTAATTTACCACACACAAACATGTATTAATTAACATGCACTGCTAATTTTACCAAAATGACCACCTTTTGTGACCAAAATGACAAAAAATCTGTTTAGGCATTGATTACCTCTCTATAAGGCTCTATGGCAAGGGTGTCAAACTCAAATACACAGTGGGCCAAAACTTAATCAAAGTCGCTAGCCAAACTTGAAATTGAAATAGCACCGCTACTACAATTCCCTGTGTCAAGAAAACAGTCCAATGCGGGGCCACGCATAGGCAGAGAGGCTGCTGGTCTATAGACGCGAGTGATGCTCCTCTACTCTCCCATATCAAAGTCTGGATCAATAGGAACAAAACCTGTTAAACATGTGTTAAATATGGCGATTTTGAAGTGGTCAGATTCTTTAAATTGGAGAGTGCTTTTCTGTTTTCCATGTTTTCGTCAATAAGCTCCCAAGTCTCCTAAATTCACTTTGTCCCCACAATTCAGGCTGACTGTAATGGATAAATGTGAAATTAAAAGACATTCTAATACTAAATTCTATTTATACATTTATAACCTGGCTCCATAAATCAGACTTTTCATACTGAATGAACAAGCGGCGACCCTGGAATTAGGAAGTGAACTATTTCCTTTCTGATTCCCGTTTCCTGTAAAGACGAAATGAGGATTTATACAAAAGGAGGGTTTTACTTTCTATTGAGATACGGCCAAATCCTACTGGAGACCTTTATTAGATGAAAGATAAAGATATCCATGGTTGCCAGAGAATACTCGAGGATAAAAATTGTGTGTATGGTGCACAAACATAAATCATGAACTCTATCATAAACATATACAGTGATACCTCGGCTAAAAAATTGCCCCGCTAACAAATTTTTCGGCTAACAATTTTTTCCCCACTGTTTAAGAGATTCGGCTAACAAAGATGGACTCAGCTAACAAATGTAAAAAAAAACAAAAAAAAAAACAGGAAGTAAGACGACTGATAATTTACAGTACTATCTGTGTACTGTATCAGAAAGTGAGAGAGAGACATCGCTTTCCATATGAACGGGGCTACCCTACTGCTTGTGTGCTTGATGGAGGTGGTTTGCATGACATGCACAAAAAATCTTTTGCTAAACACAGCTGAGTTTGTTGGTGATCTTAGGAAGGTGAGCTCTTTCTGCAGCCTCTTGTAACTCTTTTTTGACCAAGACAAACTCTGCAGTTGTTTCTTTTTGCATATCAAAGCACAGCTTGCTCCAGAAGTTTTTTTGCTTTGTTTGTGATTAAATTACAGTGAGGATTTTTTACAGCAACTGACACCACGCTGCCTAAAATTATGTTGAGACTGTTACAATTGGGAAGCTGTTCATCTCATCCTTTGGTAGGTTTATGACATTTTATATTGTGCTTTTAAATATTTTTTTTATAAAGCTTATCTTGAAATTGTTGGCAGCATCCAGAACAAACTAAATGGTTTTCAATAGAAACCTATGGGAATTCACGTTTCGGCTAACAAAGATTTGGGCCGAGATATCACTGTATTGCCTAAATCTAAAAAGAGGTGCCTGTATTTTTTATTGAATCATGATGCACATTGTCATTTTCTTCCAGATCTATTTCGTAACTCGTAGTATGAAACAGATCATGCAGGAGCTTCTTGTTCAAACCAGTCATTGCTGCTCTATTTCTTTGTGAAGGGTGACTGGTCTTGTATCTGCTCCTGCGTTGTTTTCTGAAGGCAGCCTGTAGTTGGTGAACCTAATGAGTCCTTCTGGCAAATTTTCTCCTATACACAGTACTGAGCAACCAGTACTTTGATTGGTAAAATCCAGGTTTACAAAGACATTTGGTGAACACCATGTGGATTCATATCTTTGATAATAGGGAATATATTTTAAAGGAAGAGTTCAATTTTAAAGTAAAGCTTTGAACTTGTGATGAATTGAAGATAAACTGATAAGGAGCAATTGAAGATAAAGTCTGCAAATACAGACTTTTAGCATTGAAAAGTGGATGCTATGACACACACCCTGCATTAAGGAACCTCCACAGTTAAAGCGTTTCAGAGCAAGTAAGGGATGGGAAGCATCCATTACATATTTGGCACCCTGATATAGGTCCTTGGAGGGCATTGATAGGTTAAGGAACTGCAGAAGTAGTGCAGTTCTGCACCCTTCAGAAGTATTGATAATAGACTAACTTTTGCCTATAATGACACACCTAACAATCACCTAGTTGGCACGCTTGTTTTCAGTCTATAATTTGTTTTTCATTCTTTGTTCAGCATTAAATATGTTTTGAAAATTCAATAACAACCTTTTGAAAACCAATTTGTTTATGAGCTTTGTAGAGCAATTATGAAATGTTTTGGAACAGGAGTGTAGGTCAAGGAATACAGGTGGAGTTTTAATAAAACTGAAACTGGCAGTGACTGGTTGAGCTCCATTAAATTTGGGTATATTGCATAATAAAGTGGAGTTCAGCCTTCCCGAAAAATCTATATAAATCCTATTTATGGCTCCAGCACCAAAATATACCAGTTTCATAAAGCAGCAGCACCCAAAGATTGCAGTTTCTTTCTGTGCATAGGATTGTTAAAAAGCTGCAAACACTATTTTTATAAGCTAGCCGCTTGATTGAATCTGTGTCACCAACACTTCATTTTACAATTTGTTTGAAATTCTTATAGGTCAGCTATGTCTGTGTGCTGGTGCAAGACTTCCCTCCTAGGGTGATGCTCTTTAGAACTGGCATTGGAGCCATAGAAATGATTTACAGACTGTCTGAACTTCAAGCTGATAAAAAATATATCCAATATATAAAATATATCAATTTATTCCAGCCATGAAATACTTTACCCCTTCATTTTGCACAGCCTTTGGAAAACAAACATAGTTTACATTTCGGCTACAGGCCTTCAGAATAAACAAAGGCTTGTTGTTTATGATGAGGGTTATAGGGTACATAATTAGAAATCATTTAGCAACCATTTAAACACATTGTACTTCAACTATGTATATGGATTTAAACCTGGAGTTTTACACATGCTAATTGTACTGTTTACATGCTATCCCAGAGTTTGTCTTTATATCTGTTGTATGGAGTAGTCTTGTCCATAGGCAATCAGTAGATCTCCAGCTTTGTGGGACTATAAGTAGCTGTGTGTCCTGCACGGTACTTGGATGACTTTTTAGCTACGTCAAAGCGAGCTCAGTCTCATGTTGGTTTCCTATCCCTGGGGATCCTAGGTATAGCCCCCTTAAAGTCACCACCAAGACGAGCAAAGATGTTTCACTGGAGTCTCATTCCTCCTGCTAAATCCTCTGCCATATAAAAGAAAAAAATATCTGGTAACATAAGGGGGGACCAAAGAGAACCCACAAAACCACTGACATGTCAAGTTATTAAAACTTATGGGTAAATTAAATAGCACACATTCAACAGAAACTGAAATAACCGTATGTGTGAGCTTACTCTTTAAATGAAACTCCCCAATCATTCATTGTCTGATAGAATTGTCTGAACTACTAGGAACGGAGCTGATCAGAGGCAAACACTCCATTCCCCCAAACGAAATTCACAGAGCTGACAGCATTGCTGACATTTTACACAATAGAAGACGATGGAATTTAATAAAAAGGAGAAACTCACTTTAAATACAGCCTGCTGAATTTAATTAACAACTTAATTATTCATGCAGAGACCCAGTTCATTTTTCTATGAGAAAGTCACACAGGCTGAATTTGATACATCACAAAAAGAGCAGCATTAGTGAAATGTACCTTGTTCTTCCAAGATTCCGATCTTCTTGTCGCCAGAGCTGACGTCTGCTTTACGGCTTTTCCTGGACCTTAAGAAATGGAAAGCACGGCCTTTTAGCATTATACCTGCACCATGAACGTCTTCTGATAGAGCAAATACAGGAAGTGTCTTTGTGATATGGTTAAGTTCCTGTTACACTGACAAAAAATTAACGCTTTGCTGTATGAATCAAGCTGACGTGAAAAGACTCATACTCATACTTTCCTGTTCTGCAGTCATAGTTCATATGACCTGTCACTCAGCTGGTGACTGTACATAGCTACTGATGGCCAAAAGGTCAGCACATTTACCATATGGCACTGGGATTGTGGGTCCTATAGCAAGTAGGGACACTAATTTTATAGATAAGCTTCTGGAAGATAAAAGAGATGCAAGGTAATGCACATCTGTATTTATTAAAGTGACCCTGTCATCAATATAAAAGTTGGCCACCTCAGAGTAGAAATACTGACTTCCCCTCCTTCCTACAGCCCCCCTCGACATTTGCTAAGAAACCATCACTTTTATGTCCTCCACTATACTAATTAGTTCCCCATTACAAATTCATTACAAGATACTGATGCGGGTATTGGAAAGCGGAACCAGACAGTTTTTTGGGGGACACAAGAGATGACAATCCTGGAAGTTGTGGTCCTAACAGACATTCTGGTAACTATTTGTCGACTATTCCGGCAGAGCTGCAGGAGAGGTCAGTATTCTTTTTTTGATTTTTAGATTTTTCTATTTTCATGATAAGGTTTCATTAATATATTATGTTTTGTTTTGTTTTTACATGGAAGCAGGGTTAGGTACCTGTATTTGACCTGGTACCATCCTTATACTTATCTGCCCACACTCTGAAATCTTGGGAGTCACTCAGCCACATTTACCCTGCTATCTGTTCCTATGGAAAGAATATCCACTGCTAAGAGAAATAAGGGAATTTTTTTCTGTGCAGCAGAGCCTGATTAGAACACTGTACATTTCCCACACAACAAATCAGCGTTTAGGGCAGACATCTCTAGCTATTCTGTGAGTTGCAGACGGCTGCAGGAACAGTAAACATTACCAACATTGCTGCTGTCCCGCTATTTATTTAACCAACCTTATACCCGAAAGACAACAGGAGCGTGCTGTACAATGCTGCTACTGCCAGAAGCTGGATGAATGAGATGGAGGGCAATAGTGGGCGCCATAAGACCTACAGTGAATGCACCTGTCCACTCATTTACCTGCAGATAGAAAACAACCAAAGCACTGCTGCTTTACCCTGACAGGGCTATTGCCTGCGAATAAAACAGACCAACCTACAGATTTAAAAAAGACCAACCTCCAGACATAAAAAAGGCCAACCTACACATATAGAGCAAGTCAACCACCAAATATAAAACACCAACTTGCAGATAAATAACAGACCAACCTGCAAAAATAAAACAAGCCAGCCAGCACAAACAAAACAGTCCAACTTCCCAATATAAATCTGGCTAACCTCCAAAAACAAAAGAAGCAAGCGTGCAAATACAAGACAGACCAACCTACAACCTGTGTAGGCAAGCAGTGTAAGCCAGAAACTTTTCAGTTCCCTGCCTGTGTATCCTGATTCACATTTTTCAAAGCCATAAAAAAGTTCATTCCTTTTTACAAGCACAGTGCAACCCTACACTGTTTGGAGGAGGGTGAACTAAGTGTATGAAAAGTTAGAGGACCCTCAGTTTACAGGATTACTGGAGGAAGGGGAAATAATTAGGTAATAAAATGTATTAAAAGTTCTGTTACCTTTAAAGGTAGATAAAACAAGTCATGCACTACCCTGTTTTATGATCTGCCATTGCTATTGATACTATAAGATAGCTAAGATACTTAGGTCTTAAAACCTCACTCAGCTGGCCATTACTATTGGCGAATCATCTGCTGAAGCAGCCAATACGCCAAATATTTCCATAGTCTATATAATTCCAACATACAGTCATGTGTGATGTATTATCCTTTGCCCAAGCTTGCTGAACACTAATTTTGTACTTTTAACAATTATAAAAGACACTTACCTTAGAAGGTACCCAGCCAGAATAATGAGTGCAAAACAAACGAGCAAAGGTACCAGGACTGATGTTAATAACGAGGATGTGTCACCATCGGGGGGTTCTGTAGTATCTGTAACAACAGAAAATAAAAATCGATCAGAATTCATTGACATTAGTCACAAAATTAATAAAAGAAAGGTGGCAGGGTTGAAAATTTCTGGCCAGTAAAATCAATAGCTTAGGATTATCTGCCCCATGAACACCAGGTCATCAATGGCCAGAGCAGGGTTCTCCCCGGGCCCTTTTAGCTGGGCGCACCATCCGGCACTTTTTAGCACCCACCTGGCTGTTTTTGGGTGGTTACTGAAGCGTTTGGTCACAATACAGGTGCTGCCACCCGCCTACAATTTCTTCCCACCCAGCTTAAAACAATTTCTGGGTTGAGCACTGCAGAGGATTGAACTGACGGGGCCCAGGTATAAGCAGTGCCAGGATAAAAAAATAAAAGACCTGCGAAGTTAGACTTTGCTCCTTCGATGTAACTCTATGCTACATTCCCCAGTGACTGGAGCCTAGATCTTTGTGTCATACATAAACACGATTCCCTATCATCCAACCGTGCAGTGCCAACATCACAACGCAGGAATATCCTCTTGTTTTGTTTTCCAATTCCCACAATTCAATAAAACTAAATCTATTTATAACTTCTAAGGATCGATATATATCATCTGTTACACATCATTATACACCAAACTCACTATTATCAGGATTCAGTTTGATTTTCCTAGAGGCCAGCAATTCTCTAACTAGGCTCAGTCCAGAAGCACCATCACTAAAGGAGTGCTAGGCCTATACTATAAAAAAGTGCACTTGTTCTATCATTCATGTGCTATAAAAATTCTTCAGTAATGTATATGATCATCAACATACAATCCTTCCATTTCTATTTTTTCAGTTTCCATATACAACCACACACAGCATTGTCTGCATGCACAAGGTGACTTCCTGTGTAGAATACCCGTGGTTGGGTTTTGAGATCTTCTAACCACTTTTATGACTGTACTTAACTATTTTCAACCCAATATCTTCGCCTGCCCCCTCAAACTTCTTATGCTTTCCTTAACCTTTACAAAATCTCCCTTCAGCCCTTAAAGATATTTATAACACGGAGATCAGCAAAGTGTCAGTGTCAACTATAGACGACTTCTTTCTAGCAAGTTTTCAAAATACGACAATGGCAAATCATGGTGAAGTCACACCTGGAGTCATTCTGGAGGACCTAAATAGTGTTTAGAATATTTCATGGTTGATCAAAGTTGTTCCTTGCTTTATGTATGGCTACCTAATTCTTGTACATTACTCTTCAGCATTGACTGGGACAGACATTGTCTGCCTTGTGGTTCTGCACTACTTTTTAGTTCAGTTAATTGTAACCCTTCAGAGTATCCAACACAACCTAACGTATTCCTTTATTTTTTGCAGGGCTAAACCCTAACCTATACCTTGCACCCTGCTCCCCCATATTTCTCATCCTCTCCCTAAACTCTACAGCAGAGTTTCTCCAAAGGTTGTAGTTTGTGAGTTCAACTGATTTTTTTGCTTATCTGTAAGGGTGACATTCTTCCCATTGGTCAGCAATTTAGGAGTCATTTTTCCCACTGACCTCCATTCTTATGTACTGTTAGCTGTGGATATAGTAAATATAGCAGGGGTTCCATGTAAACCTGAAAGGTATATAAAGGGTTTCCCCATGTTAAAAAAGGTTAAGAAACACCTTTTAGATGTTAGATTATGCTGGGTGTCCAGCCAGGAAGTGAGGTAGACTCCATCTGACGTGATAAAACTTCTAATGAACACTGTGAGAAGCTGTGTACAGTGAAATCAGAGTAAGTAACTTCTGTTCAGAGTCTGTACAACTGTGCAAGACTGAAGGCAAGGCTGCAGTTCAGCTTTACTTTCTGAGCAGGTATTTTCAAAGTATATCCAAAGCCTAAACCTTTGATGTTTCGAATAATGTAGGGGAACATGAAAACCCCTACCCTTTTTTATTTGGCTTTTGTGCCTCATTGATTTGCTATATCTTTTTCTCCTAGACAAGACAGGTGTAGTGAAGAAATCCATCTAAAGTGAGGGTAGTCTTACATAGACAATGATGTGCAAACAAATTTTAGATTTAAAACTTTTCTCCTCTATTCCTGTTCTTGTGAACTCAACTTTTTGGGTTTTCCCTCCTGTTCAGTCCCACTGATGATGGGCACCAGGACAATTAAAGTAGGTGAATATTTCCAGTGATGACACACATCAAAGGAAGAGGAATTGTTCTTACCTACCACCAGACTAATATACTGATTGCTGTGGATATAATAATTATAGAAGGGGTTCTCTAACGACCTGAAAGTTATTTAAGGATGTTCACCATGATAAAAAGGTTGAGAAAAACTTCTCTACAGAATCTTCCTATAATAAAAATACCAGGAGTAGCAAAGTGTGAGCTCTGCACACTTACAGTTTCTAAATGACAGCTGGCAATGCCAAATTCAAAAACCAGATAGGTCAGTTCCTGATATTCCAACAGATAGAGAGATCTCTCTGTTGAAATTCCCCAGTGTGCTCCACCTCTGTATTCTTCAGCTCCTCCTGTCATATTCTCCATAAAATAAAGTAAAATATCTGTGTTTATTATGTGAATTTTAAAGAGTCCTTTGATCCTTCTCAGCAAGTAGTGTGTCTCCATTCCTTCTACATTTGCACTCTGCTCCTCTCTTGGTTTCTTCATTATTAATGGTTATTGGTCAGAGAAGTGTGCTGCATTAAATGAAGAAATGTGGGTGGATTGGGGGGGTCTTAAACAGGCAAGGGTATAAAACATTACTTGCTGGAATTCTCCATAGACCACAAAGACCTCAGCAATAGCAACATTCTAATGACTGCAGGTAACCCCCTAAACGCCATTTATTTTGGCTTTGTCAGACCCCGAGGGAAGTATATTAATTGATTGAACAAGCTAGAGGGGCTGAATGTTACTTTGCAAGCTGTTTTCCCCCCATCCCCTGGGTGTCATTTTCTGCTAGTCTTGTCGTTTAGATCAGAATGTGAAGCAGGCGTGTAAGTGAGCATTGCATGCACAATTCTGTGTCTGCGGAGAGCCAGATGTAGGATGTAAAAGAGAATCTTCTCCAGTTCATATTATAACAGCTTTCCTTGTGAGGATCCTCATTGGTGTCACAGTATATTTGGCTTATTCAAACAGAAATTTTGACAAGGAAGGGGAAGTAAGCTATAAGGGCCACCGATATCTCCGCCTGCTGAAGACTTTGTTTGGATGCTTCTGTACCCTCCTTAACCAGGGTTCCATGGTATTTTATGGATCTTCCTACAGTAGCTAGGGGTTCCAGGAGCAGAAAGACATTTTTGACTCTGGGGTCAGTTTAATTGTTACCAATGATCTTTTTAGGTATCTGTAAGGGTGACATTCTTCCCAACGACCACCAATATAGGAGGCATTATTATTATTGTGAACAGTAAATATAGTAATTATTATAGGGATTCCCTAAACACCTGAAAATTATTTAAAGGGGTTCCCCATGTTAGAAATGTCAAGAAACACTGATCTACACAAATTCTTATGCCATGCAATCTTGAGATCTTCACACCCTTCTGTACAGTAGCAAGGAAAGACACCTGATCTTTCTATGCTTCAGTTTGACTTTGGATTATAGGTCTGAAACACACCACACCACTAAAGGAGTCCTGACGTTTTGCTCTTTCCTTGTATCCAGGTAGCAATCTTTCTTTTACTTGGAGTTAGATAACAGTCCAGGTCAATGGACACTCTATTTACCCCTTCAGGCCCATCAGTCACCATTCGGGAGTTCATCACCATTCTCCATCCATATTTTAATTAAAGATGATGCCTGGGGGTCAGAGTCAGTTCCTGGCTTCAATATTCCAGCAGTGAGATCCTCTCAACATATTTCCCAGCTCTGTTTCTTCCAACCTTTGATTTTTGAATGTTCCCACCCTCCTTGGAATGTTGCAGTTTCTGCAGTTGCATACATTATGGTATAAAAAAAAAATCCAACATGAAAATTAGAAACCCATCATAATGGTTCTGACCAAATGCAATAAAAGCCAGTCTCTTAATTTAACACAGGAATTAAAAGATAAGGATTAGAACAACATGCTCATATCCTTGAAGTAATGGGACTATTTTTTGGTGGCTTTACCAACAATTAGACAAACATATATTAAAAAAAGTATACATTAATGATAATACAATAAAAAGCATGGATATAGTATACATTTGTACCAGATACAATTGATCCCCCACAAACTGGTCATTAATTAGCTATCATAATGGCCACAGCATTGACTTAAAAACAGAAATCCTCCAATATGTTGACATGTGGTTAACAGCTGACCACCAATATAAAACAGAAAAGACACAGCAAAACAAGAATAGCTTCCAAGTGGATTTATAACAAAGCCAATTTAGGACTCTTGCCGACTGGTTCCTTTCATGTGAATGGCTCTAATATTCCAGTGGGACTTCCTGTTTTTCTGACCACCAATGCCTACTCTAGTCTATTCTGTGTCTGGTCAGTCTAGGACAGAGCTTCTTGACCTTGTTAAGATGGTTGAACCCTTGAAATAATTTTCAGGTATTCAGGGAACCCCTTCTTTAATTACTATATCCATTGCTTAGTGCCGTGGTCAGTAGGTAGAATGCCTTTCTTTTGGGCTATATTTAAGAGTGACATTTTTCCCAATGTTGGTCATTGGGAAGAATGTCACCCTTACATATAGCCAAAAAGATAATTGGTATCGATTAGTCATAAATTGCTCAATGAACTCCCTACCAACCTCTGATGGAACCCCAGGTTGAGAAAGACTGGTCTGGGACATGTCCCCTGTAGGTCCTGAGCATACTCCTCCTCAATGATGTAAACATACCAACTTTGGCTTTACAAGCCGAAGTAAATAAAGCTGTAGTGGAATGCTAGGTCATATGCTGTGAGATCATACATACAAATATAAAGAGGGGTGAATAAGTCACATGATCATGACTTGGCCAAAAAGACCCCTATATTTTGTGTTCAGAAGAAACAAAGATATATATACATATTCATTTAGGAACATGCAATTCACACTACAAAAATAGGCTAAAATTCTATACAGCATCATTTTTTATTCTCATTATTTTTCTTGTATGGTATTATTGTGGCTTCTGTGACAGGTTTAACTGTTCAAGGTCAATGTGGACAGGTAAAGACCAAGGTCTGAGGTGTAGAATTCCCCATGGTTCATTATCATTGCTGGGGTCTAGGAAATCACCACAAGTAGTAAAACTGACTGCCTTTTACCACCCAATATTTTAATTTAGGCAAGACTAAGGTTTTAAACTTATGTTTTTATTCCAAAAAGATGGAGTTTGAAAAAGGTACACATGATATTAAGATTACATTAGCATGGAGGTAAATGTAAGATATACCAGGAACAGAGTGCAATGGTCTTCTGCCATAAGCTGGACAATACTCAGGCTGTAGTTGCACAATACGGAGGAATTCAGAACATTCCATGGCTAATCAAAGGTGTGTCTTGCTTTATGTATGGCTATTTCATGGGATTACCTTTCTGCATTGACTGGAACTTTACTTGGTTACTGTATTTGCATTCACTAAGTTACTGCTCTGTGGTTCTGTACTCCTGACATGACTATGGACTTTGTAAAACGCTGCGTAATATGTTGGCACTTTATAAATACTGGATAATAATAATAATTATGTTATTAAAATTTAAAAAGTTTTGTGTTGTTAGTTATGTCCTTTTACCCTCATTTTACTCTCCAATTTACTCCACACATACAAGTATTGCAGTTCTCCACTTGATTATCAGCACAAATGTCTATTCTGTACAGCTTCATCGTCTTGCTATATTCAATTCTCAATATGGATATTGTGGTCTGTTGCAGACATACAATGCATGGGCTGGATGTTCTTTATAGCCATCATCTTATTTTTGACCAAGTACGCTCTTCGTGTCTAAATAAAAAAATCATCATTTGATCTCAATAAATTGGGTTTTACCACAGACAGAAATTTGTATTTGCTAGACATCCGAGTACAGTAAAATTGTGGCCGGAGAGCTAAATGGCTACTTCCTGCTGTAACCATTGCATTATTAACAATGACCACAAACGAAAAGCAATGGACGTGCAGCCATGTTAAAGCAGCAGCTATTTGCTATCTGTATATAGAAAGCTTGTGTAAATGCTTTTATAGGCGCATTGAAAGATTTATTGAAACTGTATCTAAATACAAGAACAAAAATGTTCTTGGGTTAATTAGTCCTAAGATGAAGTTTTGAAACACTATATAGGAAAACAGGCATTGCAAAATCCTTGTATTTTATTATTAGACAGTATATATATAGTGCCAACATATTACACCATACTTTACAAACTCCATAGTCATGTCACTAGCTGTCCCTCAAAGGGGCTCACAATCTAATATCCGTACCATAATCATATGTCATTACACAGTATAAGGTCAATTTTGGGGGAAGCCAAATAACCTAACTGCATCTGTTTTTAGAATGTGGGAGGAAAGTAGAGTACTAGAGGAAACCCACACAAATACAGGAACAACCTGCAAACTCCATACAGATAGTGCCCTGGCCAAGATTTGAACCTGGGACCTATTGCTGCAAAGGTCAGAGTGCTAACCCCTGAGCCACAGTGCTGCCCTAATAAAAAATAAATCCAAAAATTATAAAACCAATAACACTTATTAATGAAATCAGAATTGGTGACACAATTCCTACATTTTAACAAATCTCCATCATATAGTTTACATTGCTTATTTTTTTATTTGAATTTCTTATAAAGCTGAACTTGACGCGTTTCACAGATATTGAAATTGGCTTCCTCAGGACAGGCTTCCTTTAAGACAGAGAAAAAGTATGATAGTTTTATGGATTCCACATAATTGGAGTGAAAAGTCCCTTCCACTCAGTCAAAGCACCAACCTCCACAGGTAATATTAAGAAGGGAGAGACAGTAGGGGTCCTAATGGCCAAAAACTCATCTTAAATTTATTTAAAAGGGGAAAAATAAAATCACATGGACTAAGTCTGTATTTTTTTATTTTACCCTTTTTAAAGGTTAAAGCAATTTTGTACTTTTGAGTTGGTTATGAGGAGTCACTTGCTCTTAAGTAACCTTTTGTGCATGGTTGTTGGGCACCAGTAGATGGTGCTGTATCCTCAAGTAAAGTGTGTAACAAACCCTAACAATGACGGCAAGCGTTTGTTACACATTTTACATGAGAACACAGACCTATCTAGTAGTGACAACACTGCTAAGTAAATCACCTGCAGTGGAAGTGTACAATCAACTACTAGCAGGATTAAGGAAAAGGTAGAATTGGGGGAGAAGACTGCATATTATATGTCATTTTATTTTGCCCATAGTTCTATTTTTAAGGTAGCTGTCACTAGCTCTCCTGTATTACAGAGGCACAGGTCACTGCCCTAATAGCTTTGCTTTGTGTGATCGGTGCTCCGGTAAACTGCAGTCTGAAGTGCGGAGAGCTTTCTTATGCATTATTGAATATACAATTGAGCCAAGAGAGATCTCCGAGCATCCGCTCTGTTCTCATTTCACGACGCTTCAGACTGCGCTGTGCCTTTGGCCTGCTTTTCCCATAAGGGACAGCGGTATGGTAGAAAGGGAACCATCGTTACCTAGGAAACACAAAAATAACTGAGCAGAAAGCACCAATGTTCAGGGATTTTAAAGCATCTCTTTATCTGTAAAATGCCATTTTTCTGTATATAGGAGTCTGTTCTTTATTATTTCAATTATATATAATTGTGTTTCTTCATGACTTGTATGTTTTTCCGCATCTAATTTTTTCATTGTTATTTGTTATTATGGGTATAATGTTCTTTGATTACTAAGCAGTTTGTTTTGAAAAGTATTCAAAGACTGACCTAACTTTTTCTTAAAATTTACTTTTTTTCACACTAGATGTGTTTGAAAAATGTACAAACTATGAGTAAAGGATAATTTACATGTTTTCTAAAGGAATCTAATGATTGGGTTAAATGTGAGTGAATCTTGAGTGAAAACATTGACACTGTGTAGCCCACTGCGTCTTCAGAACTTTACAGAAATCATTAAAATATTAATAACGTGAACTTTTTATTGCCCAAGCTGCTACATTCATTTAACTCTGAAAACTGAAAATCAGGCAGTGAGGGTGACGTTACCAGGAATGCCTTAGATTTCCCTGCTGGTGCCTTGTTCTACACTTTGGCTCTGTATGGAAGTGGACATCTGGTGAGAGGCAGTGCTTTGCTTCCCCATGTCACTGCCTCCAGCAAAGGAGAACAATGAACAATACAATAATGATATCACCAAATTTCCTAAAACTAGCAGTCAGAGTCTGCATTACCTTAGATTGCATTCTCTAGATATACAACTATGAGGGTAATGGTACATGAGTGCCTAGGTCATCTCAAATACAAGGTGCACTGCTGTTTTTCAAGACGAATTCCCTTCTAAAAGGTATAATCTTTCGGGATACTTCTTATGTTTAATTAGCTTTTTAATTACACTAGTTTACCTATTTTACTTTTTGAGTACAGTTGCACTTTAAATGCAGAATTTGACTAAGTCAAAGTGGACCTTCAGCTTTCCTATTGTCTCCTGAACAGCAGAGTTAGACTGGCATAGAAAGAAAATGAAGCACAAGGGCCAATCTGTTCTGATGTAGTATTTAGACATCATAACAAGGAACATGTTGTTAGGAAGAAAGAAAAAAATTCTGATGAGCTCATTAGTCTGTTGTTTCTCCTTTTTCTGTCCAGTCACAAACTAAGGGAAAGATAACACCTGTAAGTGTTACTTAAAAATCAAGACAGGGCTAAGCTATCTGGTAAGTCTGGATAAATATGTCTTGATGAACAATACAAGTCATTTGGAAGGTAAAACTGTTACTATATATTCACATTATTTATTCAATTTTATATTTATTTATTATATTTTTTATAAATATATTATACATTGTATTAATGTATAATATTGTTTATACAAATATATATATGTATATAATATTGCATAAATATTATCACACACTGCATATACAGACTAATCTGTGTCTAATTCATTTTAAGGGGTTAAATCACATGCTCACCAGTTCTGTTATGGAAGTAAACCCTTCAAAATCCATGGGAATTAATGACCCCGACAATTATATACTTTGCTTTCAATCAAACAATATAGTAAAAAGAGTTTTCCCTGTAGCTGTTCTGCGGGTGGGAGGACAAGAGGGTTTATTTTATCATTTGAACTAACAATGGTTCCCTCTGACTGTCAGCTAATGCAGCTATGAAAGCGTAGAATATGGTGTGTGTGTGGGCGGCAGATTGCTGCAGAGGTGTGTGAGAACCATATTTCAGCTTCATGTATGGATTGGTAAATACAGAGAAGAAAGGACGCTTCTTTAAAACTCTAATGGAGCCCACTGGCAAAGCAGCATGGCACTTCCAGAGAGCAAGAAGGGTGGCAGAGTTAAAGAAGTGTTATAATTCTCCTTGCAGGTATAAGATCTGTGCCATACTAACATTCCTGTTCATGTAACTGAAGGAGAATCTGCTCCTACAGCATCACTAGCTACTACTAGCAAAAGTAACACTGCTGCCCAGTGAGATCCTGCAACCTTTTTAGCGAGCCAGGCAATGACATCATGGAAGCAGCTTTTCCAAGTAACAGAAGCACAAACAATTGGAATTCAAGGATTTAATGTGGACACATAGGGCCTGATTAATTATATCTCTCAGGGACATAAGATGATAGACTATCATGGGACAACCCGGGTGATCATGGAATACGTCTGGTACAGGATTGAACATTTTGAAATCTATTTTCAAATCTACAGCTTTCATAAAGATATTGCATGATGGTCCTTGTATGGGCAATTCTTTTTATAGGATGGCAGTGCTCTGTGTCTGTTGGGCTCCTGTGTAGTCACTCTTTAATACCCTGTTACACAGGCATCAAATTTAGACTACAAGAAGCTATTTAAACACATTATTGGACATGGCCAATTGTTGTCACAATCAATAAATCAACCCTGAGAAATTATTAAAATGCAATCGAATGCATTCATTTAAAAGAGAAGTGCGGGCGACTGACTGATTTTTGTATTAAAGCGCTACATCTTGGAACAAAACTTAGGCCCTAAAAAGTTTGAGATCTGTAGCAGCAAATAAAACCTGTTTCCGATAATGCCTCCCATTTGTAGGTTTTGTAAACCAACTAAAATAATGTACAGTAGATAAGATAACCATGTCTAGAGTAGTTTAAAGGAGCTTTATACTCAGGAGGTTGAATACTGGAAGTACTGAAAAAGGAACTCAAGCCAAAAAAATCACCCCTAATTTTACTCTTCCTATGATCTTCAATGGCTTCTGCCAAAATGATAAAAACCCTAATTAAACATTTTTCACAGAAATTAGGAAAACTCCTAATTTCTGTGAAAACCTCCTCCTAATAGCAACCAAACAATCATATCTCGTGAAATAAATAAAAACAAGGATTTCACTGTAAAGTTGTAAGACCCCAAATCAAGATCATTGTGTTTTTTTATACTAGCATGTTCAAATAAGAAATGGAAATCAACTCCACCTCAAGCTGGTTATTTGGTATTGGATGCAATATGGTAGGAATAGTCTGAGTATTTTATTGCTGTCCATGTTCCAAGAGTTCCTGAATGGTCACAGAGAAAAAACAAAACCTGGGAAAAGTTCTCAAGTTAAGGTATGCTATGGTTTTGTCAACCCAACTTTAGCTATATTTATTGCTATTACAGATCTAAACAACAACAGAACAGACCTAAAAGTGGGATGACAATGGAAGAAAGGGCAAACAAAAAGTTTGACAGCACAAGACAAACTTTGCTTGTAAAAGATGGACAGTTGGAAGCTATGGCATGTCTCCTGCAGCAGTGGCAGATGTTTGCCTCCGGCAACACTAAATGTACTACCGGAGCGGAAAGACTATGTTCATCCTCTGGACAGGAATACCCACATGCTGCAAATCAATTTTTATTCCGCACGCCATACTGACAAAGTGTGCAAGTGTGCAAAGTGAGGTACGCCAAATAAAAAAATGTAAATTGCAGCAGTAGTGTGTGTGTGTGCGGTTATTGGGGATTTCTCAGCTTGCAGCTGGGTGTTTTACGCTTGCTATAAATAGTCTGTGAATTCATAGAGAAGGAAGTACTCTCACAGGAGGAGAAGTACTGGGCTGAATGTACCAGTCCTGCACATTATTCATCGTAATCTCCTTCTATCTCATTCATCCTCTGGTAATGTCACTGACACTTTTATACACAATCAGTTGAAATGTTAGAGGTTTTCAAACAATGTTAACAATGTGGACAAGAATAGGACTAAGTATAGAGACCAGAAGGAATTGGAGAGAGGACCATGTGAAGGAATCATAAGAAAAAGGACATAAAATCAGGCAAATGATTCAGGAGGAATAGGAGAGAGGATAAGGCAAATGGATGGAGAGGAATGAAAAAGGAACTGGGCAAATGGACCGGAAGGAAAAGAGAGCATTGAGCAAAAGAACCAGGAGAAATAGGAGATAGGAGATAACAGTAATATTACAGGTAAAGTATCTGTAACAAGAGATACATTCATTTCCATCATAAAGTGTGTCGTTCCCTATTATATATTCACAGGTTATTCAACCATAAACTATAGACCAAACAACCTCAATTAACTGGAGAGGTATGAAAAACATAACACGTTTCACCTCTTGGCTTCCTCAGGGGTATTTATGAGAATGTTACATATTTTAGCAAGAAAAGACACAACTTAAAACACTCCATAAAGAAATTCTCAACGGTACTGGTACAGGTAAGTATCCTTAATAGGATGTGGCTGTCCAAGGTGTCCAACTGTGTTAGCAGAGCTATGCAAGACTCCAAGATGACTTCATCCCAGGTGGATGAGAGGACTGGGCAAATGGACCAAGAGGAAAATGGGGGAGGTTCAAGCAAATGGACCAAAAGAAGGAGAGAGAAAGAGAGTTCTGAAAAATATCAGTAAGAATAGAAGAGATGACCACACAAAAAGGGTCAGGAGGAATAGGAATGAAGATCAGGCCAAGGGACCATAAGGAATAGGAAAGAGGATAAAACAAAGGGACTAAAAGAAATAGAGGACTGACTAAATAAACCAGAAGAGGTGAGATGATCAGATCAGAAGAAATAGAAGAGAAGATCAAGCAAATTTACCAAAAGGAATAGGGGAGAGGACTTAGCAATGAATGATTATGAGAGATCTTTAAGCAAATGGGCTAGGAGGAACAGGAGAGAGAACCAAGCAAACCAAACCAAGAAACAAAAAGGAATCAGAGAGAGGATCAAACAAATGGGCCAGTAGGAAAAGAAATGAGGACGGAGCAAAAGAAAAGGAGGAAAAAGACAAAGGATTGAGTAAAGGATCCAGAAAGAATATTTGAAAGGACAAAGAGAAGGGACCAAGTGGCAAAGGTGAGATGAAGGAAGGCAAAATAAGGCAAAAGAACCAAAGCTTTGAGGGACAGTTACTAATATGACAAATGGACTTTGAAACGCACTTCATATGTTGGTGCTATATCTATAGGCTACGGTATTAGACCAGCCAATACTGTGTGAGGAATACCTTGAGCTCATGTTACAGGGACTTTGTACATTTTGAGTCTGGTCTTATTAACATACGTTATAGTAAGAAATCAGTATAAAGCAAAGATAAATGATACATATGATGTATTCTCCCTGACACCATAGATAAGCAGCTCATATTCAAAAAAGTAATTGTACAGTACACTATATGTTGTAAATTAGGCTATGGGAAGGCATGAGATGTATTTACTGCCTCCTTTGTTGTGGTAATTTGGAGGGTTTCCTGATTGAGACTGTTTATTGATATTAATATATTCAAATTAGACATCTGTCAGCTGTGTGCATTTTTGGACATATTCCATAATCGGCTCATATTTAGAGAACACTTTTGATTGGTCAGGATCTAAGGACTTGCACGACTAAAATGTGTATGATAATCGGAGTGTTTTGTGTGCATAAAATAACCAGAAAACTGGTAGAAATTAAAGGAAATGATTTTCAAACGATCTAGAAAATCGTGAAAAGCACAAACAATCAGAACGATAAACCATGTTCAGCAACATTGATTGGATTGATTTTCTACTAATCACATATTTTTCTTTTGGTTATCACATTAAGGCTGTTCACACAGAGTGCACTATGATCACATTGAACAAATATTTGTACCATCTGTGGCCAGCCTGAGAATAAACATTCGAAAATTCGGATTGCCAGAACAGAATGCTGTTGAGAGGATATTGTGATTTCCACTTAAAGGAAACCGATGCACAGAGAAATACAGGAGCTGATTTGGCTATTCCCCATCTGAAAATGTGCAGCTCTGGCTGTCTCTAGTCTTCAGGGATTATTTACTTCTTAGCATTTGGTATCTTGCAATAAACAATCTAATAAATGGACTGGCAACTCAGTAAAGTCCTAAAAAATGGGCATGCAGCACATATTTTCTGAAAGCACACAATGTACAGTCATGTTTTACCATGTGCTGTGGTGGCTTCATTACATTTACATTGGAGCAGCGTCAGGCTGTCATTTTTAAATTAGTGGTAACTTGCCAACGCATTAATGCTGTGGGTAACACATGCCGCATGTTGCTGCAATACACTTCTGCAGGAGATTAGTTTGGGTCCCAAGAGTTTCTTAGAATTTGACCCTGAGATAAACAAAATGAAGTCTGCATACTTGCTCCCAGTCTGTGATATGGGTAATCCTGAAGCCACACTGATCAGTAAGACACCCAAGAAGAAAAGAAAGAGGGGTCAGCAGAGGCCACCTTCATTCTTCCTCTTTTCAGTACCTGCCCTGTGCTGGTGCTCCTTTCCAGAGTTGAGCAACAGAGATAGGTGAAGTCAGTTATCCAGTTGCTCTTTCAACTCAACCACATTTCTAAACAGAGTGAAATGTAGGAGCCCCCCTAGATTAGATATCATTTAAATGGTTCATTTAAGTAGGCCCTCACACTACATAGTTGCTACCTTGTGTTGCTCACATAAATAAAAAGCAAAGCAGAATCCTTGTGTCTGATCACCAATCTGATCATCAACAGTCATTGCCAAAAAAATCAGCCCTTGCAAAGGAAGAGGTATTATACCATCTTTTTCTATGGCCATGTCTCCGATCTTAACCACAGGATACAGTAATGATATAGGAGTCACAAAAATGAGCCACAGAGTATAATCGGGGACAAGGGTATCCTACACCCCTGGAAGAGTCTAAAAGTATGGCTTTACGTGGTCAATAGGAGAATGAGACCACAGTAAAGGAGAGTTTAGAATCCCTCTATTTACAGGGACATGTATATATGACTTTTTTGGCATTGCTTTAAGGCTTCAGTCAAACTGGTGTCAAGACCAAGTATTTGCTAAGTTAATAAAGCTTTCCAAATGCGTTGTAATCAAAATGCTTTGAAATGTCAATGCCCATCCTGTAACATAAAAAACAAAGGAGCAGTATTTAATTTCAGAATCCACTAACCTCAATTGGCTTTACTTGGAGCTGTTTATTTTGCCAAAAATGTTTGGCAGGTGTCGACAAATTGCTGAATGCTTAAACCTAAATCAATGGCAGCACGCCCTAAAGGTGCCTTATTTAATCAGAAGATGTTGTTAAAGCTTTAGAAAGCACATTACAAATGCACAACGCACATTAATTTCTATATGCGGTTGACAAGGTTTTTTAATGTGTTTATTTCTTACACTTGCGTGAACTTGACATTCAAAACACGAGATTTGCACCATGATTCTTTCTTCATGAAAGTGAAAGCAATGTTTTGTAAAAGTTAATTGTTACAACATGATCCATACTTTAGAGTCACCAAAGTTTCCTTTCTTAAAGTATAATGGCACCAACACAAATGAACTTAACATAAATCAAGCAAAGGCAACCAATGAAATAAAACCAATAACACCCAGGTATTGCTCCCTGCACAAAACACCAACCTCAAGGGCACATAGTTATTTATTACCAATTATGTAGTGACATATTTCTAAAACTTTTTGTTTAAACTATATTTAAACCCCCCATATCCCCATTCTATCTAAGGTTTCTTACTCACCTATCCACAATTCTGGAAGATCTAAACTGTGTGGCCAATAGGAATCCACTCAACAGCTTAAGGAAACTCCTCCATTGGCCCCCAATGACTTTGGTGAATGCATGGGCAAATCCTATTCACTGCTTTGGACAGACTGTCCACCATTTGGTCCTATGATAGACAACCTTTTCATCTTTTAATATAAATGGATAGAATTTATCTTGCGTATTTGCGATAGACAACAGCAGCTGTACAGTTCCCTGCAGGCCACATAGTGTGGATGATTGTGGGCAGAATATTATAAGATCATGCATCGTGGTTCATTGTAAGGTTATCTATGAATGTAGAGTTATCCATTAATGCTGTGATATAAGTACTCACATACATGCAGTAATGGACAAAAACATTCATAATCATGAGGAAAACACGGGTAACTGCACATACAAGAATACATCGATATTCCTGAAAAAATTCCAGCTAAAAGTCATATGTAGATCTGTGCAAATTTCTTACTTGATATGGTGAAATAGGAGGCTGTTGTATGATTCCCATGAGCAGCCAACACTTGGCAGAATGTGATACCAAGGTACACAACTGGCGATGAAATCCACCCCATTGCAGCTGCCTAAAAAATACATTAAAAAAAAGTTACAAATATTGCATACCAGGTTAAGAAAAATGAAAACAGTGTATTAGTGATATATATATAGTGGATCCCTGTAATTCAGTTCAGCATGCTTAATCAAAACACGCTTCTGAAAACCTGCTTGCTTCTGATAATATCTTTGTTTAAAATATACAACACCACCAAGCAGTCCAAATACCATGAAGGAAACTCTATACCCACCTCCTAGGAGCAGCCCTTGTAAAATGCTGTAAATTTCATATAGACTTTTTCCCCTAATTCCCAGTATGCCCCAAGAGGAAATAAAATACATGACGTTTTTCAAATATTGCTTCTTAAAGTAATAAAAATTTCAAACTTTTCCTGTCGGGGGTCATTACAGCAGGAAAAGCACAGCAAACCGCTAATTAGGCAGTGGAATATAACAGACTTTATGGCCTTGTAAGTAACATTTAACATTATTAGTATAGTATTTTATCCCTGATACATTTGGACTCTTCAGTGTACGCTTTTCTGGGAAATGAGTGAATAAATAGTTATTTTATAGAACAGTTTGTATTTCTGTCCACCCAGTCCTGATATTCATATTGCCCAACCAACTAAAATAGCCAAAGGCAAGTAAGGAACCACAGCATACAAATGAGCTTATCCTCAAGTGTATCACTCAATACATAGGCCAAAGCTACACAGGAGATTTCTAGTAGTTCATCATGCTGCTAATATTATAAGCAAATAACCCCAAGAAGTATCACTAGAGAGATGAATGAATGGTTTCCTATCATGTATGCCACACAGATAGCCCAAGATTGCCCACTAGACCAAATATCAGTAAATATGCCATGGTACAACATGCAAACCTCTAACAAAGTATGAAATGCTACAAAATTATTAGTGGGCAACCATTAGGATTGTAGAGGAGATAATGGGGTCCTAGGACTGCGAGATCCTGGAGGACAATTCAAGCCTGGAGGTAATAAATAGCCAACTGACCTTCAGTACTTTCAGTGATGGCCGACAAAGTCCCCTGCTAAGCAGCAGTTATGATCCTCTATAGATTCCCATTTAGTAACCAGTAAAAGATTATGTCCTTACCCCGCTAGGTATATTAAAAGCCAGTACAGCCATTTGACCTGAATACTTACATAGATTTGCCCTTTAAATTACCTTTGCTGGAAGAGGAATCAGCCAACCTTTGAGCCGTATAGAAGGCATTGCAGCAGCTAAATGTAATATACTTGCCCTGCAATCACTACTACATGAGGTTGTTGGTCAGAAGTCAGGAAAAAAAAGGATAAATCTCCTAATAAATAAGTCAAAAAATAAAAACACAGCAAAAGTAGGTGACTGCACATTATTTACAGATCACTGAGATGAATCAGAGATTATACATAGTGCAGTTTATGGGTCACGAACAACATATGACATTTTCTTCAGAAGCAATGACTGCGCGGCCAGACGGGATGTCTCTAATCTGCTTGCATCCTCCATCATTTATCAAAGATATGGAGAATTCTTTCCCAAGGTGCAGAGAGAAGCCTGGTATAATAAATCTACACAGTTATGGATCATTGAAAGATACCACTGAACTGTACACAGGGACAGAAATTACAAATCACCCATTTCAGATAGGGATAATTGTGTTTATTTGGGGTTGTCAGCTGTAATAACACAACATTTTCAATAATTCTATAATTACTTTTAATTCATAATTAACCATTCAATGGAAATCAGTCCCTAGGTACACTTATGTGTTGATATTTAATATCTAACATGAAGAGCAATGTCCCCATTGTAGTCACAACCAGTCAGCAGTAACTTTTTACTGGCCTCATTCATCAAAGCGTCTGAGTCGCTATTATCAGCCAGTAAAATTCTCACTTTTGCTTTTAAAACTTCAGATGGCTTCCAATAAAAACACTAAATGAATGTCGTAGTTATCAGGAAGAATGTGTCTTATTGCCTTTCACAGCCAAAAAGCTTTCAGTGGCTGGCTACATACTTGTGTAGGGTCCCATGGACACTGTATGACCAATCCTAAATGGGACTACAATTGGGACTCAGGAGGACATTGCACACTTGCACTTTGTTGCTGCTGGCTTTTGGGATAATGGAACATGTAGTAACCATTCTGTGGAAGTGTTACTCATCTAGAAGTTTGGGTGCTCAGGAATCATGAGCAAAATACTTTTTTTACTAAAACATGTAAATGGACCAGCAAATATTTGATTTTTTAATAGATCTCAATGTATGTAAGTAAAACACAGATAGTTTAACATCCATCAGACCACCCAAGGTTCATTTTTAGCTATTGGTAGATTCCAGTAAGTTAAAAAAGCTTATGGTTGCATATGGTTTCCAATGTTGAGGTCACAGAACTGAAGATTCCAGGTCACAAAAGAGACTCTCACGCAAAGCCCTTAAGTTTTCTTTTTTTTTAGAAACGAACATCTGAAACTCCAAGTTGGGTAGGAAGACAGCAAGGAACTCTGGCAAGTGGATTTTGCTCTGGAGTCCTACAAGATTCAGGACACCAAAGGCTAAGCCCATCAATGTTTACTCTAATTGTAATACCACTCTCAGATACCAGGACACTTGAATGTATTTGGTAACTTCAAAATGAAAAAGAAAGGCTAATAAAAATACCTTTATGCAATCTTATAGCTTTACATATGGCTTTTACTAGCCATCCACTTCCACCTTTTTACTGGTGATAGCTATCATAGTGATGGGCCAGAAGGAAGTTGTGGAAGGAGTGAGGAAATGGGCAGTTTGCCACTCTAGGGTTCCAAAGCTTAAAGACTGAAGAACTAGAGACCAACAGCAGTTTTGAAGGAATTTAAAGGTATGCATTACTTTGTGCAAGTTCCTTCACTTTATAGCTGTGCTCATGTTTTTAAATTACAGCGATATTTTAAAATAAGGGAAGCAATACACTTAGAACAATTATTACCCAGTATATAGGATTGAAGCACAACCAATGTCTTTATTTCTTTGGGATTTCCTAGGTTAGATAGGTCTGCATGAGTTAAATAAAGAGAAATACAGGCCCTGTTGAGAGACAGTTGGCAACTCTTGGCATGCCAATAGCCATAGCAGAGCATACAAGTGCTACAGGGCATGGAAACACAGGGGACCCAGAGAAGTATGACAGAAGTTTATTAAAGATAGCAACTGCCTTTAAAACAGATACTGGAGAGGAAGAGGGCACCTTTATATTTTAGCTATGGGACCTCATCACAAACATTCTGAACCCTGATTCTTCTGTATGTCTACCTTGGTGAAAACACATTTTCCTAAAGTTTACTCATCTTACAAAATAATGTGCAAGTACGTTTTTCTACAAACCATTGACAAGGACAATGTACACCTTCTTTAATGAAATGACCCATATGTCTGCCCTAAGACACGCAGACCACCTAGCACACAAAATCTCTGAGTTGATTTGTGTCATTGAAAGATTTAATTACAGTGGAAGATTTTACCAGCAGCATTTTGTGACATAATAATAGGCCTCGGGTTAAGTTTGTCATGAAAAAAGGAAATGACAGCACTGCCAGTTTAATTGTAAGTGTCAATAAATAATGTGACAATTAATGCAGAGAAGAGACATTGATATGCTAATTTGTGATTATCCAGAGACAAACGTCATTGCCAGATCACAGAGTACAGTCAATTATAGTTGACCGCAGAATTTATGAGTGCCTGAATCAAGGGAGAATGGTGCAAGGAAATGGAATCAGGCAAAGCTAATTACAAGGCACTGCACGCTATCGCATTACTGTTTGTAGAGCATAAACAGATATGTAATACATAGCAAATACACTTGTGTGGTTTTTAGGGTAGATCAACACCCAACAGTAGAGATAATGAATGTAATAAAAACAACATGAGGCTAATTCTTACAAATATAATATTGCAGTTAAAAATGAAACTCAGGACAATAATAAAAAAACTCAACTGTCCTACAGGCTTCCTTCCCACCAGATGGCCAGTCCCTCATCCCAATGCCAAGCAGGACCATTGATAGCCTGTCTGCATTGCAAGGTGGAAGAGAAGACCAGAGAGCTGGATGCCACAGGATCTAGGTACAAATTCTATTTTCTAATGAACCCCTGTATAATATGGGGAACCCTGAAAAAAAACTTCCAGGTCCTCAGCGAACCCCTGCTATAATTAATATATCCACAGCTCACAGTACACAGTGTGGTGGTCAGAATGCCTTTTACACTGCTGACCATTAGGAAGAATGCCACACTTACAGGTAACCAAAAAGAAAATTGTTGTCACCTAAACTGACCTGAAAGGTACAAATTGCTCATTTCTCAAGGAACCCCTAGAAACCTTTACCCTAGTTGAGAAACACTGCTCTAGACTGAACAATAAATTATATCCTGTAAATATATACAGGGCTATTATTCATTATTTTGGAACAAGTTCAAAATTGGTCTTTAGGAGTCATTCTACCCCAAAAATATAGATTGTAAGCTTTTCGGGGCAGGGTCCCCCCCTCCCCTATTTGTCTGTCATTTGCAACAAACAAATTTAATGTACAGCCCTGCATAATATATTGGCGGTATATAAATCCTGTTTATTATTAATAATAATAATAATAATAATAATAATTTTATTATATTATTAATTAGTGTCGGTCGAATAGCTCAGTGTTCAATTCGGCGGCTTTTCGATCGAATAGCCTGATATTATTCGGGTGATCGAATGCCAAACTTCAAACATTATTAAAGTCTATAGGGGGGGGGGAAATTCGGGTTATTATTTGGGACTGTGTAGAACTGCAAGAGCAATCAGGGGAGCAGAGCAGACAGCTCCGCTTCCCTGATTGCTCTTGCAGCCCCAACGTAACTGTAGTATGTGTTCTTGGATAGAGATTCTCTATCCAAGAACACATATGGAACAGCGTAACGTGACCACAAATTCCCACGCTCCCACGTGACCATTGGAACTGAACTCAGATGAACTCTCAATGGGGAAACTTTATTGAGAGTTCATCTGGAGTAACAGCTGATTGGAAGCACTCACGTACCTCGAATCAGCTGTGACCGCAGGTTACAACGCTCCAATGATAAGTACAGCCTGGTGACCGTGGGAACTGAACTCTGACCGTGGGAAAGGTAAACCCTGATGACAGTTCAAGCGTCATCAGGATTTTCCTTTCCTCAGCCAATCACAGAGCACTAGAGGTGAAAGAATGGGGAGACTTGTCCTCATTTAACCTTCAGTGCCCAGGGATCCCACACTGACAGGAGGATTCCCACAGCTGTGCAGCCTGTCATTGTGGGATAACCTGTATAAAATATATATATATACCCTCCATTCTTCTTTATGTCATAAATATCACTTCTGGCTGGAATGGCCCTTTAGAATAAATAAATATAACCTTTAGTTTTTATTTTTGAATGGACGAGAAATAGTAAAAGCTTCCCTGCAATTGGTGCCCTGTTGTCACCACAGTACATGAAAGTAATTCTCTAAAGTAAATCCCTTCTTTTGGAATTGGTCACGAGAACAAAATTCCCCAATGGAAGATTTCTGCTAACCGCTTTTTTTGGTGACAAGCAATTTCCAGAGCTGTACAGTTGTTCATCTTCACAAAATCTTGCCAAATCTAAAAAAAGCATAACACTAACACCAAAAGTGGAACTGACCCATGTAATGACAAAACACGGTAACTTTAAGCACCAGTAAATGTTTTTAGATAAAGAATTTTGCATTGTGAAAAGGAAAACTTCTTTGACCCAAATTATACAAATTAAAAGGAACGGTACTGAGGAGACATGGAGGCTACATGAGTTGACCTCCCCTTCTGATCTTTGTCCGACTTCCCCAGATAGAAGTAGTCACACCAGTAACAGGTGTGGCTTGGATCCGGCCAGCGACTCAAATTCTCAAAGAGAGAAATCTAAGAAACTAGAACTATCACATTGCAGCAATCAATGGCTGCCTACTACTTCTCATAGTACAGGTACACTACGAGGTGGCTGGATTGCAAATGTATATTCAGCCATTCTCAGTCAGGATTTCTCCTAGGGTTTCCTTAAACTGTGGCTAATTGACTTCATATTTAATGATGCCACACATTTCAGGGGATATTTTTCAACCAGCAGCCAATGTAAAAGGCTTTATTCCCACTGACTTCAATAAATTTATTTTAGCAAGGATTCACAAGACCTAAACATAGTTTCAAGGGTTTCTTAGGGTAAAAATGGTTGAGATGGGGTGGTATAGACATTGGATTTTCATCACCCAAGACAATCTGTCAATCACCTTGGGTAAACCAATCCAACATCACTACAGGTGTCCGATAATGTTTTTTTTTAGCAATCATTGAACAAGCAACTGTTACTTTTACCCTCACTGTGGAACACCCACGGTTCATCCCCCTCTATAGAGCAGAACAGGTGAATCTGTACAGTATTCGCCTTTACAACTGGATCCGTTTCAGCAACAATTATTAGGCACCTTAATAAGCCCTTCCTCACTCTCATTCAAGCGAAGGAAAACAACAGTCTGGTTTCTTTATATTCCTGTTGAGTATTGTTAGCATACCCTGTGCCAAAATTCCAGGTTTTATAGACAATTGTACTGTAGGGCACAGGATACAATAAAACATTTATACAAGCACTGACTGGCTTATTACTCAAACCAACACTCAATACACAGCCTGTAAAACAAGCAGCCTGACGTACAGGAGGATCCTTAGTCACAACAACCTTTTACCAACCCCACCACCTACCACAGCCACCGGACATCTTTTACGTATTTGCCATTCACATTATATATATTCACATTATCTCTACATCTCTTCACTTTTCTCAGGTTGTCACGTCATGCTCTTCTCCACGTATCATTAACAGCAGATGGTGCTAAAACATTTCCCTGCCAAAAACCTCCAGCTTACAGTCAAAAGATGGAAGCTTGGAAAAATAATTATAAATGCAGGTTAGATTGCGACTCGGTGAACAAAAATCATACGGCCATGGTTTTATCTTCATCAAAGATTCTTCAAGGCCACTTTTTGGCAAAGTTTATTACTAATACTTCTGAAGCATATTTGGTGATCTATGAGGAATATATGGACTGCTACTGGTGCGGGTATACTACAGTGTAACCATCCAAATCAATATAACAGTCAATTAACAAAGATAGGCCCCAAAGACTGCAGATAAAGCCCCAAACTCCAATGTCAGACATTTTTTTAAAAACATCTTTCTCGCCTCCCACTGAATAACTAAAAATATGGTTAGAAAGCACGACTTATCCTCTCCATGGTCTAGTGTTGCGCATCATCCGTTACATTGAGCACCATTGGCCACTGGGCTTCCCATCTCTGAGGCAGCTTGGCATTATGTTAGTTTTGTTAGCCTGCAATAGGAAGTGCTGTTACTTGGATGATCTCCGGGTAAGAAATGTTTAAACAGAATTACAAAGAACGATTTGCTTTATGAAGTTCATTTGCTTATATTTTGCCTTCCTTGTTTCCTTCTTTCCCAACTTATTTTAAGCTTTTGTTGAAATGCAGGTTGATCATGGCTAGTCGGAGGATCCAACAGGGTCACATTACAAGGAACTTGCTGTAAAGCCGAGCCTCCATGACTGAAAGAACTCAGATCCAGTGAAAAAAAGAGTGGGTCAGAGACAGTCAGGATGGGGAGGAAAGCCCTAGGAGAGGCTGGACTATGAAATATGATGACGTGAAGCTTCTAATGCACACTGAGAGGAGCAAAATCAGTAAGCAATTATAGTGCAGGTGAGGACAACTATGTAAGACTAAAAGTAAGACTGGAGACCAGCCTATAGAAGAAGACATTATGCCAAACATACTAAAATGGTTTAGATCAACCTATAAATCATATTTGGTTATTCTTTCCCTATTCATACGTCTGATAAAGGATGACAACTGTTTTCCCCATCACATGCACCCCTATTGGAGACTAGAAGCACCCAACCAACACACACTGTGCGCACATGGAGGTAAATAAAATAATGAAAAAACTGAATTTTACATTTTTTTGCAAGTCTATACTCTTCCTTGTTATATTACCATTTTACAGCTGGTGAAGGTAGTTCTGCAATAGTGAATTTTGTTCTAGATTCCAGCAAACCAGATGAAGTCTAATCACATTGACTTCTACATCATTTTCCAGCAGCTCCGCTCATTAGAGCCATGTCGGATCCACTGCTGACTGATTTTCAAATTAGTGGAGTTCACATGGCTCCCCTTGTCAAGAAGGGTTATTTTGTGTAGTCGCTCCGCAGACGCACAAGCAGGGGGTAAGACATAAAAAGTGAATGGTAACATAGGAAGCCATTTATTAACTAAGTATTTGAAGATACTTTCAAGTCAAATATGGAAAAGGGTCACTTAAAGTGAGTCAAGGGACAGAGACAATGCTGATTTTGCTGAATTCTATGCTTTCATTAAAATATTTTTTGTTAAATGTAGCCTAATCCTGATTCTTATTATCAGCCTTTTGGTTTCCCCTACACACCAGCACTCATAATGGGAGAGAGTGGCATTGAAAGACACCAGTTAGTCTATGTGCCTGTGTTACAGTGAACATGCGGACAGGAGAGTATAGAGTGAGTAGATGGATGAGCTGATCATTGTGCTGCTGGTACATTCTTCTATCAGCATGCTGGGGGTGTAGTCTCCTATCATCCTCTGTCATCAAACCAGCAATAGTGCACCATTTCTACTTTTGGCTATCCTTTGTGTATATTTGCCAATCTTTATTTTGGCATGAGCAGCAAACATTAAAGGTGTGGGCATGACAGAGTTGAAGTCGGTGTGTCCAGTTAAAATGTGGAATCACATAATGAAGTAAAAAAAAAAAAGATACAAATATTGCAGACGATTACCCTTAATACCGTGCACCTACTCCTTTCGTATTGACTGCTCATTGGTCACACAAGCTGCCTCTGAGAATGCCAATTTACGGGTAACCGGATATTAGAACAAGTAGAGTAACTGAAAAGCAAGAGTTACTGGCCCAAAGCCGTAGTGTTTCCTGTAGTGCCCATGGGCCCCCAAATGGAAACTACAAGTGGTGTAATATATTGTTGTCACTAGCAAGAAACCAACACTGAGAAATTCCATACAGCCACCACTGGAGCGAATGTAGACAGAAAGCTGTTGCAGACATAGCAGAGAAGTATTCATTTTTCCCCAAAGTAGAGAAGTATTTTATTTTTATAGAAGGAACAGTTTTCCGTTTACTTCTATATTTCTAGTCTGATCTATTAAAACTCCCATAATGTATGCCTGTTGTACTGGAGGACTCAGTGCTGCCTGCAGGGCACTAATAGCGGGGTTATAATTAGTGCGGCCCTGCTTCCTATCCGCACCGTCTGTGCATAATATTCAGGGTAAATAAACAGCTGGTGTCATGCAGAACATTTTAGCACTACAGATCACTTATAAAGGAATAATTCCCATATTCTAATAAGCCCAGGCAGACTCCCTTCTAAGTTCCATATGGACCGGAGGTCACAGATGGATCCGAACTGCATACCCACAATATTGCTGGAATGGAAAATACATTTATTTTAATTTATTAATCACACCTTTTATTTCCTTTAGCTGTTTTTTAGCTTCATGAAAGGGATTTTTGTAGTTTTGTAATTTTTTTAGAGATATATTCATTCTTTATTACATTCAGTGCTGCAGTTCTCTTTGCACCTATTACATTCACTTCCTGCACTGTAGTAAAGGTTTCATGGCATTTTTCTTGGCAGATTGCTGGCTATTTGTGCATAATATGAGCGGAAACAGAAGCTGGTGAAAATAAAAGCTAAGGAGGGAAAACTAATGCAGATATATATAACTATGGCCACATGTAGGGACTGTTAAGCTGTAATATATTTAAAGTTTGCCTTTAATTTTAGATAAACTTTAATCCTTACACTGTCCTGCATTCCATTTTCTAAGAGAACCTTTTTGTTGAGACACAAAGTAAAACGCGTCAGAAGATGAGTCCAGGTAGGGTGTGGACTGACTCATACTAAAGTTTATTTGCAACCCCAGTTTATTTATAACTCCTGAACACACGAGGGAATAGAGGTTAAAAACAAACTCATTTGTGCGTTGGGTGTTGTGTCTGCTCTCTCGTTCTGTGGCCACGTGACGTCAGCTCTGCTTACATGATAATAACAGTATCTGACACGCATTGCCTCAAAAGAAATTTTGGGAACACAGCACATATAGATAACGCTGACACCAAGATTTAGAAACTTCAGTGCCGATGGCGCTGTATGCCAACACACTATACACCATGATGTTGGGATATGATAAAAGCTGCAAACAGCAACACTGTATATAAGACGGCAAAGTGATGTCAGGTGGAAGACACAATACTGTAATTATGTATCACCCTCATCAGCCCATAGTATTCTATGTTTTCATTTCCTGCTGTCATGGAATCTGTTTTGTGGAAATGGGCAAAAAAGTTGCTTGTCATTTTAAAGTGAACCTGCCTTTACTCATTATGGGTCAGTGACTGGGAAGACACAGCCTGGGAACAAAGAATCGATGAGCAACGTTAGGTAGACAAATATTTATATATAAAAGAACACAATTGTAATATATGCTTAGTCCTGAGTCTGATTTTATAAGAGTTACTGAACTTAAATAAGCAAGAATTTACTTTGTGTTATCTCAGGCCTCTGCTTCACACAGATCAACTACAGAGCACCGACTATTGTCAGTATTTATACAGGAAGAGGATGTGTGCTGTGCGTGTACTATTTATACTGCACTATTCATCAATCCTCCCATCAGCAGCATTCACAACATAAACCACTTTGCCTTTTTCCATATTCTCTTCTACTCCTGGCATTGTTTACAGTGAGTGCAGTACTGGCCAGTGACAAAATGCAACCAACCAGGTTTCAGCAAAATAAAATGCAAAAAACACAATAGTAATAATGGAACTGTAAGGCTGTTTTATTTACACACACACACTCTCAAGTATAAACCAATATATTTGACCTGAAAAGGCTATTAGCAAAAGAACATTGGTTTATATTCAGGGCACCCCAGTAGATGGCGCTGTGGCCTCATGTAAAATATGTAACATCCTCATGCTGTTAGAGATAGGAAATAAAAGCTTGTTACACACTGTACATTAGGACATAGTGCCATCTACGGGTGGCCAACAATGTTGCACAAATGATCACTTATTAGCAAATGACTCATTATAACCAACTCAAATGTAGAAAATATTTTAACTTGTAAAGGGGGGGTAGAATGAGCACATGTGATTATAAAATTATATTGTATATATTCTTACTAGGAACTAGAATTCAGACAGCATCAGACTTTTACTAAAGTTGGATATTTCATTGCTGGACATAGGGTAAAAACTCCAATGCATACAGTAGCAAAGACATAATAATGAGGACCTCCAATTTGCACAGCAGTAATGCCCTAGTATGCACCACAGTAATTGTTCACATTCATTATTGTATCAGCTCTTCCTATGGCATCAAATTATGTTTGCTGACCCTCTGCACATTTTGATGGTGAAACCATAAAGAAAAGAGGAAGAATGGCCTCTGCACGCTAGTGTGGTGAGTGTACACTGCTAGGAATAATATTACACTTCTGTTTTTGTGTGGTTTTCTCAGAAATGTATATGCAGCGACATCAAATGTCTGCACAGCCTAACAAAAATTTGAATGTGAATGTGTTACTGCATTTTTAAAGATAGTCATGTGGTTTGATGTTTGAACAAATGAAGACCAATACGAACTTTTAGTTTCTTAAATCAGACTAGAAAAGAACATCTTTGATTGGTTGTTCTTGTACAAGTACCAAATTGGTTTCGGGTACACGAGGGAAAGAAAGGAGAAACAGAGGTGGGTGTCAGTGAGAAAAGGAGAGGGGAGGAAGTGAGAGGGGAAGAGGAGAGAGCATTAGAAAATAAGAACAGGGAGGGGAGAAAGGTAAAAGGTAAAGAAAAAAGGCAAGAAGAGAGGAGTAACTGAAAGGGAAGAGGAGTGGGATAATAAGAGAAGGACAAGGAAGGAAGGCTCAAAAGAGAAAAACAAGAATGGGGAGACTGAGGTGAGGGAAAGAGAAGAGGTGGGGAATGGGGGCAGCAGGAACCATGTTCCCTGATTAGGTGGTCAGTGGAAGTAAGTGGAAGAAGAAATAATGCCCCATCATTGGTGTCAAGGGAGGCATAGTCGCCCAATGCTAGTGTCAATAATAGTAATAGTGCCCTGTCAATGAGAAATAAAATACTGATCTGATACTGATCCTAATCCAAGGAGTTGATGGGTGGAACTGTGTCCTATTATTGATGTCAGGAAGAACTCTGCCCCCAACGTTGGTCTCAGTTGGAGAAACTGTGCAACTTTGTTGGTGCCAGTGGAAGAAGTTGTGCCCCATTGTTGGTGTCAGTGTAAGGAATACTGCCTAATCCATGGATTTAGTGGAAGAAACTGTATCCTATCATTGGTGTCAATGGTTGGATTTGTTCCCATTATTTTTGTTATTGGGAGGAACTGACCCCCAAGTAAAACAAGCAATGTCTGCAGTGTGAAGACCCAAATTTTAGATATTCCTGTATGTAGAAATTTTAGCCGTGCACCAGAAGCCCCATTCCTGGAAACGACTGTAAAAAACTGGGGGCAGTCCTGTTCTCTCACCTAGTTCTCTATCCCCCATTTGTATATAAAGCAAACATTTAGAAACCAATATAAAATCTTATCAGGCAGAAGACAGAATAGCTGAGCCTGTGTAACCCCTGGCTGTGTCTAATACGTATGTGAGATGAAGGTCACAGCGACACGACAGACACAAGATGTCCAGGTCAGAATATTAAACTGCAAGCGGGCACGTATGCCCCATATTAATGAAGCACATAACAGGAATACGTAATTACATCTGTAAATATTTATTTCTAATTATAATTAGGAAAATGGGGATTGGGATTTGTCAGGTCTATCAATGTCCAAGGGTAGATAAAATGTTTTAAAGGGGTACAAAATATTTTTTTTTGCATCTTGAATCTCATAATTTTATCAGTACTGATAAAATGATAGATTTTTTTAATTTTTTGTTTTTTCACATACACATAAGTGTAGTGTTCTTAGATTTCATACCAATCCCTATTTAATGTACAGCGCTGCGTAATATCTTGGGGCTATATAAATCCTGTTTATTATTATTAAAATTAATAATAATATTAATAATCAAATAGCAATCAGAATATTGATCAAATGCAATCAGATGGCAGCAGATCTGCTAGTTTGCTAGGCATTGGATGATCTTTAGGATACCTAAACCATTTTTAGTTTGATGTGAAGAATAATGCACTGAGGTCCCAGCACTGAACACTAAAGTAAAAGGTGAAGCAGTGAGTAGTATTAAAGACACAATTTGTAATAGCCAAGAACCCAAAGTTCTAAGAAAACCCAAACAGACTACAGCCATTGGTCCAAACACGATCTGGATGAGCATGGCAAATAAAGTTAGGTGATTAGGATTTTTTCTTTACCAATAAAACACATGTGAGGGTATTCAATATGGCAAAGGGGAATATAGAGTAACCCCAGGAACCGACCACAAAATATTAATGTATCACACACATCATCTTGTACATAAAACCAATACTGTTCTACAGTACAGAGAATCTGCAGTCAGCTCCTCTCCTCTGGCAGCAAATGATTACAGAAGAACTGTCAGGCTTTCCATTTGAACTTAGTAGAAATAATGTTTGCCATTGACAGGATACACCTGGATGTTGCTTTACAGTAACGGATATAAGTGGTACTGGGATTCAAGGTCATTTTTAATCCAAGATCGGGGTCAGCCCCAATATTTCCTTTTTTCCTATGATGTCAGGTGTTTGCAGCATTGGCAAAGGTGAAACAAACTGTATTTTCCATTGTGATTGCTGCATTAAAGCAAAATCTATACTGGAAGTCTAAAGGTGGAATTCATCGAGTTGAAGATAAGTTGAATTAAAGCTCTGCTTAGTGCAAATCCACCTGCTGTTCATCCAGCAGAATTTACTCTGCATTTGTGTGTGACTAATATACTTTGGGCAATAGCCAATAATGCAAACAACCTCAGGTTAATTATCTTGCTTGCAACACCTTTCTTACATGTGCACAGCACATGTGATCAGCAGTATGTGTTTATGATGGCATGGTGGAATTGTGCCATTATTTAGCAGTTTGAATCAAGCTGGGATTGTATATATTTCTGTCCCAGAAATAGTGTAGTGTACTGTCACTTGCATGTATTCTGCCCTTGCCAGAATAAAAATGTCACCTTGATGTACAATGTTAGGCATTCAAGGCTGACATGTATATTGCCTTAGTTTAGGGCTGGTATGTCCTTTTTTTCTCAAAACCCAACCCCTCCATTTTTTTGCCAGGTGCAAAGAGGGTTAGACCTGTGTAAGCTCCATGTTGCTACTTGCTTACCCAGGGCTTTCCATCCCCAGGTGACAGCACTAGTTGTCTGAGTAGCAAAGCTCCAATGCATTTATTTCGGAGAAAAGGAGTGGGTCTCCCCATACCCAGAACTCATGGTTATTCCTATTTGCTCTCAGGGGGTGAACAGAATTGAATTCAAGTTTGTGATACTAGGGAGGTGTCAAGTTTTTCTGATGATCCCCAGAAGTAAAATTAACCTTCCTGGCAGTAACCCCGAGTGTGACTCAGGGTAGAAAAAAGTTGCTGAAAGCGGTAACCCCGAGTCGGAGTAGGTAAACCTATGGGAAAGTTAATAAATACAACCTTACCTGATCCGCCGGCGTCCCGCGTCGTCCATTGCCGTGATCTTTGTCCTCTTTCTTCTTCCTCCGGCCGGCTTCTGCACACAATAAAACCCTGATTTATTAAAGTTCTCCAAGGCTGGAGAGAATACACTTTCATCAGTGAGCCTGGGTGATCCAGCAAACCTGGAATGGATTTCCTAAAAGTCATTAGCTATTTGTTAGCAAATGTTTTCAATCCTAGACCAGATCCATCCCAGTTTCCTGGATCACCCAGCTTCACTGATGAAAGTGTATTCTCTACAGCCTTAGAGAACTTTAATAAATCGGGGCCAATGAGTCCTCAGGGGAGTTCCCGGTGATGTCGGTGCGTGTGTACGTTGCCGGCGGGGCAGGAAATTCAAAATCCATTTGTATTGCATTTAATACAAAATAAATGTATTGAATGCAATACATTGGATTTATTTGTGTAAAAGCAGTACATTGTTTTCAAGAACATTTATTTTACAGAATTTATAATAGTATGAGTATAAAATGTTTTTTTTTTTTTTTTAAATTTCAAAAAAATACATTTCTTTTTTTTAATATATAGATTTTTTAAATTATTCAATGTATTGTTTTTACATAATTTTGTGTTTTAAACTTTATTATACTATTATATTATACTGAAAAATCACTTTTCATGAAAAACAATGTACCACCCTTAAACATATAAAACCAGAAAGAAATGAACCGCTAGGAAGGTTAAAGCAGTGCAGAGAAATTGGGTGTGCTGTTCCTAATCCAAAATATTCTAATAATTGCCTGCCAATGTTGTTGTTCTAATGACATATGAACAGACCTGGAAGCAGTAAGCAATCCATTCAGTCCTATAAGGGGTTCATACTCTGATCTCAAATCAAAGTACAGGCTCACCATGTGATCAAATTGAGATTCCAGTGTTATATACAAGCCTGATTCAGAATGATAACGATAACACAAAACGGATATATTACAGTATATGAATAGATGTGGGGGTGGATTAAACAATTAATGTAACTGCACTGAAAGTTTGATTACTCAGAGATGTTTTTCAGCACAATATTTTTGTTTACTGACACATTTCCTGAGTTTTCATATGTTTACAGAGTATATTTGTAGAGAACATATTACTATAGTAAATGAAGAACCTCAGGCAGGTTTGTGACCAGATTCTGGGAAGATGGTTTATAAAACATAAGGAAGGAGTAGTATGAGAAGCTAAACAATGAGGTGAATCATACTGGCTAAACAGACAGAACACAGCCGGACTCCCATTGCTCTGTAAACGATTGTGAAATGCTATGACGCAGAGGATGTCAAGCTACTCGTGAACCGGAGGGGACAGGGAATGTCTGATTTAGAAGACATCATATTTGACCTATTTGCTTTGACAAAGGTCAGTTATGTTAATAAGAACCAGGAGAAGGCCATTCCATTTCTATTGAGTCTTCCACTTGACCTACAGAGTCTGAATGTGTCCTCCCTATCTTGTCAAGCACAATGCAGAGGCCGCTCCAACTTTCTAATATAGGCTTCAACAATATAAAACAACTTTCTTGGCTACCCAACTTTCTGACATACTAATACTAACTTTTGTAGTGCTTTTCTGCTGTTCCATTTACCAGTTACATCCAGCACAAATGTTTCTTTATATTAATTCTATGTTGGATGGTGTTGAAGTGTACTCAAGGTTGATAATGTTGCCTGCTAGCAAATTTTAGGATTTGTATTAAGCCACCAATCCATAGCTCATGGTAAAATCTTGGTATTCCTTGGTGCCAGGCACAACCAATTCTGCACACACATGATGAAGGTTCATTGTACCAATTAAGATAGTTAAAGCTAGCAAAGGAACAAAAAAAGGAATAAGCATCGTTAATAAGAAAGAGAACAAATCCCAACATTGTGAAAGCAAGGGAACCGGATTTGTTCTACTTTAACGTTATATACATGGGCTGGATTTCTGTTGCTGTAAGTGTTTATTTGCAAGTGTCTTTCCTTATCATTTCCAGAGAGCTGTACACACAGCAATGTTTAGTTCAATGAAGAGGGAAGGGGGAAGGACGAGCAGGAAGCACCCCACTGCCCCACTCTCCATAGGAATTGACATTGGCTTTCCTCAGCTATTTAGTGATCTGCCTGGCGGATTGCTAAACGACATCAGTGTGCACTGTACACGTGCTAGATTTTCACCCAAAACTGTGACTTCGTGCCTTGGAAAACAATTATCCAGTGTAAGTATGTAGCTTAAATGCCAATACTTGCAAGTACAGATGGAAGATATAGCTATTGGAGTACAGATAGATAAGTTTTGTAGTCTGTAAGGCGTTCATAGACGATATACATATAAATATAGATAAATATAGAAAATACATATGTATAAAAGATGTAAACATTGCAAAAATGTCATATTCATGTTGTGCAATAAATAGATACACTCATACATAATGGAAAGATAAATTATTAGATAGATAGGCTATAGATAGATAGACAGATCAGTAAATGTCTCTCTACAAACAGATGCATTAATCTCACATCTTCACTATGAATCCTATTATAAGTTAGTGAGAAGTTTTAGAATTAGCAGGGACCATACACTCAGTATGTTTATCCCAGAACCATCTGCTATATCTCCATCACATAAGTTATCACAACCTCCACTCCCGCCTGCAGACTGAATGCAGCATTGCACAGTCCAGTGCGCTGCAGACAGGATGATCATATGGTTATTCAGCTGTACCAAGCCGTGCTCATGTGTCACTTCCTATTACAAGTCGGCATCCAAATACATAGTTAGCAAAATGAATGATCAGGATTTTGCGCATGAGGATAAATGCTAAGGCTCCGGCCGAGCAAAGCTCCCCTCGGGCTGCCGCTGGGTAACAGAAATCCATTTTAGTGGAGCCAGCAATGTCATGTGATATTAGTCAACCTTGGACTTACCAGCCAATATCTGGTTAACAAAAAGATACATTACCATGTACTTAAAGGGGAAATACTACATACATTATTATTTTAATTATAGTAAACCATACTATAATACAATCAATACTATCATAATACATAATGATCATTGAGATATATATATATATATATATATATATATATATATATTTCTCCAATATATTTATGAAAGTAATTGGAGTGCCAATACAATTATGATTTTTTCTCTTATCTTGAAGTACTTGAATTTCAAGATTAAAGTATCTATATCTGACTCATTATGATTAATGTACTGACATTTGTCCTCAATTCCTGTCATAAAGTCTTCCCATTCTTTACCTAGTATAGTCATTCCGGGTAAGCAGATGGGGTCTGAAATAGAAGTTAGTATGGATATTAGATATCAGTAAGGGAAGCTACAGAAAATGGGGGCTTGCTGTCCCATATATATATAAGTGTATATTGGGGCCCTCAAACAGGGATTACGAAGGATAAGAAGAGAAGTGTGTCCCCCTTTACAGTGAAGGTTGAGCCACCTCTTTAATTAGTCTAAATTGAACATTCAAATCAAAGGAGGGAAAAAAATAGGTTTTAGGCTTGCAGATAGTTTTGAGAAACCAGTTTGTTAATTGTTGTATTTAAACACATTTAGTAAAGTAAACAAGTTCAGACAGATCTATACCTCATAACTGTTTGACACTTCACAGTATATGGGTAACAATGCACATTCGTATATTCAAGGAATACAAAAAAGGGTGATGAAGAAGACAGTGCCTAAAGTGTAATGAATCCAACGCGTTTGCCACAAATGGGCTTCCTCAGGGATATGATAGCAAGCAAGCTTAACGGTCTGTATATGTACATAGAGAATGAATAATGAAAAAGAAAATTGAAATAAATACATTGTTTACACACCAAGATCAATAATATATATAGGTATGTCAAAAGGATTGTATACTGGTACAGCAAAGTGATGGCATCATTGCTGTTTTTTTTAATCTGGGTGTGAATAGCATCTGGTGCCCACAAAGTGGTTTTAATTCCCTCCTGCCTATGAAGAACATATTTAAGTTAGCTTAAACAAAGCATGATAACTATATGGAACGATTTAACTTATTCTGAACTTATTTTTCTCAATGCCTGCACATTTAGCCCCGTAGACTTTTATAGAATTGTCTCCAGTGACCCAGCCCTATAGAAGTCTATGGAGCTTAAATGCATATATGCAACCAGGACAGTGAAGCCTGCTCCTCTTAAAGCAGAACTGCAGCTGTGGGATCACTGTAAGTATGCATCTGAGGGATGGACGGGTTAGCTCAGCTCAGGGAAAGAGACAAACTGGAGAACTGCATTTTCTCTTAATATAAAGTTACCTTTAGGGTCTTTGGTTGCTTTATGCCTTCTTGAGAATAAACCTACAAATGACCAGTGGTCACCTCGAACCTGTTCTTTGCTTTGATACCTCTAATGGTTTTGGGTATCTGGTACAAAAGATCAGCATATTTGCAAATTATCCACCCTGCCATCCTTGGTAAGAAAATAGAATAATACTGCAGGTGTTTCTCTACAGCTATCAGGGACCCCCATATGTCTGATAAGTAGATGACTGGGGATCTGCGCTTGAAACTAGCTCAGTAAATTTTTTCCCTGTAAACAGGAACTTTAAATGGAGTTCTGTACCATGTCTGAGGTTACTGCGGTACAAAAATTCCATTTTTCTGCCTTAGATTGTTCAGACCTGTCTGCAGGAAGAGGTCAATGCCAGCACGCTTCCAGAGACCCTATCAGCCAGCTGCATTGTGGGTAGCGTGTTGTTCCTGCCAGGGATTATCGCACAGATATTTATCCTCTGCATGGAACACTGGCCTTGATTGGCAGTGTTATCTTTTTCATTGTTTTCCATAAATAATCTTGTTGAGACACAACTGTGTTGTTTACATCTGAGTCGACAAGCTGCAATAATAGCTAGAATAGTTTAGAGTTTTGTGTGTGCCTGTGAAACAGACCATTGCCATTGCAATAAATCATAAATTGCTCACTGTATCTAAAGAAAAAACATTGGTTGCATTGTAATGGTATACCTATATATAGCCTATATACCTATGTATAGATAATTGGGGTAACAGGGATCAGTGGATGACAATGGACACAGCCGCACAGTCTAAAACTGTGTTGTTTATTCACCTTAAATAATTTTTCTTCAGCACACTTTGCTTTTCTTTAGCAGTATGGTACCAAAATGTACAAATTTCAAGTAATAAAGTCCCATACAGGTACTCATGGTAATAGTCACAAATTCAGGGTCTGTAGCCTCTGCCATAGGGGTGCGTTCTGCTATGGTCCCAGAGCCTAAACTCAAATAACCCTGCTATTTAATTAGCACACCTCAGGCCTCTCCTTTGTCCATATTTCTGAGCCACACATGTTCTCGTTTTCCAATTCCACACCATTTTTAAATGTACATTGTCTTTTATTGAGATTTGGCAGCTGCTACCGAGCCATCTCAAAATTCTTGCGTAAAAAAATGGAGTGTTTGGCCCACTTGTTCTATTCAATAGACTCTGCACCTGGTTCTACCATGAACCACAACCACAGGCAGGTTCTTTAACCTCTTCCCCAAGTATAATAGAGAAGGATGCTATCATATACCCACTACATTTGGCCTTGCACCCCTACCAACCCAGATTTCAGTTTGCGCCTGTATACAGTGCATCCCAATAAGCACTAGTATGGACACTACACAGAATAAGTATTGTATTTAGTATTGCATATGATGATACTACTCAACATATTAATTTTTCAATGTTTTATTTAGATATTATGTTTTACATGCAAAGCGTGCTGTAGAAGTAACAGTTCCTGGGGTTATGACAAGCTACAACTCCTATATGACTGGCTCAACTCTTACATTGAAGTGTTGTACAACTCAAATTGACTCCATTGTTGCCTTTTAACACAAGATATTGGAACCATTGAGATGATTGTTACAGAGGCATTGGCCTTCAAGTGGACATTTGCAAGACAGTAAGAAACAAGATGTCCTACTTACAATATTGCCAGGGTCGAAGACCCAGGAATTCTAATGCTCATCTTCTAGTATACTTTTCAGCTTGGTCACTGAGTGCCACTCGGTGTCACAGTGACCAAAAATAGGGGGCTTTAGAATATTCTGATAAAAAACAGGAACCTCCTTACATGATCATTCAAAGCCAATTTTCAAAGCACAGTAATGGCCAAGAAAAGTTGCCAATTATGGGGTATATCCTGGCCCAGAGAAAGGTCTTTAAAGAACCTAAGGCTTTCTAAACTTTTCTCATTGTTAAATATTACACACAATGCTTTCACAGATGCAAGCACTTATCTTCAAAAAGGAGATGAAAACATTTGAAGAGTTCACAAAAAGGTAGAGTGGAACATGATATGACCATTAAGCAATTGTTACTTCCTGCCAGGTTATAAAGTCCTATGATACCAGTCTGTTGGCTCCTCCACAAAGCTTCCCAAGACTCACTGTAGGAAGCCATGTGATTATGTAACTCAATTCTGTTTGTTACAGAGAAAGAGATTTCTGTCTGAACTTTTTTTTTCTTCTATTACTGTGAAGAAGGGGATTGTTATGAAATCTTTATTCTGGATCCCAGGGTTATACTTTGGGCAGTAGGCTGTCTTTCTGTTTTTCTTGGCAATTCTATTCATAGCCAAAACAATATCTTAGAGATATTATAATAAAAAAATTGTCTAGCATGAGCATATTTGATGATGATTTGATTGAGAGCTATTTAAAGTACCGGAGGCCATTAGGCTGAGTTTGCACTGGCCGCTGAAGTGTGTTAATGCAAGTGTGTTATAGCTTTTCATTAACATGTGCTGAGTTCAGGCAACCTATTCAAAATGCCCCAAATTAGACCTACAACATGCAGGTGACTACAACACACTATAGAAAAGCCTTTCTTGATCCTTTTTTTTTTTTCTTACATGGCGGGACCCTTGAAATAACTTTCAAGGCTTCAGGTAACCCCTGCTATAATTACTATATTCACAGCTCAGAGTACATTGTGGTGGTCAGTGGGAAGAATACCTCTTATATTGCTAGCCATTGGGATTAATGTCACCCTTAAAGATAGCTAAAAAGATCACTGGTGTCACTAAAACAACAACAATTTAATCCAAATTGCTCATGGTTCAAGGAACAGTGACTTTTTCCACCTCAGTAAATTCCAACATCGGAACTTACCTATGGAGGATTCCAGTGGGGATAGAAAGGAGGGTAAGTGTGCTATGCTAGGCCTATCTGCAGGCAATGCCACCTAGAATAAATGGGCAAAGTGACAGGACTCAGCGAATTGCCAATGCAGGCACAGCAGCTCCAGAACTGACATTCACATCATGTTCCCAAATTCCTACTTTAGTGAGTGACACAGAACATAATGTGGGTCAAGTGTCTTGACAAATCTGAGGATTAGTAGCTGATTAAATATTGATTTGAATAGACGACCAGCTCCAGATCAACGCAAGCTCAACCTTTTATTAAGGCATTTATACAGTCGATATGTTGTCATTTTTTTTACTCTGATGATTCAAATTTTTAGCTCAGAAAGCCACAAAATCAGATTTTTCAACGTGTGCAATGGACTTGTAAGTGTGTATGGGTATGTAGGAGCCCCAAGCCAACGGTAAGAGTCCAATTAAAGTCATTGTTAAAAAAATCCAAAAGACAAGCCAACGCGTATTGGGGATTCCAAAGAGCCTGCTTAATCAGGGCTTTAATGTTAGTATAAGATAATGCAACTGGACTGTAAAATATTGTAGAATACTCTGATGTGTATTGAAATCATAACAACAGATGCTAAGAGCCCCATCCAAAATGGAAACCAGATACTGCTATCATCTGTCCGATCCTCCACATTGAAGTCTACATTTTATGGCCCATAAATTGTAAGCCTGATATATGTTACAAATTTCTATCTGCTAACATAGCACAGAGACTATTTTGGAGGCGAGGCACATAATTTTGACAGGTCACATGATCTCACTTTTTTTTCCTAATATTGATTTGGCTGTGCTTTTTAAATACCCGATTTGTTTTTTTTATTTAACAGTGAAGTTATTCCACTACTTTCGGAACTTTTTTCCCCAAGTAGTGAAGCTGGGATCAGAATGACAGTCCCACAACATAGACCTCAACATCAGCATTAGCAGCTCCTACAGTTCTGTCATGACAGGTTCCCTTTAAATGTAGCTGTTTCATGTCTAGCTGAAAAGACATTGAATACATTGATTTTCCAGTTTCCTTCACATCCCTTGAAATCTAATTTCCAATCCTCCCATAAATCACAGTGAACGCCCTATATTCTTCTACTTCTTCATGTTTGTTGTGTGTGTAGAAGGCAACCTTTTGATTCTTTTTTTCCAATGTTAATTGCAGTGTGCTGTTTTTTCAGCCCAATCCCCATCCACACACCTAGCACGGAGTCATTTATCACTGTACGTCCAGTAATAGCCTATGGATCTCACACACACCACACATCCGGAGGTGGAACGTCACCTCTATCAGTCTCATGTTTCCTGGATAGATACAAGAAGAGATATAAGCATGTCTGTTCTGCACTATGGAGAAAATGACCTTCTGTTATCTTTTGTGATGTATGTAAAGCCCCACTCTTGTGAAAATTTCCAAGGCTATATACACGTTAGAAAATTGTTGCCCAAGATAAAAAATTGTGATTGTCTTGGGTGAAAACCTAGCATGGGCACAGCAATCCCCTGATTTCGGTAAATGATAAATGAATGACCAACCAGGATGAATGCTGTAGTTTTTTAAGCAAGAGAGCCCAGTGGGATGCCCCTCGCTCATACCCTATCAAAAGAAGTGAACAGCCCTGTGTGTAGAATGCTCATTCGTTCCGCCATCACTGGAAACAATCTTTAATGGTCATTTCCAGTGATGGTAGGACAACCATAACCAGAACAAACGCTTTGCAGACAGTGTGCTTGTGTTCATGGCCTAATATTGTAGGAAGGGTTTCCCCCTACTTTTGAGAGTACTGTTTTTAAGGAAAGAAAGTGAAGAGAAATTCACCTTAACGGGACGCAAATGGCAAACATTTGCCTTGGCTCCATGTTCTCATGCTTGAAAGAGGCATGGGGGCCATCCATGAGCTTTACTATTGCCTCCTGGGAAAACTGGGTGAGCAAACTCCTCTACCGGTAAGAATACAATCCAACCTTTTACATTAGTACATTCTTGCAGGATTTTGAGCACCCAGCTGCTCCAGAAGTTTGAATGTTAGAAGCTGGGCTAAGGTATTTATTTTGGTCAATCTTTATCTTTATATGACTTTATTAAAGCAATCTGTATTTAGGAGATAGAGCTGTTAGTAAGCGATATTCCTATGCAAGAAAGAATCCAACGACTAAAATAAGGGGACCCAATAATTTTCTGGGGTCAATTTTTGTCTGTTCTCCCAAGATTCACCAAACTTTTACCCAAAACTTACTTATTGTTCATACTGTGTTTAATTAGAAAATATGTGAATTTTTGTCAATATAAAAAAATGTACATTTTAGGTGAATTATACGTGAAAACATTTATAAATAAACCCTTATGTATTGAAATAGAATGGTGTAATACAAGTTTAAATACACTGTTAAATATAAAAAAATTAAAAAAAGATTCAGGTAAAATAATACACAATATATGTGTTCTATGTAAAGGAATCAGTGTGCCATCCGTTGTATTATTTTCTCACAATCATTGGATGATATCCATTGATAATATAATAGATCAGCCTAACGTGAACATAATCTGTGAGCAGTACATGGTAATGAATAGCTTGCACACGGTCAATATTAAACTGTTTATGTCCGTCTTACCATGTGCAGAACGCAGGACAAACCATTGACAGACATGGATTGTATTCCAACTGACCTAATTCCAGTATGATTCCCCTTGGGGTGGAAAGCAGGCACTAGGAATGAGGACAAGACTCCCAGGAAATAGAAAAAATGAGCACTTTTGTAAACAGGATTTATTTCACATGATCGCTGTGTCCTTTTCCCACAACCTCATTATTTTATCCAATCACACTTATGTATGGTCCTGGCATTTAGGACTACTTAAAAATTTGCCAAATTCTATTCAACCCATAAGTGGTGTCATTAAGATCTATTAATATATTTACTTTTACAGTGCTATATTCAATAAATGGTCCATATGGAGATAAGGTCAGCATAAAGGATAGGGGGGCACTGTATGTATATGTTGGAAATAAGGTTTAACCTCTGCATATGGAAGGAGCTCTCTGCAGCAAGAGATCTGAAAATAGGGTACAGTCTTCCATAGTTCCTGGTTTCAACTATCTCTAAGGGCTGGATGAGTTTTAAATAAATGGCTGCTAAAATTTATATGGAATAACTGAGATTATAGAATGTTGATCCAGGGTATATCCAAATAGCCTATGGGATCAGAACATTTTTTTCTCCCTGTTAAGAGTACGTTGGACCATGTTTTATAAGGGTTTTGAGGGCAGCTATTTTCAGCCTTTGAATTTAATTAGTCATCGCTTTGTCATTTAAGAAAACTTGCAAAGTATTTTACAGCTTCTTTTCATGCAAACTTTTACTGTGAAATAGACTGACTGTCCAAAAAGAGGCCCCAGGCCAGCAAGGGTAGATATAAGGATGCTTTAGTTAGTCAGGTCTAGGTTCAGCAACATTATGTGCCCCAAAAAGAGGTCAGCTGACTACTTAAATATGCTCAATGAGTTTTCTATCAATGGATTCTTTCTTTCCTTATGGAATAGGCATATTCCAAAATGACAATTCTAGGATTCATCGGAAGTGGTTCAGGGAGACATCATTTTCACATATTGGCCACCACAAGGTCCAGTCCTTAACCCCATTGAGAATCTTGGGATGCGCTAAGGAAAACTTAATGCAGTAATCTGATTCTCCATACAAAATCATTTAAAATAATGCAACTTTGGATGGTAATAAATGGTATGATATTGCATGAGCTTATCAATATAATACCATGGTGAATGCATGCTGTAATCAAAGCTAAAGGAAGTTCAACTAAATATTAGAGTGTGATTTTGTTTTTGGACAGGCATTGTATATAGGCTAATCCTGGCTGTCTTCAACTTCTTTGCTTCATTACCCAGAACCAAGCTCCAGAATGTGAACCAATGCCATACTGGGTCTAAGTCAATGACATAAAAAGTAGTGAAGACAATGGCATGAAAACCAAATGGAGAGCAAATCAATGGCAGCCTGTGCATTTCTTCTTTATTTATTTTGTATTTCAATGGAGCAGAATGGTGGTTGTTATTTGAAGATAGGTTCATTTTAACCTTTCATGGGTGAGTATTTTTAGTTAGTAAGAGTCAGGGTTTGGGGAAAAAAAGCTTCATAATTCAAGCTGAGCCACCAAGAACATTTTAATCACTAGCAGCATGAATGTAAAATCTCTCCAACAAAGATTTATTTTCCAGGACACTGAAGGCAATTAATTTGTTGCAGTCAAGACAATATTCAAAAGAGAATATTATCATGATATCAAACAAAACAATTCTACTGCATTTGGGTGTTAGAGCCATTCATGCTGCAAGTTGCAAGGGGCAGCATTTGGACTCTGTATAAATATATTCTACAGCTCGGTGTCAGGGTAAGGCATCCATAGATCATGAAGGACATAGAAGGAACCGATTGGTCAAGGTGGGCAATAAAAGATTACAACTGCTCAATTTTCTTTTTTAGAATAAAGTGGTCCTTGAAGCTCATTCCAAACTGCAGCTCATTTAACAAGCAATTGTCATTAAGCCAATTATCCCACTGTGCTCCCAAATAGCTTATGAATCTGTGTCACTGAGATAAGACACAAAGACTTCTCATAAGCTGTTCATGGACAGCTAGGTTCTTCTCTTCTCTTATGAACGGAGAGCGGTTTCAGTTTGTAAAAACATCAGACCATTAAGACTAACCTTGTACCAATTTTGAAAAAGGTCAAAAATTCTAAGATATCTGCAGTAGCAGCATATTGTATGGTAAAAGAGAAGACAAAGACTGGGATGATGCTGCCTGACCCATAATGACCTACAATGTATTTTCAGGTCAATTACGTCTTAATATTCCCTCTCAATAATGGGAAAGTTGTGGTAGACCTTAGTGCTCATAGGTTTATACAGCAGTGTCTAAGAAGAAACAGCAAAATATTTTACCTAAATAAAAATATATACATGTATTATGGAAGCAATGGAAGTATGTTTGATAGATATAGCAGAGGATGTGTCTGCATCCTGACCTTCACTGATGACTCTGCAGACATTGTCCTAACCTTTCCTCTACAACACTTCTTGCCCGTCATGGGTTAAGCTTCCTGCCATCTAATAGCCTTATTCCTACACAGGATGAACCACTTCTCTTCCTTCACCATTAAAGAGAAAAAAGTCTGGATGTTTTCCCTACCAAAGGGAAGTCGAGATGGTCAAGTCCAGTGGTCGCCAACCTTTTGGACCTCACCACTAAATTTACAGACTCCGGACCGCACATGCTTGAGGAGCCATGTGTCACTCAAAGGGGAAGAACCTTCCCCCAGGAGGTAGGCCTTCTTGATATAACCCTGCACAGGATACTAATTCACAGATTTCCTGGCAGGATCAGCTTTTCATTAGGGTTTCCATACATTTCTTTGTGTTGCCATTACCTAGGCTCAATCAAGGAAAAGGATCTTTATTTTTTAGGCATGTGACTGTAATTCTTAATAAAAGTAAGGGTCACTTTCTGAGAATATAGATCCTTATCTTGGTGTGTTGGTTAGAGAAATGACCCTCTTGTGTCTAATAAAGAGGTGTGATGACCACAGATAGGACAATCTGAGGTCTATTTTGTTCAGCCAATTAGGATCCCAAAACTAGAGGTGACAGTAATGATACATAAAGGTAATGTTAAGCTATTTGTATTAAAAAAAGTATTAAAATGTAATTGATTTAATAATATAATGAAAATATTTATTTTTTAATGCCTTATTTGTTGTAACTTTAACCTTCTGGTATGAGGGGGTAGCAGTACTTTTGGACCTATCAGGGATCCAGCATTTACATGTGCTGACCATGAAAGGAGGTAAGATAAAGGATAACCGGTCTGCTGCTCCTTCATCTCTAGTTTGCATGGCTCCGATGTTAGCGTACAGCTCCTAGCAATGTTCCTCTAGGTCCTGTACACAATTATCCCCCCTCAGCATCTCTGTTTTATAACACTTATTGTTTATAAGAAAACAAGACACTGTAAGACCCATTATCAGTACCATACACGCCTGAGTCATGAATTCTCTGCTTCCTCCACACTTTACACACTGCTCTATTCATCCTCAGGACAGACTGCTAAATGTCATATTCTATTATGGGACAAAGTATCTTCCCACCGACAGAAATATGGCAGGAATGGCTTCATTATTTATTGTGCCATTACATAATAAAATCTAAATGATGATAATCATGGGTGAAGCCAATAAGAGGAATTTGCATGTCTACGTCAATAGCTACATTAAATGGAAGGTGACGTTCTTAGATCATGATGACATTTGCCATGAATAAAGTGTACCTGTGCTTGATTGTAATGTTGTAAACATGCATCAGGATGAATAATGCAAGTACTTCGAGTTGCATTGTCTTCTACAGCCCTGGTACCCACCCTGTGGCCAGATGGTCATATGTGTCTCTTGGATCCCTGCTCTTGAATTCATGGTCATAAACAGCTCTTGAAGTCAGTAACAGAAGTGTTGATGATTTGAGTATGGGATGTAATAGTTAAGTTTCTCAGGCACATGTGATATGACTTTGGTCTTTGATTGCCCCCTAATGCATGACCCCAGTCCCCAACCTCTCTGTAGCATGTCCACAGGACCATTTCCTCTAGTACATTTGTGGTCTATGACTGTCTTCTGTATCATTGCATACAATTTTTATTATGTACTGCCCTTAGTAATCCCAGGGGCCACAGTTATGGCCCTCTATGCCCCAGAGGTTGACAGCTGCTGTTTCTGGAGACCCAAGCAATTTGAGATACTCTGTAATTCATGTACCCAGCTATGGCTTTGGTACACTCCAAGAGTTTCTATTAGTCAAGAAGGCTGCCTATCATACTTTCTTATGCTTATATCACTCAAATTTAGAAGCCTGGAACAAGATTGGTACAGTATAAATATATTCAAATGTTCCCTCCTATTTCTATCAAGTTGCAACACCATTATAACCTCCAGGGACAGAAGCCATAGTCATATGTCAATAACACAGTCTAAAGCCAATGCGGGGAAGCCAATTAACCTAACTGCATGTTTTTGGGATGTGGGAGGAAACCGGAGTACCCGGAGGAAATCCACACAATCACGGGGAGAACCTTTACTTTACCAAATTACTTGTGGATAGTGTCCTGGCCAAAATGTGAACATAAGACCTAGCGCTGCAAAGGCCAGAGTGCTAACCACTGAGCCACTGTGCTGCCCATGTTTCAGTATATATATGAGGCTGTGCTACAGAAAGTGTTCTGATATCTGCAGTAGAAAAGAACAGCCTCTTATTACAGTACAAACAAGCCAGGAAGACTGCAGTGACTGATAAAGTAGCTGCAAAAACAAAATGCCTTTGTCATCACTTGTACAGCTCTACTTCCAAATAGGATATGACCTAACCATGCAATTCAAGCCTTGGTAAAGTTAATGGCAGGTAAGTAATAAGTGTGTTCTGATCCACCATTAATTTTATTGGCGCAGTTCAGAAGCGGTTTAGCTGCAGATTTAAAAATAGTGAAATTGCCTTTAACTTTAACTTTTTTAAGCAAGCCCCTTTATAAAGAACCTTGTACACCACAACACAGAGACAAAACAAACGACATACATGTATTTTCTACAAATGGCACTTAGAGTTAATGAACCCATAAATACAAGTTTGAAGGGGGGCCAAACACCACTTTGTGAACTCCATTGCACAGCTAATTAAAACAATGGCATTTCTCTCTACATAATGCATTGCTTGTGTTATGTGCATGTCATTTGAATCACAATGAGCAGCGTAATTAAGGTCGGCCTCTGTTTTAATGTAAGCAATGCAAGAAGAGAAGTCACATTTTCATGCAGTCACAGACAGCACAAAGCAAATAACATCTGGAACAGATTCAGTAAAAGAATAAACATTTTTTTTTCTGCAAAGCAACTTTTTATTTTTATTTAAAAAAAAATAAAGATAACAGCAATATAAATTCTTTTAATAAGTAAAGTGTATCAGTGCCCTAATTGGGCACATTGGGAGTATGTTCCTAAAGCTCCCATACATCTATATACACCCCCCATACATAAACATATTACTGTACATTATATCCATATGTTATTATTGTTAATAAATCAATGTATTATTATTATTATAGCCATTAAATGTTCTGTTGCAGCCAACACTCGAATCCAACAAAAAGCCTGGTACAGATCAGATTATTGTTGCTGGAAAAGACCTTTTATGATAGTTTCCAGGGACAGATGAATGACATGATGAAGAGCTGTTATGTTCTATTGAGATGGGGGGACAAGTTGCACTCCATGCTGCTACTCAATGAGATTTACCAGCAGTTGTTCCCAGTTGGTCGGTCATCAATCTGCTGTGGTGGATTGAAGAAGGACATCGGGAACCAATGTACTCTTGTTGAGAAGCACAGCTGTTTATCTTGTGCGTCTATTATCTGTTGTGTGTACATAGCTTAAACCTAGGGGGAGCATTGGCATCTCCCAGTCAGGTGACATTGTTTGGACTTAGTGATTGGCTGCCAGACTCAAAAAATGCGTCCTATGCGTCTCCGTACGTAGAAAAAACAGATGTTCTATTTGGCAAGATCGATAGTAACATGGGTCTGGGACCTTAAGAAAAATCATTTTGTCCTGATTACATGTCTAATAGACAGGGTTAATCTTTCTAGTTAAGAGGGTTACATACACCAATAAAAAACTACTATAATGTAATCTAATCTAAAAACTAACTGATCTCTCAATGCTATATCCAAAACTTTAAAATGTTTATAGGGAGTGGTAGAATGTGGAGAAGTATACAAACAACTCTTGGTCCAGGGGCTCCTGGGATATACTAGACAATGTTTCCTGACCTTTTTAATATGAGGGAACCCCTTGAAATAACTTTCAGGTCTTCAGGGAACCCCTGCTATAATTACTATATCCAGTATATTAGTGTAATGGTCAGTGGGAAGAATGTCTTTCACATTGCTGGCCATTGGGAAGGTTGCAAACCTTATGGATAGCCAAACAGATCATTGGTGGCAGGTAAAATAACATGAGCAGCACAAACTTCTCATTGGTCAAGGAACCCCTGGCAATCTCTGCAGGAACTCTATGGTTCCATGAACGCTGGTTGAGAAACTCCGCCAGACATTAAAATGTGGGTCCCTTTCCTAAGGGTGTTTTAGGATCCAGATACAAGGTCTGTTTTATAATACCTTGGTGGTACAGTAAATCCAACTCAGGGAACTAATAAAAGAGTAAAAGAATGTAAACCTTTTATTACACCATTTAGTTATATAATATATCAGAAGGTTTTAGTAGTTAAAATGATGGAATGAGTAATTATGTGATTAAAATGTACTCTGGGTCTAACTTTTCTGCTTGAGAGTGGAACATCACCTGGTGGTTGAGATTTGCTGCCACATAAACTGCATGATCTCAGACTCTCTGGTGGATTTTCTAAAAAAGCTAAAAATGGCATGTTCAACAAAAAAAATATAGTTTAGTGAATGAAGTGACCCTTTGCTCGTTTAGTCAGGTTGGAAAAAGTTAATTGTTTTTTTACTGACATCTATCATCCAGTCGGCTTTAGTAGGTCATTCTAACTTTTTGGAAGATTTTTTTTTTCAAAATATTTTATTACTGTTTAATATTTAATATTATTATATTTTAATAAATACTTTATTTAATTCCTAAGTGTCTGTATTTGCTCTCAGTTCCTGCTTTTGTTGTATAAACTGTTCTGTCCCGCATTTCAAGGGCATGTGACACTTCCTGGCCCTCCCTCTTCTCCATCATAATATATTAATTACAGCCATCCAATTTATTACATCTTTCACCTCCATGAGGAAAACATTTACTAATTTATATGTGCATCCCTAACTCTTTACAGCTCTTGCTGACATCAGCATATTACTGGGATGGGGGTATGCACAAATATTGCATTGTGGGGTAAAAGCCAGAGACTTGTATTACTATGACACATGTATAAATGAGAGCAGAGGGTTTTTTTTTTGTTGAAATGAAACCTCAACATTTCCAACCTTGCAGATCTCATCTTCACCACCCTGTGTAATGTGATATGATATATCAACAGACAAGGAGACAAATGACTATCTTAGATATACCCAACGCTGTAATTTGCAGGGGTTACATTGACACAAAGAAGATGTGCTGAGCATTGATCCCTATCCAGCAGGAAGCAATGTTCAGATCATTCAGAGATTTCCCAATAAGCTACAAAATCCCTACACGTGAAAACAATTGTGTCCAATATAGAAAATGATCTTTTTAGCTTCCTTGGTGTCCCAATGAGTGACCCAGTCCTTGCCTATATTGGACATTAGATTGTGGTCAACCTTACCTAGGTCCCAACTGTCTCACAAACAGATCACCATTTAGGCCAAGGGGGATTAGGGGTGCTTTCTCTAACTGTAAAGGTATCCCTTAGGTATCATGCATCAAAAAACTTTTATCTAAAATTTCTTTTTAGCTAAAACTTTGCTTAGAACAAAGAGGGCATAGACTTTTTATTGCTGTGTATGTCCCAATTCGGGAGATTTATATAACTTTTTAATAGTGCCCATTGCCACCCAAGAGTGGTGAAGTGGGGGAATAGAAAAGAGGTAAGCGGAAATCTTCCAACTGGGATAGCAGTTTCAGGAAAATGAATTTTGGTTCTATGTACACTTTAAAGGGAGATCATTGTGAAAAAAGAGGCCCAGAGGATTCTGTCCTTTAAAATGAAACTCACTATTCAAAAGAGAAAAGCTATTGAAAAGTCTTAAAAATTAAAAACTTTGGGGGATTTCACTACATTTTAGCACAGAAGACAAAGGTGTTACCAGAACCACAACAAACTATGTAGGAAAGGAAAGATCAATGGAAGATGCAAACTAAAACTACAAAAGCAAAAGTCAAACAACATGCACATATATACAACATAGAAGTACTGAGGCTCTGTGTGTTTTGTACACAAATGGTGAAAATGGCTAAGATATCAAAGGAACCAACACGTTTCAGATATCTGTGTCCTCTTCTTCATAGCTAAAAAGTTTTTGCATCTTGATGAATTGATAATCAGTAAACATCAACAATAGCTGATGTCCCTGGAAGCAGCAGACATAGGGGATGGCATCTACTCATTGGGCTGCTCCTAATATTACTATAGGTTTTTGCTTTCCTATTGCCCTGGTGTCCACTGATCACAATTTAATTTAAGTTGCCAGCACTTTTCAGCTTTAAAGAAGGAGAAACAAATCCAAAAATTGCATGGGTTCTCTTAATACCCTTAATAAAACTTTTTAGGTTTTTTCAGTGCCTACTTTAGGTTTGAGTTGGTCATGCAAGTGAAACCCAGATTATGTGACTGCTATAGGGGCCCTTGAGAAGAAAGGGGAAAGCTAGGATTGTAGGGCCATCTGGTTATAAACAAATTAGAAAATCGATAACACATTTGGATGACATGGCATAGCCATATAACATTTTGGGGCCTTAAAACAATTCCTAAGTAAACAATTTGTGCTTTTAGAGATATTGTCTTTGAGATGGAGATTGGAGACACGGAGAGCTGGGGAACTAAACCCAGGAACAAAAATTTATTATATTGTGACTTATTATTCCTTAGATATGGCAGGTACAATATTTTATTTTCAGACTACAAACATTTTTAGCAAGTACAGAAAATAGCCTATAGAAATGCCTATATGTCCTTGTCACATCCCAAAGCATAGGACAATGCTATATTTCTTCTGTAAACTATAAATCTTCCTATCCCTCTGTACTGGAGATGAACAAAGGCAGACATGTTGAAGTCCAGGGATAAGAAGTGTTTTTCAGTAGATTACCAATTGAAATAAAAGGAAAAAAAAGTCTGAATTCTGAAAACAAGCGCAGCTACTACATCAGAGGACTGATAAGCAGAAATATTTAACATTTTTGGTTCTGGGTTTAGATATATGTTTTGATAGGAGTCCCCTTCACCCATAGCACATACCCACACCTGAGAACTGTAACATATGCTCCCATCCTATAGCCATCTCTCAATGCTGAGCATCGCTCATTATTTCTCTCTCCTTCTGATAAACCATGTAACAGAATCCATCGAGTTATTTTTCAGCAGCCAAGCCCTCATTTCCGTCCTGTGCTGAATTAGCAATGGAAAACATGCAGTCGTGGGAAGCTTTGCGTCCCAGTGACATGAATTCTAAAGGGGAAGAATGTATTGCTCTCTGTGATGAGATGTAGTTGGAATAGAAGGTCACAGAGACCAGATTCATTTATCTACTTCAAGCGTGATCAGAAGAGCGGAACCCCATGATAAATAGAATTCTCCATAGTTCCGTGTGCAGACATCAGGGCCTTATCTCTTATAGAAACACACAATTGGCTTTATTTATCAAAATGTCGTTCCTTTAACAACCAATCAGACTTTCCATTGAATTCTTCCACTTGTTAACACTTGCAGGAACTTGGTTAGGTTTGAGGGAACCTTGGTTCTTCAAAAAGGCAGAATGTAATATTAATTCAATGATACTACCTTAGTCTTAGTAATGTAATAATTGATTGCTATAACATACTGAATTATGGGAGGCTTATGTCTATACGCTCATTAGGGTCCATACAATACTTGTTCTGGACTGGTCCCTATTAGTGTATGCATGTAATTATTGACAAGTGCACCTAAGTTTTATTCAATTGGCCAGACCTGTTTAAGGAACCTTTGAAAGACTCCAATAGGAGCCTGTAGCCCAGGTACCAAGTGGTGTCTGTACCTGGTTCATGGTAATGCTTCCAACCACCAAGCAATGGGAAAGCTGTCCACTATTTTAATTAGAATATAAACTTCTGGAAAAACCAGCAACTCGGAGCCCTTTCTGGGTTCCTTGAACTGTATGGCTGCTAATAACCTCCGGCCAATTGGAACGCTACTTGCTATGCACGTTACCATCCAGCTAGGAACTGATGGTTGCTCGTATGGTATTTTCTTGAAAACAGACATTCAGAAAGCTGCGAAGAGCATGCTGGTACTTTGTCCATTACTTTTAGGTTTAACACCCAGAGATGGCTGCCAATTTAAGGTATTATTAAAATACAGTTTTTATATAGCGCCATCATATTACGCAGCGCTGTACCAAGTGCAAAGCAAGTTTTGCCAAACTTATTGAACCACAACTTTATTTGTGGGTACTAAGCTTCTGGTGAATTATACCAACAGAATTCACCCAGACATATACTTGTATAAGGATGGAAGCTCAATGTCATAAAAACATATCTCCAACTGAAACAAAAAAATGTAATTGCAACTTATTTCATATACCAACAGATTTAATGAATATCTAACCCAACGACTACAATCTTGCAAAAGCTTTAACATTTGCATTAAACATGCAGCTATTGCTGAAGTGCATGAAGACAGAAGGTGGTTGCAAAACCAGGCAATCAATGGAACAAAGATGTAAAAATGTGTTAATTTAAAAGAAAAATAAAACATACCAAATGCTTTTAATATACAGTGCTATAGTACCATAAATGTCATCCAGGTTTTACATCTACTTTAAACAAGACATTTATTTATACAGATCTATAACCAGGAAAGTAGAGAATAGAGGAGGGACTGGGATTTGGTTTTATTAGGGAGTGCTGTGAGCTATGTAAATGCAGTCCAGTAAGTAAGCACATATTAGAAGGCCCGGGAAGAATATTTTGGGATTCTCAAAAGAATGTTTTTCACATGAATGGCTGAGACAGTGCAGCGAGTGAATCTGAAGGGACCTGCAGTAACTATCAGTCACACTAAGTGAACATATTGACCTGTAGCTTAATCCACCCAGGGTCTGTTCTACTGAAGAACACAGGAGAGAGAATTCTTTGTCTCTGACAAGCTGAAACTTCAAACTTTTATACTCTACAATAAAACCAGGCAAGTAATGGTGGATGGGTCATAGGAAAAAAACAAAAATTACAGCTTAAATATTGTTTAAGATCTAGAGAATATCTAAAAAAGTCCCGTCCAGAGAAGTAAGGATGTGCCAGTAAGTGCATAAGACAGATACAGTATAAAGCCAAATATCCAATTTACAGCCTCTTAAGCACCAGGCACACAGCAAACATGCCCCATGTAGCTCGCTGACCCGAGTGCTGATCCATCATGATGATTTAAAATAAATATTCAGTTGGTTGACTTGCCAAACAGTGGTTGGTTCGGTCTCCACCCACTGGGTACTCGTCAGACCTCAGATACAGCAATAAGGTCACGTTCAGACTAAGGCTATGCTCAAACATCAGATGATTCTCGTTCATTTATTGCTTCAGAGCTGGTATCGGACAAGAAACCGATGTATGTACAGCAGTCGCCCGACATCGTGCATGGATCCCTCTCAGCAGATCTCTGAAAGATAAACGACCGCAATGTAGGTGAAGGGAAGAGAGAGCAGCGGGGTGCGACTCACTCATTCTCCCCCCTTCCCTCTCAATAGAGCAGAATGGCGCTGTATGTACAGCATTCGTTCATGCATCTTTCAGTCTTGTCATTGGAAAGGATTGTGAAATAGTTTAGGGGTCAAAAATGCACAACAGTCAAAAGTACTTTATGCACAATGCAGGGGTCAAGAGCGCATATTGAACAAGGTGCTGGTGTGACAATTACATAATGTGCAGAGCACAGGTCAAGAGTAGGTAACACACAGAGTGCAGAGGTCAGGGAGCTTAAAGCACAATTTAAGGTCAAATATACTGCTCTGTCTCAAATTTCCCCCCATCCTGTACAGAAAAAAACTATACTAGGTATAAAAAAGTATATTATTAAAATTTATCTCACCCCAGCACTTTTTAAACCTAATGGTTCACATTGGAGCAAATGGAGTTTTTTTTACAGCTCCTGGGCACCAAGTTGCCAATAGGCAGCCAGAAGCAGAAACTGGTGGTATCAGTGATAGTGGTTAGGGCTCTTATTCTCTTTTGGATGCTACATATAGCATCTGTAAAACTGGGCAGCAACGCTACCACAAGCAGATGCAAAAAAAAAAAAAAACGATAGGAGGAAAAACCCCCAACCATTTGTTCCAATCTTATCCATTTTTTTGGGGAAAGCTAAATTGGGTTAACCCAGTAGTGCCATTCAAGTAAGTAAACAGATTGGATGAGACTTGAGTAGTTAGGAGCAGGACAACTAGGCAGGGTGGGTAAATGTACTTTTGTCTGAAACGCAATTTAAATGAGAATGCTTTTAGGATTCATGATGGAAGTAATGGCTTTCTGTTTTATTTTAAAGAACCTCTCTACCTCAACTGTAATGTCAGAAATAGATGTACAGTTCTGGGGTGAGTCAGACTTAGGTTTTTTATATCTCATGGACTCTATGGTAATGATATTTTCCTGGCAGATTTCCTACTTTTGTTTCCTGTCTGTTTGGAGTCTTCCTACTCTTACAATAGGGGTGTCCCTGGATGTTTAAAGTTCTTCTCATGCATTCTCCATACTATAACATGAATAAAACAACAAAAGGGAAAATGGCACCACGTAGTAATTGTAAAAGGCTTATGCAATAAATCACTATGTTTGTTTCCATCCAGATTTGCAATACATTTTCCCCATGATCCTGTATTGATAATGGAAAAACTGCCACATCAAGGAACATCTCAAAGATTCTCAATAGGCTTAGGGTCTGGAATCTGTGCTGTCCAACCCATGGATAAAACGGTTTCATGGACTTCTTTCACAATCTAAGCACCATTATTCCTGGCATTGTCATCTTGCAATATGACCGTGTCATCAGGAAAAAACAAATCCATCGATGAAATCTATTGATGAATGGAAACCTGCTCATTCTGTATATTCAGGTAGTCAGCTGACCTCATTTGTGGGCACATAACATTGCTGAACCTAGACCTGACCAACAAAAGCAACCCCAGATCATAACTCTGCCTCTAAAAGTTGGGGACTTTTGTTTAGGCAAAGCAGTGTAAATTGTGCAGCCCAATAGTGATGTTAGGAGCCACACTTGAGGTATGATTTGACCAACGTTGCTCTACAATATTTGAAACACATTCACCCTTTTGTTACTTTTGCCCCCACTACCCTTACCAATTCTGATAATATGAAAGGGGGAACCCCAATCTCCCTTAAGCCCTTCCACATAGATGTCTTAGTATCCATATCCTTGAGTGATGAATCCCAAGAATGAGCGTGACATTTAAAGCTCCATTTTACTGTGTGTCTCAACGTGAAATATTCAATAACTGCATTTCTCCTTATGCTAAGAAAGCAGCATTATGTACCCAAGGAAGACGTTTTTTCTTCTTTCTTGCTTATCTTGTAATATTCCTCCCTGAAACAGCGAGCAAAGCTTTTCATGTCTTCTCCGACAAAAGCTGTCCTGTGGGAGAACTTCATACAAAATGCCAGCTTCAAAGCCTCGGGCCCCTACCAGTAACTTCAAAAATCCCAGCCTCAAACAGGCATTTAAATATCCAGATAAACATTGACTTCCAGTCATCCTTTGTTCTAACGTTCAACATGATAGTCTGCTCGTGTTTTGGTATCCTAGCTCTGGTGTACTTTTGTACCACGTCATGGAGATCTGATATTTGCCCGTTCACCGATTGCCAAAAGCGATACAAGTAAAGTCTGGGATTATATTTGTCATTTGTTTTTCCAGATTCATAGCCAGCACCCTAAAATAAAGATAAAATGAAGCTTAACCATGGAAGTGTCAGACAAAGCCACTATGGCGGAAGACAAAGGAAGGATGAGTATTACTAAGGAATACCTGAAGCCTCTCTGGAGCTTTTTCTTCAATAAAACCCAACTTCAGGCACATATCAACCTCTCCTCTAACCCACCCTGCACAATTTATCCCTTAACTTTTTGCCATTGGTGCTATTTGGGGTGCAGGAGATTCCAGATGTGCCCATAAGGGACAGTTCCCAACAGCTCCCTTTCAATTATGTCAATAATGTGAATCTCATTGGGAGAGCCCTGCTGGTGGACAGCTGGTGGACGCCCCCAAAAAAGGACCATTTTGTTGTACATATAAGAATAGAAAAGAAGATTTAGAATAGAAGTGAATAGAGAGAAGAATCAGGGCTGGAGCATCACAAGACCATGGCTTCAAATGAATAAAGAGGTTCATTTTTTTCTCAGCATTTATTTAGATCAGGGAGTGGTGGTAATAATTTCCAAGAAATCAGCATTAAAGAGCTCTAATCTAATAAAGTATTTATTAAAGTGTAAAATATTTTAACTAAGAAAGAGAAAAAGAGAAAATCCCTTATGTTAAATGACAAATGAGGCGTAATGTTTATTGAGCTGCTTATTACTCACAGCAAGCAGCCACAGAGAGACGGCCTCCTTGTCTCAGCGCCGTGCTTTACAAATGTGCGTCACTTGTTTTAGAACTCTGGAGCAAACAAGGCCCCAATCAAACTATTAAATGACAAAAAAGGGCCATGTCACATGCCGTGTCACGTGACTGACCTATCACAGAATGTTTTCTGCAGTGGTATGCAAGGAACACTCAGGCTGACTGGAGGGCCATTGACTAAGCAGCCAATCATAAGCATTTTCTGCTGGAGCCCAGAGCAACTGCCCTTTCAGGAAGTATAAATGGGGGTAAATGTGTATGGTTTCTTATATGGGACTAGGACTACTTTTCTGTTTGTTTTAGCAGTTTTAAAAAAAGAATTCCACATTTTACAGAATTTCGATGGGAATGAGGTTGGTGTATGGATTTGCATTACATTTTCCTTGAGTCTCCAGATCTAACGATCTTCAGGCATAAAGATCAGAAGCTGGCACACATCTACACACAACATACCCATCCTAATACGTTAACCCGAAGTCAAGGCAAACAGGTAAATAAACAACTAAAACAAAGACATAGAAACTTTTTAACAGATTCTGTTCAGCAATTCTTCTGGTCTATCTACTCCTAACAAACAGAATAGCTAAGCCGTTCATTCCTTAGGACCTACCTTCACAAGCAATACAGAGTGGTCTACGACCACCCCCTACTCTGTAACTTGACCAAAAGATTAAGTCAGAATGAGCCCTAGGCAAGGAAGAAACTTTGCCGTCCCATTGCCACCATTCGTTGTTGGCATTTATAAAGATTGTAACAGGTACAAAGAACCTGCACCGTTCAGCAGAAGTAACATGCCCCCATTAAACATCTCCTCTCTGCAAATACATGCAGAAACATGAATGCTGTAGTCACTCACTTAAAGAGCCAGCATACCGGATGTCCCTGTTTATTGGGTTGCCTTGTGGACGATTTATCTCTGGACTGGACATCAGCACGCTGATAAGTTCATCACTCTGCTCTCGGTATTACGGTAAAACCTGAGCAGTCTGGGTGGTCCTGTGCAAGGGAGAGTGATATATATATATGATATATTCTAGTACAGTAATACACTGAATTCATTTTTATGAACCCATAACTTCTCTATTTAATCATTTATTTACACTTCACGGTCTGTCCATTATACCAGCCTGACGCCCACGATAAAACACAAACTAGTAATATTGCTGACATAACATCCAAGACTATTTTAGTAATTGTTTAGTGCTGTTTCCCTAAATGTTTTATTCTCAGGAAAATGTTCTCCTCTTACAACAGGATGTCGGTGAGCATGGACAGAAGTATTCATAATACAAATATAGAGACATCCCGGAGACAAGCACACGAGAAGTGCATTAACCAAAGAAGAACAGATGTTTTCTGAGAAGTGGTAATCACGGCTAGCTTCAAACCCATTACCATCAGATTTAGGTGTACAGGTACTCCGATCTAACAAAGCTGCAATCTAATTCTCCCCAGGGACACTCAGCAACTTGGATTCCCATCCTTGTATTCATTTGCTTCCGCTAGAAGTCCCTAGCCACTATACCCACTACTATACTCATATTAAAGAGACCCTGTCACAAAATTCAAAAATGGTCAAACAATATGTGAAATGCTTACCTGCAGAGTGTTTCTTTCCCAAAAATTGCAATGTACTTCATGACTACAACATTTGACTGGTCCCGAAAGAGTCCATTCCCTAGCACAATGCTACTTTTAAGCATATCATAGCTTTTTCTTGTTCTGAGTATGTCTATTTACTGTATCTGCTGGTGTAGCTCCTATGCCGCTCCCCTTAAATAATCTTTTATATGGCAGCCAAGGGAGGAGCAAAGAGCCCGCTGGCATCACATCCAACATGGTTGCACCCAGCAACAGCCTTGGAGCTTTTGGACGTCTACATATAGCACACATTTACACGCTAATATTAAACATGATTGTCCAGTGGTCAGATGTCCTCATGCACAGTACTCCAATCAACAAGCTAGGTTCCAGCAGCGAGCCACGCGCAAGCTGCTGTTCCCACCGAAAGTCCTAACTTAGCCTAAGCATCAAGAGTCCCAGTGCGGGCAGCACCCCGGAGGCCAGACCGCTCATTCCACAGTGGTCTGAATCTCCAACAATCTGACACACCCCTTGGATATTACTCCAATCAACTACAATCATGGTCCCTGGACAGCCAAGTTGATTGGACCACTGTGCATGGGGCATGTAAGACAGCTGGAGATGCAGACAACTGTGGAATGAGCGGTCTGGACCTCCAGGGTGCTGCCAGCACAGGTCATTTTGATGCTTAGCCTCCATGGTGGGAACAAGCGCTCCTGTGGGGCTCTCGATGGCTGGCATATAGCGTGTTGATTGGCGAACTATGCATGGGGAAGTCAGGCTACTGGACACCTGTATAACCGCAAAACCTTCCCATAGGAATATCTGCCACCTGCTCGGCTCACCGCATCACTGCTCTGGTCCCTAAAGAACCAGCATTTGCACACTTCACCACCAGTCTGAAATATTAGTCACATATTAACAAATACAGAGCTACGGTAGTTTGCTTTCTTAATATCTGCTGGAGTTCAGCTTTAAATTTACCAATAATCATGAAAAATACCGTACATCAGTTTTCTAACATCGATGCTGCTATACAGTATGTTGTGTAACTGCCTGTTAAATAATTCATGTTTATTATATATAGCAGATTGCCTTATTGCTGTGAAATCCATACCATCCCCATGTGGCGTTTTATACAAGATGCGTATTAATTACACTGGGCTCAGGACTTTGCTGTTCCAGCAGACTGGCAGGCAGGAAATCGAGTGATTTAATGTTTTCTTTTGGGAAGATGCATGGCTGAGCCCCAGCAGGACGGTCGGGCAGCTACCAATTTACTTAGCGCGTTCCAATTTGATGGATGGATGAACTTGAGTTTCATTTAGAGCTTAGCACGTTTTCAATATCAGGCTGCATCTCTAATAGGAATGTATAGCAGATTTATATGTAATATTTTTATTAATATTATTATGTAAAAAGTAAACTCAAAAAGATTTGCATGAAACAGAAATGTTCATTGTGCCTAAGCACCACCCTAATACAGCAGCATACGTCTTGTGCCCGGGCACTGCTCCCGCCAAGCTGTATATCTGTGTGGGAATTAATATTTTTTTTTTGGATTTATGATTAATTTTCTAAACTGATACAGGTATTGTATATGAAGTGTATCCAAAGTAAAATCTACTTCTAAAAGGAGGAGCCCAAATATGACTGCTCCTTTTTCAAAGTTGCATCTGGGCATTTGATGCGCACAAAGTGGAAATAAATACAGTGTGGCTACTAAAAATTAGATTTGTGCCAGCTTTCAGCTTTAATGTATTTTGTTTCTATAAAGCTCTAATAAACATTTATACATAATATATTATGAAAATAAATAATAATAACTTGTTTTTTCAGTAGTGGGAGCTGCTGGAAACCTGTCTATAACAACATATTGGTTTTATGATTGTGACCCACAGCACAATATTATTCCACGATTCGCCTGCTTTTATCACTGATAAGACTAGGGACAGTTTTCCACTGAACTCAATCCTGTGATGTCACAGAATATTATAATCATCGTGGTCATTGTAGGTGAAGCCCTAGCGGTTCTTCCAATGTGTACACAGCTGCACCATCCCCACCGCTTATCACAGTACTGCTTCTCCTTCATCTCACACAACACACAATGACACCTTTCTGATATCAGATATTCATTCGTGTTGTTTGATACTGACATAGCAGAGGTTTGTACCTTCCCAGGGTTCACTTTATTGAAACATTAGCCAAAGTGGGGGGTGCTGAAAATGGAACAATACCACCGCCATACTCGGGAGATTTACCCTAACTTCTCATTATTGAGGCACAGGGGTACAGCACCAAACATAGTACAAGAAGGGAGGGAAAATCTTTCAAACACATTAAAAGCTTTTTCACATCATTGTGAAAGTGACATGTATTTTAAAACTGATAAAGCAAACAGAATGGAGAATTACTGGTATGTATTTGCAAATCAAACAAGGTCCAAACTCCAAAAAAAGAACTTGGCATTGTGCCGTCATCCAGCGCCACCAAAATCCCAAATGGCACTCCACCTACTCTCTGCTCATTTCCTAATGATGTCTCGTAGTTACTGACACATGATGGTGTCAGGTATGACAGATCCTGCCTGAGGGGGAACTATGGGCAAAAAAATGACATATATGATGCAGTGTAAGACACGATAGTCTTTAGAGAGTGACAATTTAGCTAAACAACACTAGCTAAAACTTTTAAGCATATACAGCACTATATTTTTACTGTGTCGTTTACCGATTCAAGGCACCGATTCAAGTCTACAGAGGCAGCAGCAACTGTCCTAATCTTTGCAACTGTCCCCGTTGCCCCAAACTCTGCAACTGTCCCCATTGCCCCAAACTTTGCAACTGTCCCTGTTGCCCCATTCCCTGCAACTGTCCTCGCTGCTCCAACCTCTACAACTGTTCCCGATGCCCCAACCCCTGCAACTGTCCCCAATGCCCCAAACTCTGCAACTGTCGCTGATGCCCCAACCTCTGCAACTGTCCCAGATGCACCAACCTCTGCAACTGTCCCCAATGCCCCAACCTCTGCAACTGTCCCTGATGCCCCAACCTCAGCCACTGTCCCCGCTGCCCCAACCTCAGCCACTGTCCCCGATGCCCCAACCCCTGCAACTGTCCCCGATGCCCCAACCCCTGCAACTGTCCCCGATGCCCCAACCTCTGCAACTGTCCCAGATGCCCCAACCTCTGCAACTGTCGCTGATGCCCCAACCTCGGCAACTGTCCCTGATGCCCCAACCTCATCAACTGTCCCAAATGACCCAACCTTGGCAACTGTCCCAGATGCCCTAACCTTGGCAACTGTCCCAGATGCCCCAGCCTCTGCAACTGTCCCCGATGCCCCAACCTCTGCAACTGTTGCTGATGCCCCAACCTCTGCAAACTGTCCCCGCTGCCCCAAACTCTGCAACTGTCCCCGCTGCCCCAACCTCTGCAAACTGTCCCTGCTGCCCCAACCTCTGCAACTGTCCCCGATGCCCCAACCTCTGCAAACTGTCCCCGCTGCCCCAAACTCTGCAACTGTCCCCGCTGCCCCAACCTCTGCAAACTGTCCCCGCTGCCCCAACCTCTGAAAACTGTCCCCGCTGCCCCAACCTCTGCAACTGTCCCCGCTGCCCCAAGCTCTGCAACTGTCCCCGCTGCCCCAAGCTCTGCCATTGTCACTTTTGCTGCACAGCTTGGTTCACTGTATAAATACAGAAACAATATATAAAACAAGACATGCAAAACACAAAATAGTTTCACATTAAATATTATCATTACAGGTAATGTTTTAGCTATTCTAATATTTTTATTCCGCTGCTTTTTAATGTAAATATTTCTGTACAATCAGTGTTTTGCTTTAGTCTTGGCATTAGGGATGTTTTTTCCTGAGACTCCCTTTCTCTAAAGCTGAAAGAATCTTCTCCCCTTCACATTTCACTGATTGATGTCACTTGTTCCCTGGAATTGCAGCTTGATATCTTGCTCATACAGTGACACATCGGCTTGTGTTTACTTTGTTTCTCCACAAACCTGTTGTGAATAAAATCGCACATGCCGCTCCGGATGTAATTTCCGCTTTCCTCACCGGAGAAGCAGCACAGTGCCTTGTTTGCCAATTACACGTAAAAAAGAAAAGGAAGGAAATTTAGACAAGACTGTCTTACAGAGAGCAGGAAATCTGTGGAAGAATACACTGTACAGAGAACTGCCTGCAGCTAGGATATTCCACAATTCACTCCTTTCACCTCCAGGCACATTCACTGACTGATGAGTTTGAATTTTTATGTATTTTTGATGCATTAGCTACAATCCTATTCAGTAGATCTAAAATTTTACATCAATGGAGGTGTCTAACTGGTGGCCCCAGGGTCACATGCAGTCCCCTTTGGTACATCAAAATATTTATTAGACTGCTACAAATTAAACCTTTTTTTTCATAATTTCTTTTTGCTGTCTGTTTTTATCTTCTATTATGTATGTTATTTTTCTGATCTATTAAAATTGATCATTCTAAGAGAGATATTAAATAAGGGCCAGAAACGTTTAAGAGTTTTGAAGAGCATTAATGTTGGAGCACTGACCTGCAAAAGAATCCAAATTGCATCTACATGAGACTATGATTGTCCCCAGTCTTTGGCTGTCCCCCCTAGGTTGTCTGCAGTCTCTAGCCATCTCTTTTAGCTTGTCCACACTTTATGACCATCTCCAGTAGCATGCCAACAGCCTTAACAATCTCCCCTAATATATGTGTGGTCTCTGACCATCTCCTGTAATATGTTTACAGTCTCTGATTTATCTTTTTGCGGTTTCTGACTCTCCCCTATACAATCTCCACTGTCTCTGGCAATCTTTTCTGTCTGCAGTCTCTGACCATTTCTCGTGGCATGCACTGCAGATCACCCCTCAAAGCTTGTCTATAGGCTCTGGTCACCCCTTGTAAATGTCAACAGTCTCTGATCATCTCTTGTAGTATGTATGCAGTCTCCCGTCACCACTTGTAGCTTGTCTGCAGTCTCTGGCCATCTCCTGTACAATGTCTGCAGTCTCTAGCCATCTTCTGTTGTACGCCTGCAGTCCCTGGCCATCTCCTGTTGTACGCCTGCAGTCCCTGGCCATCTCCTGTTGTACGCCTGCAGTCCCTGGCCATCTCCT
>NC_092867.1:13266332-13271507 GCF_032062135.1 Pyxicephalus adspersus | reverse complement strand
GCCATCTCCTGTTGTACGCCTGCAGTCTCTGGCCATGTCCTGTAGAATGCCTGCAGTCTCTGGCCATCTCCTGTAGAATGCCTGCAGTCTCTGGCCATCTCCTGTACAATGTCTGCAGTCTCCGGCCATCTCCTGTAGTATGTCTGCAGTCTCTGGCCATCTCCTGTTGTACGCCTGCAGTCTTTGACCATCATTTTCCATGGTTCCTTGCAATCACATAGCAATTCGTTGCTGATAAAAGCAATATGTAATTTTCATCACCACAATAAATTAAATATCTGTAAATCCCTTAAAAATTCATTACAAAATCAGAAGATTTCAATAATATTTTATCAAAGTGTAAAGGAGCCAATGGGAGGGCAAGTGTAATGAGAAAATAATGGAAGCTGCCTCCATTGACTCCTTTGGATAATACAAATTCTACACAGAACACTACATGAAATTACCAGAGCTCCCCACAAGTCTCTTCCTTACCATTAATTAATTACCATTAAACCGTTAATGAATGGTTTAGAGGCAAGATCAATTTCACCAAAACCTCTCATCCTTAATTATCATCAATTCAGACATCTTGCTGTTGGTCCCCATGTCGCCATGCTGGGGGACCCCATGTCATCTGCATAAACAAAGTCTGCTTTTGTGAAGAACATTCGTGTCCCCATATTGTAAGGAAACACAACACCAAAAGTCATCTGAGGTGTATTTGGTCTATCTTATCAAAGTGTTGACTATAAAACTGTATCAGTAGCCTGTATCGATTCCATACATTCCTGGAATGTCATAAGAATAAAACAAATACCATAATAAACCAGAAACAATTGTATGGTAAAGGGAACCTGTCATGCATCAATTTAAAATGTACAACAAACTACAGGTTAATATTTTATGCAATATGTGGTGCTTAAAAATTATTATTATTAATATATAGTATAATAAAAGAATATATAAAACCAACCTCCTTCACTGATTGCACAGATGCTCACAATCACTAATAAATATAAATCCAAATCCCCAGGAGCAGTGTAAACACACAAATTAGAGAAGGGTTTCTCAACCAGGGTTCTTCCAGTGATTGCTAGATGTTTCATGAGCAATGAGCACTTTGTGCCTCTCATTTCAATTTAACGGACACCAATGATCTTTTTGGCAATCTGTAAGGCTGACATTCTTCTCACTGGCTAGCAATACACCAAGTATTCTTCCTACTGACCACCACACTATGAGTTGTGAATATAGTAATTATGGAAGGGGTTCCCTGAAGATTTCAAAGTTACTTCAAGCCCCCCCCATGTTAAAAAGGTTGACAAATACTGGAATAGAGAAAAGTCCACATAAATTAGAAGAAGGATAAAAACAAAATACAAATCCATTTGACAAGAAAGGCTTCCAACTCATCACCTTGTATAGATATACACACTGCAGACTCTATGGACCTTATATAAATCATTCACTCACACTTATATATGGAAGCCTGACACGCCAAGTTTAGCCCCAGAAGTCTGCAACATCGTATCAGAAAACTACATTATCCTGATCCTAACACTTGGAACACTGACACCGACGATCTCTTCTCCACCGCATTACTAATAATTAATAGCTTTGTAAAGCAATCTTATTCTGGCATGCAGTCCCTCTGGTGAAACAAGGGAAAAAAGGAAATGATCATGCAAAACCTTTTTTACTAAGAGTGTGCCAACCAATATATAATATGAAACAGGAACACCTCAAAAGTCACATGTTATATGTCACCAAGCTACTCCCTACATGTTTCACTCAATGAGGTATTCTTAGGGACCCCTGAGCAGTGTTCTCCCCAGCTTTTCTAGCTGTGTGCACCACCCAGTACTTTTCAGTAACCACACGGCTGTTTTTAGGTAGTGATTGAAAAGTTGGGTCACAATACCGAGGAAATGGACAGTTGGGGGTTATAATACATAGACGATAGAAAAATGGTACATACTAGGGGGGTGGGTGTTAGAAAGCTGAGAGAAATTCAGTTACTGGATTCCTAACAGCAACTGGGAACAGTAAATTTGTCATCTGTTGTCCTCCCCACCTTTTGATCAGCAGCCTACAGTTTCCCCCCACCCAGCTTCTCTGGGGAGGACACTACCTGGAAATGCTCCATCAAGTGAAACGCGTAGGGTAAACTTGATAACGAGACTACAGCTATTGCCTTTCATATTTCTCATTTAAGGGTAATAGTTACAAAATATCTAAAGACTAAGCTGTAACTATGCATTGAGTAGGAAAGGGTTCAAACCCCAATCGGCTTATACCACATTGGGGAAATTCCCATTCACTTTCTGCCCTGAGAACACAAATGAGAAATGACAGCAACTCCCCCCAGAGTGGTAATATTACGGCTAGACAGTGACCCTGTCCAGTGCAGTATTAGAAGCTCCAACGCATTTCAGGGGTGCTACGGGCACCCGTTCATTCCCCCCATGCCATTTCCTAATGAAGGGGACATTCAGAGCCACCAAAATGAACTCCACACAATCTTCTTCCTTCTTGCAGCTAGAGTTGAACTTTTGAAGGTGATTGGTGAGATGGAAATCAGAGAGAAGCGTAGATACACAGGATTCGGGGCCAATACCAGTGACCATCTATGGAGCTGTGTGTGCTTATTCCATAGAGGATTGCACTAACCCCTCCCTACTTTAGCACTGTTGCAGTATTTACAGGACAGCACTGAAACCTCACTGAATGATTTAACTTGTTACCTTCAATGGTTCCTGAAAGGACAACTTTCCTGAAAGAAGCAAATTGGCTGCCAGTGCTGACTGCTCATTTTGCTCATGCCAGTTCCCTGGCTCTTGAATGAATCCGGCATCATTACATAAAACTCACTCTCAGGGCAATGTGAATCGATGAGCGGCGCTCGCTGGGATTTGGCACGCAGTCCTGTACAGCTTCAGCATCTCATTTATTCATTTCACATATTGCCTGACAATCTGCCAGCAGATAGAATGCAAATGTCATACAAAATTACATTTCAGCACATGTTGGAAAATACTTCATTACCGCTAGTTACCCACAAAATATTACATTGTTTTATCACCGTACCTGTCAGGGAATATGTAATTCTGTTCAGTCTGCCTTGTGATTCACACTACATCCCCCTCACGGTGATCTCATAATTCAACACTAGAGTTCAGTAATAAACCTTGGACATGCGCCAGCCCTCCAAACTGATCATCACAGAAATTGCAGCACCATGATAAAGTCATTACTCTCCTGTCAGCAAGCTTCCAGTGTTAGACTGACAATCTAAGGCATGGAGCAGACTGTACAAGAGCGGAGTGCAGAGAATATAACATGAATCATTCTGTACAGGAGAGGAGTGCAGAGAATAAGCCATGTGTATAGGAGAGGAGGCCATAGGATTTTTATATGGAGTAGCATGTGCAGGAGAGATGAGCATGCAGCAGAATATGCAGGAGGTGAGTTCAGGAGGTATGACCTCTAGCAGTATATGAAGAAGACGTGTGTGAAGAGTATGAAGGGCAGTATGTTCATGAGAAGAGTAAGGAAGGTATAACATGAAGCCAGGTGTATATGGGAGGATGGTATAGATTATCTATATGAGGTAGGGTCTGTTTTAAATCCCAGCACCCAGCACATTCACACTAGAGACACCTGTGGGTGAATCCAGGTACTACAATGTAATTGTACCGCCCAGCAGTGAGCCTGCACGCAGCGTCTTTTTATGACCCATTATTCAGATTTTGCTGGTTACACAATGCCGGAACTGTGTTAAGTCTGCGGCAGAGTGAATAATGACAATCAATAAAAACAATTCCTGGTTTGGGAGCCGCTCCTTTCACAAATCCATTTTCACTTCCTTTTTGTCAATGACGGTTTTAGAGAGAACTACACAGTGAGGTCAGAATTATTTCTTGTTTCCCATAACAGCCTTTGTCTTTCACATGTGTGAAACACAGATGTATGAGGAAACTCTGAAACACTGGCTCCCTCTGGACCTGCTATATTTAAATCACTGACCTGAAACAAGCAAGCAACCAGTGAAGCTAAAACTTCTTTGCTGTTCTGCAAGTATGGGTATACTGGTATCCTCTTGATCTCTCTACAACAGGACTACAGTGTGAGAAGAAGAAAAAGCACAAGAGCCAATCAGTTATAAAGAATGCTGCCAGGAAGAGACAGCAGAGTGACGGGACAGTCAAGCTTTGCTGTTTCTTCATTCACTGTCCAGTCTAAGGATAGGGCAACCTGTACCTGCCTGTCATCTGCCATGGACAAGCACCAACACGGTTGGAGGAGACTGGGTTTGCATGTGGTGGCCCTGAATGTAATAGTGTGAAGGTGATGTCCGGGTCAAGGTTGTTCATTTTAGGATTTAGGATTTGTGGCTTTTACATCCTCCATGCAGCTTTACCCCAACAATCTCACAGCCCTGCCCGGGTGACCCCACAATAAGGACACAGGTGAGATTATTAGGCAGGTGACACCAGCAGCCTGGCACATGTCAGCCCTGCACTCGGGTGAACCCACATGTTTAGATTCATACACATATCACAGCTGCACTGCTATTGGCTAGATCAGAGCATGTGGCTGGCTGATTTTCTATGCAATAAATGCAGCTTTCACACACACTGGCCGCATATGCTGCAGTCACACTGATGAGCAGATCTAGATATTTGTAATGATTATTCCACGGTGACAACAAATGATTCTGAGCTCTGGGGGATGGTACTGTGTAATGCAATCACCTGCTACACTGTGCAGCTATGCATCCCTCCCTGCATGTCACCAGCAATGCATTCACTGACAAGTGATCATGATACCAGTGTAGTGCACCACAGACACCCCAGACTTTCATCCCACCAGATAGAGATTCCCATTTCTAGATGTCCCAACCACATCCCTACCATCCCTATAGTCAAAGAGCTTTGGATTCTTTCCTCAACAAATACCCCAACCAAGAAACACCGAGATCCACAGTGATACCACCAGAGCAAACAGCACCAGTGACAGATACCCCATCCAGAGTCCATCCAAAACTAGGCAGAGCCATGCATCACCTGCACTTTGATAGATCTTTCATTTTCACAACAGAGATCCACACTGATAGAAATCCCCCCATACATCAGTCCTATAGAGAAATCCCTTTCAAAGAGATCCCTACAGTCACAAATTCCTCTATACATG
>NC_092867.1:13263800-13265830 GCF_032062135.1 Pyxicephalus adspersus | reverse complement strand
GAGATCCCTACAGTCACAAATTCCTCTATACATGGGTCCTATAAAGAGCATTCTGCAAGGAGATCCCTACAGTCAGAAATTCTTCTATACAGATATCAGGTCATCCCAATAGGGATTGCATCAAAGGAGGAACATACCGTATATTGATATTGTTACTTTGTTAATACACAGATATCCACAACATTGCCTCGGTCAGAAATCATTTATGGAAAGATCATTGATATAGGCACTACAGGTTATTTCTACATTCTTGTAGTCACTAATATACAATATATTAAACACCGCTCTATGAAGAGATCCCAACATGATCCTATGATGACCCCAAGACAGAGACTCGGGAAGGAGATCCCCCAATCATCCTTATAGAAAGAGATCCTCTTATCATTTCTGTAGAGACTCATAGGACTGTGATACAGCGCTGCGTAATATGTTGGCGCTATATAAATCCTGTTTATTAATAATAATAATAATAATAATAATTACTATGTGCACAAATTGTAAAAATGATCCCAAGACAGAGACCCTCTCTAGGAAGAAGACCCCCTAGAAAGAGTGCATATTAGCATCTCTATAGGGATCCATAGGAAGAAAATACCCCAATCCTGCTTTTAGAACACCCCTAAAGGAATACAGAGGAATAAGACCCCACAATCATTCTTATAGAAACCCCCAGAAAGAGTCCTTAGAAAATGACCCTCATGTCATCCCTATACAGAGTCCTAGGCAGGAGATCCCCAATCATTCATTTTGAGACCCTCATATCATTACAAAAGGGATCAATGGGAATGTGATCCTCCAATCACTTATATTGAGATCCTCATATCATTCTTACAGAGGTCCCTAGGATGGAGACCCCCTTATAAAGACCCCCATGCAAAAGACCCTCAATCATTCCAATGATGATCCCTATGAAGAAGACGCAATAAATATTGAAGAGACTCTCATATCATTTCTATAGAGATCAAAGGGAAACCCCCAATCCTACTAATAGAGAACCTCAACATATTCCTATAGAGATTCCCAGGCAGGAGATCCCCAAACATTCTTTTATATACCACCTAGAAAAGGACCCTTAAGTCATCACTAGGAATGGGACCCCCAATCACTTTATATAGACCCTCATATCCTTCCTATAGACATCAATGGGAAGGAGATCCCCCCAAAATCTTTTAGAGACCCTCATATCATTTCTATTGGAAATCCTCCAATTATTCTAAACAACCTCTGAACATAGGGACCCCCATATAATTCCTAGAAGACCCCACAATAAAACATATAGAGACCCTCATATCAATCTTACAGAGATCCCTAGGCAGGGGATCCCTCAATCATGCTAGAGATCCTCATATAATTCCCTTAAGGATCAATGAGAAGAGGAACCCCCAATATTTCCTATAGAGACCCCCAAATCACCCCCATATTTCCTATAGAGCTCCTCTCACCTATACAGATCCCTGGATGGAGATCCCTGATCCTCCCTACACAGCCCCCCACATGCTTCCCCTCTATACACCCCAGCATGCAGCAGTAGTGGCCCCAGAGGGGCTCTGCAGTCAGGGGCCCCAAATATCCCCGGAGAAGTTCTTACTTGTGAGCTGTCAGTCATCCATCAGACTGGAGTGCTCCCCCTCCTCTCCCCGGGTACCGGGTCTCCTCATCACTCCTGCAGCCCCAGGAACGATGGCGGGGTCCGGGCTGCGATGTTGGGGTCCGAGTAGGGGGTGAGTGTGACCGAACCCCAAAATTACAGCTTCAGCTGCAGCCAATTCCCAGCCAGCCTGAGCCCGTACACCGGAGCGGGGCGTGTGATTGGTCTGCTTCTACTGTACATGTCAGTCATGTCCATGAATGGTGCCGAGCCCCGCCCACCCGACAGACCCCGCCCCTCTGCATCACAACCTCACCAGCAGGAGCCTGAACAGGAAAACCCATTGCATGCTTTCCTCTGCGTCCGCTGCACAGAGACACAGTGTATCCTGCATGGCATGTGTCTCACGATTCTGTCTCTGCATGGCATGTCACAGGATGAT
>NC_092867.1:13258159-13263625 GCF_032062135.1 Pyxicephalus adspersus | reverse complement strand
CCCCTGCATGGCATGTCACAGGATGGTACCCCTGCATGGCATGTGTCACAGGATGGTTCCCCTGCATGGCATGTCACAGTATGATGCCTCTGCATGGCATGTGTCTCAAGATTCTGTCTGCATGGCATGCAACAGGATGATTCCCCTGCATGGCATATGTCACAGGATGGTACGCCTGCATGCAATGTGTCACATGATTCTTTCCCTGCATGGCATGTATAACAGGATGATTCCCCTGCTTGACATGTATCACAGTATGATGCCCCTGCATGGCAAATGTCTCAGGATTCTTTCTCTGCATGGCATGTGTCACAGGATGGAGCCCCTGCAAGGCATGTGTCACAGGATTTTATCTCTGCATGGCATGAGTCACAGGGTTCTGTCTCTGCATGGCATGTGTCTCAAGATTCTTTCCCTTTATGTCATGTGTCACAGTATGATGCCCCTGCATGGCATGTGAATTAGGATCCTTTCCTGCATGGCATGTGTCACAGAATGGTGCCCCTGCATGGCATGTGTCACAGGATGGTGCCCCTGCATGGCATGTGTCACAGGATGGTGCCCCTGCATGGCATGTGTCACAGGATTCTGTCTGCATGATATGTCACAGGATGATTCCCCTGCACTGTATGTCCCATGCTGTACCTGCATCTACACACAATAATTCAATTCCAGAAGTGTTTTTATTCATTTTAAATATTTATCTTTTATTAAAATAATACCCAGACATGCTGCCATAAATGTTCTTGTTGGGGACACTTCCTGTTATTGGGTGACAACTCTTTTCCCTCTATGGTAGAAACTACACGTGACCCACCTTCTGCAGGCAGGTCTACCATTGTCATCAGGTTCACAGTAATAATGGATAGCCAATAAATCCCCATGGCCAACGTTATATGTTAGGATTCTGTATACAGTATTTCCAATATTCTGAGGCGTTTGACTCCTGACTATCAGCATTGACACCGGAACTGAATTATGACATTTCTGCCCTAAATATGCACATACACAGGGATGACATAAATGGAGGTGTCGCATGGGCTGGGGGAGCTATCTTTATGTCTTCCTTCCCCTCTAACATGAGGAAGGATCTGTGGCTGCACAATGTCACAGACATCCCCCCCTCCTCATTTACATTCAATGTAAAAAGAATGTCTACTGCACTAAGATTGGCTGCTACAGGGTACATCATCAGTCTGTGCATTGCACTGCCTTACTGTTAAATATAATTATTGCTCTGGGAAACATGAATGATTCATGGGACCCTATCAGTTGTATCTACAGGTCAATATTTCGGAAATTTCTGTTTGTTTTTTAATTATTAGCCATTGACCCCCAGAATGATTTATTGTTAGTGCCTGGCCTGCTATGAGATCAGTGCAATGTTTGGGCACCCGTCCACCATCCTGAAGGTGTGAAGATGCAGAAAAAAGTAACAATGTATCTTTCAGTTTAAATCCTTATTACCTGTGCTGGTGTCACAGTGGTGCCAGAAGAAACACAGTGAGGGGTAAGGATCAGAATAAGGGTTCATGCCAATGTCAAACATTGCCCAGGTATTGCCTGAAGTTCAAATATAGCAGAACGGGACATGCCGCATTTAAAGCAACACAACACAATGCAATGCCACTGGACTGCCTTCTATACTGCTCAGTGAAGGTCAATGCGATTTTGCTGACCAAACACATTAAGCAGAATAACAACCCTCATGAATAAGAGCCCTAAGGAAGCTGCCAGGGAGTCTAACACTTCCCTGATATAAAAAGAAACAGAGAATGTGAGGAAGTTACGTTCAGAATTATAGGATGCAACCAACCCCCAATAAGTTACACAATTGCCTTCCCCAACTTCTGTCTAACATTGACTTTAATGAAAATAGATGCATTAAAACTGTTGGTAAATTCGTCAATGTCAAGGTGTGTCTCTTGATCTTGGGTATAATGTTTGTTCAGAGGGAAAATAAATAATTTTGAATACCTACATATCCCACACTTCCGCAGGATTTTTTGTCTCCGTGTAATTGGGACCCTAAGCTGCATCACTTTGCTGCCGAGCCAGTTGCAGCTGTCTGATGTCATCACATACAATGCAGGATCAGCAGTCCTGCAATGTACAGGAGGACCAACAGGGCCTGCACACACTACAGGGCACAAAACAAAGGGCCGATAGAATGAGGAATAGGGAAAAAATGGTTCTTGTAAATGTATCCCCTAGCCAAACAAGCCTTTACCCAGCCTTTCTCAATGTTTTAGCCCTTGAAATATTATATACTATATCTACAGTTAACAGTACATGAAGGTCAGTGGATAAAATGGGCCCTATATTGGTGGCCAGTGGGAAGAACCCCTACTAAACTCTAGTAGGAATCCTCACAACCTCCGGAGCATGCTTTCTTAATGTTTTTAAGTCTGAGGAACCATTGGGATAATTTTCAGGTCTTGGGAAACCGCTATTGTAATATTTTTTTATTTGAGGGTCAGTGGAAAAAAAAACTTCTTAAGCTGGTGGCCAGTGAAAAGAATGCTCCTCTACAGTGATGGCTAGAATACCATATCCCCTTCATATAAAAACATGGTGGCCCTAGAACTATGCAAGCAAAATTAAACTGGAGGTCAAGCAGCCACAGTTCACCTCTACTGAACTCAACTTCCAAAGGAACCCTAAGCAACCTCTAAAAGAATCACAATCAATTTCTGGAGAAATCCCTAGCAACGTCTAGAGGAACCCTGGGGTTCCACTAAACCCTGGTTGAGATTAGCAGCTGTGAAGGAACCCCTAACTGTGTAGGAAACCCTAAGCCACCTCTGGAGGAACCCAAGCAACCTCTAAAAGAACCCCAATCAATTTCTGGAGAAATCCTTAGCAACCTCTGGAGGAACCCTAGGGATCCCTGGCACCTTGGATGAAAAATGCTAATCTAACCCATGCAGCCAAGAGGTAACCCCACTACAAATGTATACTTACCAACTGCCTAGAGTTGGGATTAAAACAGTTAACCCACATGTTGCTTTCTTCTAGTACATATTTAAGAAGGAGAAGGAAAGGTTGCCTAACTAGAGATTGCAGAAAACCACGTATGTAGCAAACGTGTTGAAAAATAATAGCATGCAAGATAGCTCACTGACACCAGAACAGGTGTTCCTGTTGGAAGATTTTCTTTCACTTCACTAGTACAGGGGAAAAAATGTCACCAAGACCAATAGTTTGAGTGAATCTCCCCAGCAGTGATGCAAGCAGCAGCAAAAACAGGGGTTCCAAATCTTCACAACACCTAAGTTTTGTCTTTGCACACATTCTAGTTCTAGTGACATATGGTATCATACTGTATGTCATTTTTATTTTGCCCATGGCTCCATTTCATTATTCTAGTGTAAAAATGATTAGGCGTTTATGCATTTTTGTTATTTTGTTTCCAGCTGGACAAGATAAAAAAAAGATAGAAAAGTGAGTTTCTAGGCAACTGGACACCAGGGAATAGAGAGTGTTTCCTGTCCCTAAATTACTTGGAGTACAATAGTCACATCCTGCAGGAGAGGATCTTCCAGTCCAGAGCTGTCATTACATCACTACTATTTACTATTTACAGTGTTTTATGAAAACAAAAAATACATTTAAATGAAAAAAATATTGCAAGGTTTTTATAATTGATATTTTGTTTTATAAAGTCCATTCTCCAAAATAGTTGGGAGAGTCATCAAGTGCAATCTCAGAATTGTAATGAGCTGCAGTGAGCAAAAATCTTATCCAAAAAAAAAAAAACGAATAAATTTGAGATCAGAAAAGTAGTGAAGCAATCGTACAAGCAAGAAATAGGATTACTGGGGGGCATTTTGTACAGCAACATAATACAGAACAACTCCAATTTATGACTTTGTTATTTTATTTACATTTTAAAAAATAATTATTTACTATTGCATCATTATTTTTTTTTAAGGTATTTATGTATACAAGGTGCGATCAAAAAATAAGGTGAATGTTTAAATAAGGAAGAAACGATTACAGTCAAAGACATACGCCAATAATCTCTCCCATAATACTCCGCCTTGCTTTAAACACATGTATCCCATTCTTCATCCCACTCTCTTTCGTATATGTCTTTGCACTGTCATGGCTGCCTGAACGTCTTGAATCCACTTTTAACTTTTTGACTTTGGGTCAGAGCCAGAAGTTGCACAGTGCCATATCCAGCAAATAAGTAGACAAGGAACTTCAATGGAAAACTGTTGCTTTTTTTGTAACAAATTTCACGCTCATTCACCTCAAGTTCAAATCTGCTGTTTTGAACAGAACCGTGAGAGATCTTCAGATCTTCAGAACTTTCCGCAATCAATCCCGTTTTATCAAATAATTTCACTTACTCTTTTAACATTCTCTTGAGTTTTTGATGTTGAAGAAAGTCCTGATCTCTCCTCATCTTCAACTGTTTCACAACCGTTAAGAAATCGCTTGAACCACTTGTACTCTGTCTTCACTGTTGCTGCAGCATCACCATAAACTATTTTTAACATTTTGTGTGTTTCTTTAGCACTTTTTTGCAGTTTGAAACAAAATGTTATGGTAATGCATTGTTTGTAGATCCAGGGTTTACAGCATATTTTATTACGCATCTTCTCTCAATCGTAGTCCACAACCAGCTAACTCCACTGTACATGTTGAAAGTTGTCACACAATATTAAGCTTCAACACGCCATTTTTACTTTTTACATGGATTCCCTAAGACGTGAAAATTATTTCAAGGGTTCCTCTGGGGTAAAAAAAAAAAGTTGAGAAACACTGATAAAGACTTTTTAGACTTTGAAAATTCCTACTTAAAAAAGCAACAATAAGAAATACAGGTAAGTGCAGTGTTTATCCAAAAAATGCAGTTATGTGCTTAGGAAGAACAAGAGGGGGAGGACCCTGGCCCTGTAAACTTCCAATTAAAAAAATTTTGGCATCTGTAGATTGAAATGAAAAGGTAATTTCTGATAACAGTTCATTATAAACATGACTCATGAAAATAGTTTTTTTAGCCAAAGTGGCCCAACTCCAGATTCTGGTAACATATCAGGTAATCTTTAGAACATAAGAGAACAACAACAAGAGGTTTGGAATAATTTAAATGCGTACTGTTGAATAGTTTTCCTTTAGTGTCTCATCTGTATATGATGAGAGTGGGAAGGCAGTAAAGCATATGTATATGTTGTAAGTACATAATACAACAGTTACCTAGGTCCACAGTGCTGTATAACATGTAGGAAATAGAATTAGCCTACGTCCTACATTGCATTGCTCGGCAGAAGCCTCTTTGCCTCTGGAAATGTACAAAAATGTCACAATATAATGTGGAAAATTTCCAGGCGACACTATTGACACATGACACATGATATGGAGCCCTCCGGGAAATGCTCCACAATTGACAGCATCTCAGTCTTGTATTTCATATTTATTGATAAAAATGGCATTAAGGTAAAAGCACATTGAAAC
>NC_092867.1:13219916-13257539 GCF_032062135.1 Pyxicephalus adspersus | reverse complement strand
TATCAGTGTCAGTTGACCTCTGGGTAGATGTACACAGGAATACGGAAAGAATAGACTTCAGAAAGCACAAAAAGAGATGTCTCCAAAGTAGTGGAAGATTAGCCTTCAGCTCTTGTTCTGATGGCAATGCTAAAAATGTGGACACCCCATCCCTATGTCTCTCAGTGGCAGCAGTAATCAGACAGAGGTGGTGACATTGCCTGGTGGTGACATCATTTGCAACCCATGTATATTCTATTCAAAACTAAATGTATATGTTTAGCATACACCTAAAGAACAGGATATTGCTACAGTTTTCTTTCTGGCTCCTTCATTCATCTAACATATTTCTTCCCAGTGTTTCCTTTTTACCCCACCGGTTCTAATTCTTCCACTCACCATATGCCCAATCTTTCCCTCCTCTCCACTCTCTTACTTGTTGCCCCATTTCCTCTCAGGTGAAATGTATCAAAACCTCAATCAGGTAAAAGCCTCAATTTTGCTACTGCTTATGAAGCTGTTAGAGAGGTATCAGAATGGCATAATGTTTGTTACTCATTTTAATGAACGATGATTGCAGTATAGCATCTTTTATGCTCTATCTGTTATTTTCCTTTATGATGACATTACTATACAGCAGCTGTAATTGCCACACACCTCACACATGGCTCCTGTGAATTAGATCCACTGACTCAGTGCTTGTAATTGGAACATGGATGTGTATTGATGTTTCCACAATTACAGTTCAAATAATGAAAGACTCGGGGTCAGGAATGGTAGCAGATTATTGACTAGTTGCGTTATATGTTAGAGGTGAGGAAGGCAGATACGTGTTTTAACAATCATAAATAGATTAAGGATGTTTATCAGTATTTATAATGCTACATTAAATATACTATATGACTTGTAAATCCTCAAAAATGTGTAAATATAATGTATTTTGATTCTGTAAGGCTGGTGTATATTGCAAGCATGTATATTAAATAATGCAAAAGTGTGATGACAACAAATGCAATTGTGATAATATATAGGCACAATCCCTAGAACCAGTTAAAGTGGAACAATCACCAAAATGTTTATTTTACATAAAAGGTTAGGCAACCCTTTTATATAAAGTAAAAATTATTAAAAAATAAAAAAAAAAAAAAAAAAGAGAAGCCTCTCCCCTTCTTTCTTTTTCGCCATGGCACAGAGCCTCCTGGGATACCCATATCACCCATGTCACGCATCCCAGTAGTTTTCTGGTTGCTTCTTTTGTGCATGCCTAAGATGGGGCATGCATAGAGGGAACCTTTTCTTACCTGGGAGATTGGCACTCTTTTTTCCCATTTACAGTGGTATGTCACCTGATCTCACGTCTGCACAGTGCGTGATTGGGTAACATAGGCAGAAGCCAGAAGAAGAAGAAAGAAGGTACTGGACCAAAGCTAGATTCTAGGACCATGCAGGACCCAATCCTAGAAAGCTCCAGGGGTACTGGGGGATCTGTGGAAGATAAGGCAAAGACAAAGTGTTTTTTTTTTTAGTTTAAAGTCACCCTTTTAGTTTAAGTCACCCTAAAATAGTCCTCCTCCTTCCCCTCCAAAAAAAAACCTCTCCCTCATCCCCTATCACCAGCAAAAGCTTCAAACTTCACCCTCTATAAAAAAAATCCTCAATCCCACCCCTACTAAAAATTTACTCACTTCATTGCCAAAAAAACCCTCATCACTCAGTATAAATTTCTCCCTTCTCTTTCCACCAAAAGCAGCAGCACCAGCAGAGTGACCTGCTAGTCTAGCCTGGTGCCATGTCAGAGCACAGAAGGAGCTGGAAAGAAAAAAAGACACATTACTGCTATGTGGGTGCTTCTGCAGATCCATAGCATATCCACAACACAATCTGAAGCTTTTGAGGGACCCCGCAAAATAGTAATGTGCAGGGATAGGCAGGACCTCACCAGGGCACAAACCCACAAATGGGTCCCAGCTAGTTGTCAGGAAGTGTTGAAAATCCAGGTAAACAAACAATTACCGTTATTCATTTATTCATTTAGCTGGTCTTACACCCATTCACCTGTGTATGTCCAACTAGTAGTTAGGGAGTAGCCCCTGCTGAATTACACTAAAATGTCATATGATCTAGTCAATGGGTGCATGCTTGGTAATCCAGGTAAGCATTATCAGGAATATATCAATAATTTACCTTGCTATGCACCCAACAACATCTGTATATCCATTAGTTTTTAGGGAGTGCTCCCTGCTTAATGACATTAGAATGTCGGATGTGCTGGTCAATGGGTGCATGGCTGGTAATCCAGGTAAGCAATATCAGAATATTTCAATCATATACCCATCCATGCACCCATTAGCCTATGACTAGCTAGTTGTTAGGGACTGTTACCTGTTGAATTACATTAGAATTTGTTGTTGTTGACATTGGAAAATGTTGTGGTTGATTGGTGCATGGTTGGTAATCCAGGATTTTAGGGCTATATCAGTCATTTACCTGATTGTGTACCCATCAATATGTGTAAGGCCAGCTTAAGATAGCTAACATATCTATAGTAATATATGTATGTATGTATGTATATATATATATATATATATACAAAACACTTCCTTCTGGTCACTTTGAAACACTGTAATCTTACATTCACTATTGTTCACTATTGCTGTACTACCACTGACTGCTTTGTGTTCTGAGCACTTTCACAATGAGTCAAGTGATATAACCTCATTATTTTCCAAATGTCTACTTTTACTATTAGTACTATTATCAGAATTTGATTGCTATATGTCATGTCAGATCAAGGTTTAATAAAGTTGTTAATAATCCCGAGGAAGTTAGGAGAGCATGGAGAACAAATAAAATGAGGTTAATTTAGGATGTCCCCGCAAAAAGAGAGGTACTTGGCGGCTACAACATTTACAACCAATGGTGAAAGAAACTACCTAATCAAACCATATAAATTGTACCTGTGCAGCTGGACCCTCCTGATTTCATTTTGTTGCAGAAAAAATCTCATACTATATCTGTGTATGGTCAGAATTATGGGGTGAGAGCACAGCTCTCTAGGTATGAGGAGGGTCATCAAGAACATCATTTAATTGTGTCTGTGTGTTATCTTAATAGAAAGGTAGTCTTCTGCCACCTGGTGATACAAAGAGGCAAGGCAGGCTTTTTTGGCCTTTGAAATCCTTTCATGTTCAAAATAACATAAAATAATCATTTTAATAATTTGTATTTATAAAGCACCTACATATTACACAGTACCTTATAATATCTATAATCGTGTTACTAACTGTCCCTTAAATAGACTCACAGTATAATGGCTCTACCACAGTCACATGCCATTAACACTGTCTGGGACCAGTTTTTGAAGGGACGTGGGAGAAAACCAATGCAAACATGGGGAGAATATACAAATTCTATGCAAATAGTGTCCTGGGTGAGATTCAAACCTGGAACTCTAATGCTGCAAAGGCAGGAGTGCTAGCCATGGAGCCAATCTTACCACCCTTCAATGATAGTGAATTGGGGGCAGTGTTAGGTTTTAAGCATTGCCTTACTGTGACACAATTAATAAATGTCCTTAAAAATGCTGCATGTGGCAAAAAAAAGACCACAGATGTAAAATACTTTGCCACCCACCCATCTGTACATTGTACAAAGTGCATTTGTTTTAGTTTATCTTTAGAAATGTTTCTAAGTTTTCCCCTGACAATTATATTTTTGCTATCCTACTGTCAGTACAATCCTCTTCTCTTCCTTTGGTAATTGCCAACGACTGACAGCTAAGCCGCTGCACAACAGAGCTAGGTGAACAATGCTCCCTCATTTTAATTGATAACTGAATAGAGAAAATAAGTTTACAGCTGGTTCTAGACAAGCTTTAATTATTTCTTGAACTATTCTGTTATTTAACAAAGGTTAATGGTTAACTGTCCGATGCTGTTAATGGTAAAGGTTAATCTGTAATGTGCAGAGCTACAAATATGCATGTTGATGTGTAATGTGATACACTATCAAAGGAAAGTTTAAAGGTGACAGAAAGAATAGATAGTTGTCACTACACTTCTCTGTAGTGTAACTTGCTGTAGGACCTAAACATACACTTAATTATACATTTCAGTCCTAGAAATATCTGTTGATCCTGCTAGAGTTTCATGTGATGATGCAGTTTCATGTGATGATGTGACAACAATGCTACACTGCTCTTGAATTTGGAGCAGGGTTGCACTCTTAAAATATGTAGACTGTGCTTAAAATATGATGCTGCAGAGGGTGTGACTACCACATGGGCCGCACTATGGTGGTAGCTTCTCAATCATCACCTGGCCACACCTAGATTATATACCTATTTAGATTGTCATACAGCATCCTTAAGAATAATTTTAATATTGCATTATTAAAAATAAATCTACACACCCAATGTCTATCCCCCCTAGATCCACTACATCATCCGATGGGTTTACCCTTCACGGGTCTCCCCAAACTCACATCTAGGCTCATTACACATATTTTGGTGGCGGCTCGCACCCTGATTTCCACTAAGTGGAAATACGCTTTACCTCCATCTTTAGAAGATTTATATGCCCTATTCAAGATGTTCGTTTGATGGAGTACCTTACTGTTCTACTCAGGAACAATGTAACTAAATTTGAACAGATTTGGGAACCATGGGATGTTAATATGCCCTATTACAGGTGTAATGGGTTAATTTGATCCTCCCCATTTCCTATTACCAATCGCCTCAGAGACCCCCTTTCTCCCCACTCCCCCACATCACAAGGTGTGATGGCAATCTCATTCAGGGAGGATCCCTGTAGAATCTAGAGTAGGCTATCTTGTAAGAAGACACCATAGTCCAGCCTTTCCCAACTCTTTTACCCTTGAGGAACTCTTGAAATAAGTTTTAGGTTCTTTAAGTACTCCTACAGCTCATGCCATATTATCATGTTTAGAAAATAAAGAATAAGTAATGTGATATCAAGTATACATACACTCAGCGCAAATCATTTTGTTACCAATCCCCCACAAAGTATTTTCTGAAGTATTTTTTAAATGAATGAACTGCAAAAAAGAAAAACAGTAACAATTCACAAGGAACCCAAGGCTCTATTTTTAAATCAGGGAATCTGACATTCCCTCAAATATTCCTTGGTGAGAGTCAATTACTGCTATTGAAACACATGGACCTAGAAGCCCTGGAGCTCCTGTACTGTCTGATTCATTTGTTTTATAACAGGGCTCTGGTGGAGAAACACTGCTCTGGTCTGTTACAAGAGTATTTTCTTACAAGATTTTGTCCGCTCTGCTTTTCATAAGAATTATTTTAGAATGGCAGTGATGTCATTCTTAACCCAGGTATTTTGGTTGGAAGACAGGCTAAGGTAAGTACAATTTAAATTATTCCTTTTATTATATATTTTCCCCTAGCAAAAGTAGGAACATAAGCTAAAGATAAGCTGCATTGCTTTGTTCTGTGTGCTAGCCTTGCTTGTTGATCCCCCACTAATATCACAAGTGGCTATGAAAAATAATGATAACAATCTCTCCTTCAAAATATTCTCATTGTCGCTTTGCTGCTCTATATAATATAATAAATGAAACTATAATTTTTCAAGCTGTATGCAATTTACAACATCCAAGTGAAAGACATACTATCAATATTATAACAACACAAAAAAAAAAAAACAGAATCGCTGGGATGCATGAAGGGTACACACCTCCTAAAAATACTTGTAAGCTCATTGAAGTATCACTAAATAACCTCTCCATTGCACACCCAGCTATGTAATTGGTTTCTGTGAACATTTGGTATCATTTTGATTAGTTCAGTATAAAAAACTGCTATTCACAGAACACACCAATGCTTGTTAGTGCAACTAAAATCAAACAATCCACTATGGAACATTGGGGATCTTAGGGATAAAGATGTGGGCAAACACAAGTCAAGAGGGGAACACACAAAATAGGATATGTCAATCCCTAGACACACAGTAAGGTCTATAATTAGGAAGTGTTTTGTAGTACTAGGAACCTCACTGGATCGGGCCATCCTACCAAAGTGGGAAGAAAAAGAATGAAACTGGTCAGAGAGGCTACCAAAAGTCCCATGGCAACTTTAAACCATTTACAGGAATTTATGGCCATATGGTCCTTGTGTGCATGTGATACATGTGACAACAATATCACAAATACAATATTATCGCCACATTCTGTCTCACCTGAGCTTTGCCAAAACACATTGATTCTGAAGCCAATAGGAAAAAGGTGTTCTGGTCAGATGAAACCAAAATCAAACTATCTGGTATCAAGACCAAATGATACATCTGGTAAAAAGCCAATTCTGCTCTCCTTCCAGACCACCATACCTAAAGAAAAGCATAAAGGTGGTAGCTTCCTTTTGTGGGGGTGTTTCTCTGCAGCAAGACTGGGGCACTTGTCAGGATAAAAGGAAAAATAGCTGGGGCAAAATATCACATACTCTCAAGGAAAACCTGCAGCTTCCTGCCTGAAAGTTGTCAATGGGATGAGGAATCAACTTTAAACATGACAATGACCCAAAGTACAGAGCAAAGTTAACCATACAGTGGCTGAAGGAGAAAAAGATACGTGTCCTTCCATGGCCTAGTCTGAGCCTAGAGCCCTCCTATTAAAAATCCTTGGAAGGACTTGAAGATTGTAGTCAACCAACGGTCTCCATCCAGTCTGACCAAGTTGGAACAGTTCTTTAAAGAAGAGTTGGCAAATATCACATAATCTAAATGTGCACAGTTGGTGGAGAAGTATCCCAACCGGCTCAAGGTCCTAAATAAAACAAAATGTAGTTACACAAAGATCTTTTATCCACCTCAGTGACTCTTGTGCTTTTTTTTTTCTGAACTATTGTCACATCTTTTACTAAGCTGTTAAAAGTATATACAGCTGGAAAATTTTTTTTGTTTGTAATCATTTTAAGTTGCAGAGCAACAAAATGGGAAAAGGTCATTCTTTTCTATATTAATGTAAGTTGACCTTTCATTTTATTGGAAGGTCCTTTGTAACATACTAGTAAAGTAATAAAATGCTGGGCAACATTCCTTTCTCCTCCTCCTCCATACCATCTTGCTTATTATTGGTTAAACCAAGTGGTGATGTCCCTTTGTCTTCCTTTATGGATCATTTCAAGAATTCAGGTGAGAAATTTGGCATGACGTCACTCAGCCGAGTTGAAGGGCCAAGTATTGGAAGAAGGCTTGAGATCTGTAGTTGACTTTCCATTATGGACAAGCCATCATCGATCCAAAACCAAAATTCGCTACACAATTATTCTCGTTTCATATTCTTCCTATACACTACTTCTGTAGAACAGATTTCAAGTCAACAGCTCTAGTTTTACTGGTCCTTTTGCTTTCTGTTATTATGGCTCCCTTAGTAACATAGTTCTAAAGATCATGGTCTAATTGCTGGGAACATTTATGACTCCTGCAAGTGCAAAGTTCACTAGGAAAACTAGCTACAAATATTAAATCCGGATGTGGATTCATTCCCCAGCAGCAGTCCGACTGGCGTGAAAAAGACCTAAAAATATTTGTGGAAATAGTTCCAAAATGCCCTCAAAACAGAAAACATTGTTGTTCTTCGCTGGCTTTATATCAAGCATCGGATCATTTGCTGTCATTTGTACATGCCTAGGGACTCAGCAATGGGTTTCCAGCAAGATCCAGTTTTCAGGAGGGAATTATGGTGGTCAAGCGGATGTAAACCTTGGACTGTTTTTTGTCAGCAGTAAGAAGACCATCACGACTGGGGTGGCACTGGACACCCAACTGATCTCCAGACAAGGTAAAGTTGGTAAAATGGGTTGAAATCAACCATTTAGGCTTGTTAACTGCATGTCTCATGAGAATCAGCTGGTGTCAGAGTTCATACTTAGTCCACACATCGTCCATCCTTTTTATGTTGTCTTGACTTTTTACACACATTCACTGTTTGCCAAATCTGAACACCAATAAATGTGTAAGAAAATATTTTCTTTCATGGTCACCTGGAAAACAGGGTGGTGGCTATAAGCACCAGGGTTCCAACGCAACATTGCTGGGTTCATAGCTCTGACAAATGGAGGATCCCAGCACGAGAACACCAGATCAGCAAGAGATTCAATTGCTAACAAAGTTACATTTTGCTAAATATATACAATTTATTTTCTGCTGCTGTGCCCATCATTTTTGAATGCAAAAATTATTAAGAACATTTTTTTTACTACAAAACATTTTTACTATGAAATTGCTCCTAAAGCACAATTCTGGGGCAAATGTCTTCTTTTTAATACCCCCAGACTATTTATTGTTTTAAAAGCTCTGGCTGCAATACGTAGCCACAGTCCAAAGTTGTTCCCTGCATTATTTTCTTTTTGCCACAAGATGTCCTCTAGTTTTTTTAGATTGAAGACAACTCAATGTAAGTGCAGGGTGTCAATATCCCACCCCAAGTGGATATTTGTTCTGATGCTGCCTTCATTGTCTAATGATAAAGCTCAGGACAAAAGCACAAGCATGGGCAGAACCTTCACTCAAGAGGGTTAACCACTGTGCTGTCCACATAGATTACTTCCTTGTTGTGTATTACATATTATTTCAAGTAACCCTACTGTTTTGTATGTGATCACTGCTTGTTCATTCTTTGCTACCTCCTTTCTCATTTCAGTGTTTGACCTATTAAAGGAAACGAACGGTGTGAAGATCACCCACATTATCGTCATATTATTCCTTGTACTTGGTCTGGCTTGCTGTTTCCTGGGATCTGTGACTACATGTTTGAATAGTGTCAGCAATCCTTACATAACCTTTTTGGGCTCTTTGGGTGTCTATGTGTGGACTTCCATTAATGGTAAGTGGATAGTAAGCAAATGTATCCATAAGTGAGGGTGGGATTCTGATACAAAATTCTTTATTTAGGTGGAGCTTAGGAAGGTTTTACCCCAACCAAGAATCTCCAACTTTAATAGGCTGGCATATGAAAATTATAATGCAAATTAGGACAGACATTGCAAAGGTTATCTCCTATTTTTATTTGCAGTTAAACAGAATTAAAGTGGACTGAAGAGATCCCTAGACCCTCATCTATACTTCTAACTGTTGCCTCTGAATGCAGAGATACAGTCATGAGAAAAAGAAAGTTTCAGTTTCAATGTTTTACACATATTGGAGGAATGTTGGCCCATCAGAATTGCTTCATTTTACTGAGGATTCGGGTACAGCTCTGTGAAAGTCTTGCCACAGCATTTTAATCAGATTGAGGTTTGGACTTTGACTAGACCATTACACCTTCTTTTCTTTTAAGGCATTCTCTTGTAGATTTACTGTGTGCTTGGGATCATTGTCCTGTTGTTTGATACATTTTTATTCATGCCTTTTTGTCACACAGATGGCCTTACATTTCACTCTTACATTGGTATACAGAAAAGTTCATACCCAGCTCAATAACTGGCAGCCAAACAAGCTCAAACCATCACTCTCCATCACCAAGCTTGACAGTTTTTATGAGGTGATTGTGCTGATATGCTGTGTTTGTTTTTTGCCAAATATGGTGCTGTGCATTATGGCCAAATATCTTGGGTTTCATCTGTGCAAAGGACATTGTACCAGAAGTGTTGTGGCTTGTTCAGTTGCAACTTTGCAAACCTAAGCTTTCATAGTTGTGCTGCCATGTTCCTGTTATAGAGAAGGGGCTTACACCTGGCAAGCCATACTTGTTCAGTCTTTTTCTAATTGTGCTGTCATTAACATTTAACATTATACCTGTGCCCTGTAGAGTCTGAGAGGTGCTTGTCTTGGTGTTTGTCTTGGTCTTGGTGCTTTTTGCAATTTTTTGAGGACTGTGCAGTCTGACCTTGGGGTGAATTTTAGCTGTGTTGAATGGTTTCCATTTTTTAATAATCTTCTTGTAGGATGGTGAGGAATGGTGGCCTTCAAATTGTCTGGATATGGCTTAATAAACCTTCCCAAATTCATGGACAGCCACAATAGATAAATACTGATGTAATTCCTACTTAGCACTGTGTTGCACAACTGAAGGCTCCAGACCTGCAAACTGCCAACATGTCTGCCTTTATAGAGTTGGTTGCACTTGTTGATGATCAATTAAGTGCCTTTGGTTAGCAGCACTTGGCTTCTACTAACTCTCTTAACTCCCAAGGAAGTAGAAAAAGGGGAACCTCATTTTTCACAAACTGCTTCTGCATTTTGAATTAGTCTTTGTTATATAAATAATTACACAGTGTAATATGTAGATTGTGAGCCCCTTTGAGGGATAGTTAGTGACATGACTATAGGCTTTGTAAAGTGCTGTGTAACATGTTGGCAGTATATAAATATAAATTATTAATAATAATAATAATAATAATAATATGTCATGTGTCGTTGTTCATTTGGGGTTGTATCTACCTAACTAACCTACTGACCTGCCAAAAAAACAGATACTTTTTTTTTGTGACCTTAGTATTGAAGGAGGGTGTACTTTCTTTTTCTCATGGTTGCATACAGAGAGCACAGGACTGTCAAAAGAATGACAGATGAGATGTATTGTGGACTGTAAATGACAGCCTAGGCTTAAGCTGCGTACACACTTCCAATTTTTATCGTTGGAAATGAACGACGAACGATCGATTGGTCAAAAATCGTTCGTAAAAAAAGTAACCAACGACGCCGACAAACGAGAATAGTCGCTGGAAATGAACGACCGGACTGGCGGATCGGATTGGACGACGATCGTTTACCATCTATCGTGTGTACGGTCGTTCATTGATCGTCCATGGTCTGAGCATGCGTGATGAACGAACGTTCGTTCAATTCCTGTCGTGCACGTCACTTCCTGTATCGCTCAAACGATCGCATCTATTGTGTGTACAATATCTACGAACGATTGTGTCGTTATCTCCATGTACAGGATAGGTGCTATACGATCGTTCGTATATATCGTGCAGGAACGTTCGTCGTTCGTTTACCAACGATAATTATTGGAAGTGTGTACGTAGCTTTACCTATGATGTGTAAGAGATAAGGTAACAGGATCTCCAGGGATAAATTGGAACACTTTTTCTATTCCTGCTATGTACTTGAGGCTTAATATGTTTATTATTTTGGGATATGGTTTATGTATATATTTAAAAAGTGATAAATCACTTCAATTTAATAGTTTGGGATAACATCCTCCGGGGCCTCCACTGTGTCACACAGGGTCCTAGATTTGCTAAATTTATTTTTAACTAATATATGACTTGATAGCAGCTAATGATGTTACTGACTTAGTAAGGTGATTAACATGCACAGAGATTTCCCCTCTTCAACAATATCAGGGAGGATCGCAGATGTCCCATGACCCTAGGGTAATGGCAAAACAACTCAAAGCCAATTCTCACACTTTATAAATCTTTTTAGTTCTGTACCTAAATAGCCACTCCTCTTACCACAAAGTTTCCTCTCTCAGGCTTGTATTGTTAAAGAAGGGAAGGACATATCTAATCAGATCTTTTGCTAAGGGCTGAATACAGAGTGCACTGTGTGTCCTTATCAAGCAGGAAACTGATATAGTGTCACTATATTATTCAGAGTGTTTCAAATGGCAATGATTTGTGTTGCATATTGTATCAAACCCGATATTCACTTTCCAACTTCTGATGCAGATTTGAGTGTGATAGCTGGAAGGTAAAACAGACAGCTCTCATTAGGGAAATACCTATTTCAAAATGGCTACTGTACTACAAAATAGGTTTTGCCTCCTCAGTGTGACTGGGAGATGTTACACTGCCATCAATATTTATTTAACCCCCCATAGTTTCAGTATATTTGCTAACTCCATTGGCCTATTTAAATCTTTGCTGTGTGGTAAGAAAAGTGGGTTCACCAGTTTTATAATAAACTTTAGCATGTGTGTTTGGCAGCTAATTTATTTGAACGGGCTCCCTACTACACCGACATGGACATCAGAACTCATTAACACACACAACATAACTGTGTAAATCCGACCTTGCCGTAAGGATTTTTATTCATGTCCATGGTTGTGAATTCTTATGGCCAATTTATAAGAGTGACTGTCCTAAATGGGCACATAATCTCAATGTCAGTAAGTAGATGTTACATCTCTAGTAAAGTAACAACACATTTGGCCAGTGTTCTGCTTCAACTGAACTGAATTTAATTACCATTGAAAGGCAATGAAGGGGAATCACCTTGTATAAAATAGGAACAGTCCATGAAGCAGCATGGATGGCTCAGTGGTTAACACACTCGCCTCTGTAGAGCTGGGTCCTAGGTTTGAATTATAGCATTTTTCCAGGTGTTTGCAGAGGTTTCCTCTGGGCACTCCCTACACCTCCTAGTTAAACGCCTCCCCCAGACATTTGTACATATAGGAAATAAACAACAGTACACCACTAGGCACAATATGGATGTTTGAGAATATGAACAAAAAAGCAAAATAGGTTTCCACAACAATTAAGATTCCAGCTAACACCAAAGATTTCATAGAAAGGGCTGAATGTGCTTCTAAATGAACAACATATAATGCATTTAATATATTTAAGACTCAAAGAATGACGCGGTTTCCATAGGTTTACCTACCCCGAGAGTGACTCGGGGTTACCGCTAGTAGCATCTTTTTTCTACCCAGACTCAAACTCTGGGTTACCGCCCAGGTTAAAAAAAGAACACTGTTGAAAGTTGAAGTATTCAAATGTCTTTATAAGGTTCGAAAACAACCTGACTATGTAAATTTATAGAAAGCCAAGGTGAAAGTTTGCCCCTCCTTGTCTTCGTAACACTGAAACTCTCTTAATGAACTGCTCACCCCTGTGTGTTTGTAGGGTGTGAACTCGTAGTCAGTGATGCTCTCATCATTGCTATTGCATCAATAAAAATATTTAAAAAATATATATAAGTCTGATACAGTGGACTTGTTTATGGCAACTCACTCTGGGATTAGTGATAGCACACTTGTGATATGCTGTGTGTGTGATGGCAAAATCAAACACAGGGGTGGAGGGTTTTGTTGGGTGGGGAGTGGAAACATATCAGCCTTCTGAGCTGCTATGTTATGCTGTGAGAAATTACGTTATGTGAATTATTTAAAAGTTGATTAACAGGATTTTAGAAAGAGATTGGAGTTAGGGGTTCTATAGAGGCTATGCCTAATAAAAGTCTGTTTCAAGGTATAAGGAGACATTGGGACCTCCATGTGAGCATGAACTGCGGTTTGCTCTTTCTGGTTGTCAGATTATGTACATTAGGAGACTTCTGGAAATAGAGGATATCTGTGACTTTGTTTATAATCAGAACTAGCTTCCAAAATCATCAATGACCACAATTTCTAATGCATGTACAAAGAAAACTAAGTGTGTAATGACAGAAAAAGACCAAGTGGTCCACCAAGTCTGCTCCTTTATTTTATTTTTTTTTAAACTATTTGTTTTGTGTCCCAAGCTTCTTTAATTCACTAACTGTTGGCTGTTTCTAGAAGTAGCAATATATTTCCTGTGTGGTATATTCCACGTGTTTCATTGGCACTACCAGAGTCTGCATGTGGGAGGGAAACTAAGCATAGTTGGAGGAATGGAGAAGTAGATTACAGTGTCAAATTGCCACCAAAGAATAGCAAAGTGGCTACACTGAGAGAGAGTAGAGTTCCGTTTACCTTTGATGCGGAAAAAAGTGGTTACAATGAGGACTCCAAGAAAAGGTAAAAGACCTCTAGGGTAATAAGACCAGTGGGAAAGGGCTATATGATGTCTGCAGGAACTAGGGTCAGCATTAGTTCTCCAAAAACTTTCTGATAATCTGTTTTTCTGGATTTTATAGAGAAACCCATCCTACCCTGCATTAAAGAACCCCTGAGTATGTAGGCATGGTAGGAATACTGAATTAATTTGTTACCCGCCTATGAGGATGCTAAAGGCAATGTGTGTAATGATGCCCTTGACTTACATATTGATAAATCATGTTTGGAAATGCTTTTCTTTAAAGCAAATTCAGATTTCACCAGCTGCCTGTGGGAAATAGATGTTTGTATATCAGTCTCATGATAGCTGCCTGCCTCACCCAGGACCAGCACTAAGTCCTGGCCCTTGCATCGTTATCTCAAGTCATATATAGTCTGCTGACCTTATCACACAGAATAATCCATGTCCAACTTGGCAAATGTGCCCTGGATGGCATAATTTTGTATAGTCAAAATAAAAAAGTATTGAAGATATACTAATATTTAAGGCACTTACTAGTTATGTGGCTTCAATACTTGAAAGCTTAATTTAAGGCAAATAAAAAAAAAAACACAAATGTATGCAACCCAAGGATGGGCAGTGCTCACTTGTCCAATGCTCCATCATGCATCTGGGTGGGAACATGATAGCCAAAGATGGGTTTCACTTTTGCTTGGTTCTGTGACAAGTATGGGAGATGCAAATGGATGTGGAAAGTTGTTGGTGGAAGAGGGAGAGGTAGTTTGGCTGGCAATAGCTTTAAAGCACAGGTAGACAGTTATTATTAAATTGGTCTAGGTTTGCATTATACTGCCAAGCATGCGTATGGCATACGTGGCTTATCGGGACCCTGGCAGCTATGGCCTATCAGATGTGCTCTGTTTAAATGTGCTGACAACAAATATGCTGACAGCAAAAGAAGGAAGCAAAATAAACAAGGAGAAATTAAAAAAAATAATAAATGATGCCAGGGGATTAACATTAAAACCATCATTTTTAGGAGAGCAGCAATACCAGCTTATGTGTTCCATCATTGTAAATTTCTTTAACTGAACCTTATGCATTAACAATATATATAAATGTATATTTATTGACATGTTTTTTTTACCTTTCTCCAGCAATCCTTACACTCCTTGCCATGATTCTGTTTGCGGTAAATATAGAGGTGAATAACATGCCGAGGAATTTGGCTAAAGCAATGGATACGTCAAATGATGTATATAGCACCAGTAAAAATGCATATGGGTATTCTTACTGGCTTCTGCTCTTCAGCATCTTCCTGAATTTGACCACAATAGGAATTATCTACTACTACCAACATATCAGATACAGCAAACAGAAAGAACAGGAGAGACCCATGGAAACTGCCACAAAAGATTCCATCTTATTCTGAGACTGGGACCCCACACCACGCAAGCTACTGCTTATTACACCGCTACCACCAATCGTTCACAATAAACCAGCGGGACCTTCTGGGGAAAAAAGCTGCTTCAGAGCTCATTAAATACTCTGATCACACTGTCATTTGTGTAAGTGGAAATGAAGAGGCCTCATTGATAAACAGACTTATGGTGCCCTGATGCTCTCATGTATATTAAACTATCATTTTCAGAGGTGAACAATTGTTTTCTATATAAAGTGTTGCTGTGTGGACAGACAGGGTGGTATGATTTGTAGAAATGCATTAACAAATACAAGAAGGCAAAGCAAGGCACAGTTTAGGGCACATTCATAAGGTGAATGGGACTTAGGTTGAACTAAGGCAAAAATGTTATATATATTGCAGTGTGATTAGCAAGTTTTGTTTTTTAAAGTTCTCCCTGTAACATAATGTTATTATCTGATGATTTCGCAAGTAGATCTGTATTTTTTTACTTCCTATAACAGGCCTAGCTGCCCAGCAAATGTGAGATTTGCTGGGGGCGGAACAACCATTAAATACTTGTGGGGCCTTTACTATGGTCACCAAATAATTTATTAAAATGCATTAATAAAATATTACAAAAATGATTGTTGCATACCTACAGTGTAATAAACATGTGCATCGTAGACTACCCTTCCACAGAACAAAAAGTGCAATGCTGCAGAACAAAAAGTAATGTAACCTTATTACCAGAAGGAGTAATAGATCTACTGAGTGGATCTGCAGAGGGAGCTCCGAAAAACAGAACATGCTATGATAGACTGCATGTTATTTCTGATTTGGCCCATAGTTTAATTTTGAAGAATGTCTAAAGCCTGATCTAACTATCCCTATGCTGTTACAGCATGTCTTTAGCAAGGGTGTATTTCTTTCTTATTTCCTATTCCTACTTACAGTTTTGGCTTTAAATGTTCATTGTCCATTCGTTCCATCATGTAATTCCAACATGTTCCCATTGGCCATACTCTCTTTGAAGCCTTCTATGTCACATGTGCAAACTCCAATCTTTAAATGCTGGCATGCTGTCTGTATTAAGATCAGCTTGAAGATAGAAGGAGCCACCACCTGAGGGTAACAAGGCTGCTGATATTTAGGAAGCTACCATTCTAGGCCTGGATGTGATAGGTTACTGGAAAAGAATACCCACACCAGAACAAGTAAATAGTAAATTATTATTCTGTTCTTTTTTGTTCAATTACACTTTAAATTTTGCCATAGAAATGTACCTGAACCTTGTTTTATATCTATTCCCCCTTATTTTTCAACCGTGTGTGCTTTGCCAGGCTTAAGCTGCGTACACACTTCCAATTTTTATTGTTGGAAATGAACGACGAACGACCGTTTGGCCAAAAATCGTTCGTAAAAAAAGTAACCAACGACGCAGACGAACGAGGATAGTCGTTGGAAATGAACGACCGGACCGGCGGATTGGATTGGACGACGATCGTTGACCATCTATCGTGTGTACGGTCTTTCAGTGATCGTCCATGGTCTGAGCATGCACGGTGAACGAACGTTCGCTCACTTCCTGTGGTGCACGTCACTTCCTGTATCGTTCAAACGATCGCATCTATTGTGTGTACAATATCTTTGAACGATCGTGTCGTTATCTGTAGGTACAGGATCAGTGCCATACGATCGTTCGCAGACATCGTGCAGGATCGTTCGTCGTTCGTTTACCAACGATAAAAATTGGAAGTGTGTACGTAGCTTAAGAACAACACACATAACTTGTATCTTCAAATCAAACACCCTGGTGTTGCCACTATTACCTTATACTGTATAGAGTTAATAATAATAAATTGTACTTATTTATACATTTCACAGCCAAATTCAGGAGTCATTTGTACACTTCAGGTAATAAATTGGTAGAAACATTCACTTACATATTGAAAGTGATGCTATCTTTATTTGTATGCTCTTCCAAGAGTTTTTCAATGTCATGTAAATTACAAAGTATTTTGTATATTTCAGCTATGGGTCCATTAAATTGATAGAACCATTGTCTTTACTTACCTGACGAAAGAATAGCAAGGATTTCTTTTGATGGTATGGTCTTCCCAAAATTGTTTGCTGTTCTCTGTGTTTTAAAAAGAAAACAAAAGAAAAAAATATGGTTGTAAAGTAGTGTTCTACTTGTTTCTTCCCTTACCAGATGGCTTAGTTCAAAGTTGCACTTAGACATATTCTGCTGTGCTGTCACCTAAGTTAACCCTTAGAACTATGGGAATCCTTTGTCATGTACTGTCCATTTAGGACTGCCCAAAAATGATGTTTCTAACACAAACATAGGAAATTCAATTACAATTATTTTTTCAACTTAAAGATTGCACATTGTACCAGGTGTATCTGACAAGTGTAACAAACACACTTGGGGCTCTTTTACACTGTGCAGTTAATAAGTAAAAAAGTTTCACAAAATCACAGGTTCTCAGCTAGACATAGTACTTCTATGGTAGGAGTCATAGTAATCAATCAACAGAGCGTGTCACATAAAATCTGGTATAGCTTTCATATGTAGGGTCTCTTTTCCGACGCGTTTTGCCCTCTGGCTTCCTCAGGGGATTTTGAGACTTGGGCTAAATTACCAAAGATATACATATAATCAGTTTGGTATATAGAGGATGTGCAAACATCAATTTACACCTCTATTTATCAAACGAATTATATGTACATTTTTGCTAATTTAGCCTTTGTATCAAATCCCCAGAGGAAGCCAGAGGGCGTAGGGAAATGGTTTAGAACCTCTCCAATTCACTGAATGAAAGAGGTTGGGCCAGCTTCAGAATCCTGTGGCTTCCCACAGTTCTGAAATGGCCCTTACTTCAATCAGTTCCAAAACAGCCATTTAGAGCAGTCTATAAACTTTTTTTCTTATAAATTTAAGAAGTAAAACCTAAAAATCATTAGCTTGTAGAGCATATCAACATTTCTCTTTATTTATAGAGGTGAGCATAACAAATTGATTGGCGGTAAATATGGAATTTTTTTTTAGCAATTACCATATGACTTCTGGGAAAAGGGTCCAAAGTCTGCCTTATATTTGCTTTTGCTGTTATCTAAACACACCTAGCTTGCCTGCTACTGCCAAACATATGCATGAGGATCCTTCTACGACAAACAGGGAATATTCATAGATACCTATTGTGGACGTATCTAAGAGCGTAGTAATACAACAAGGTATAAGTTAATTTTATAGGAAAAGACAGGATAAAAGACAATATATGTAGGTAAGTAGGTTGTTATGAGATCTACCAGAGTTTAACATAGTATTGCAGTATTTAGAGAGAAAACATGGAAACTGGGCAACTGCTTATGGTAACCATCAGTCACCAAAACTCATAATGTATTATGTTGCGCAAAATAAAGATAAAAAAATATTCAAGAGTGATACTTCAAACAAGGTCACTTTAACTGGCAATAAAGTAGAAATTTTATTGTAGTGAATCACCGTCTTCTGACTTGCTGTTTCAAGGATCATGGAACTACAAATAAAGTATTATTTTATGGACAACTAGCGCAACACTTTTATGACTACCATGGCAAAGAATATTGCTGAAGTTACCCTTTGCAGCAAAGCACCATTGAGATTACAGTAAGTTTGAGACATTGGAGTCATCCACATGAGTTGTCACAGTTGCTCTCATAATTTGTGCCTCATCGAAAAGCCACACACTGTTCTGTATTTGGATCTTTTCTGGAAAGGTAGTAAAGCACCGGTGGTAGTGCAACGTTTGAGGAACACACATAGAACACACATGGCCATTTTATCAAAGCAAGCTTCAACATATATGTTAAGAATTTGGATTTCCTTGAATTGTATCCTCCACATATTCTATTAGCATACACTCTAGAACAAAAAGGGTCAATGGAATAGGTTTGATGTTAGTTTAGGATGCTTTTGAGCTCATACAGAATTCAATGGAAAGTTAGTTTGTTTACCTCCTGACTAGCAGCTACCCTGTTCCAAGTGTGATTTTCATCATTTCCAAACAACTTGTATAGTAAAACTGTACGTTAACAGGCATAATGTCAGCAAGAGTAATACCTGGCATGGCATTACCTGTGTGTCAACCCATTCTTCTCGATAATGTCACTCCCCTCATCACCCCATGCCGCTTTATGTCTCTACTGTCTATATTCATATGCCAGATACTTATGTGCATCTCATTTACATATGGCAGAGAAGCAAGAAAAAGTTTTTAGTATGATACTTTTATTAAAGTTTTAAAACCATTATGGCATAAAAGCAACATCAAGTGGTAGCATTACTGTCTGTGATGTACAGCTTTCAAATTTTTCAAGGGTTGACACTATCAGTCACTGGGAGTTACTTATCTCCTTACAGCTGATCCTTTCATTTATTTATATGCTGTATGTATAATAAGGTAGTGTACTCCGATGCAAATGTTGTAGGTAGCACTGGATTCCTTCTCATAGAAGGCACACATTGGCTACTTAGCTATATCCAAATGCTTCTCTATTGCCACCCTCTTTAGAAAGTCAAATCACTCTTAGTAAAACAAAGGGGTGAGAGGGTTTAAGAATTAGGAGAGTCTAGTCAGGATTTGAAGGCCAGGGGTATCAAGTAAAGGAAGTAATAGGGGGATATTTAGGGGTTGGAGAGGGGATATCTGGAGTTTTGAATATCATCTTGTAAGCTTTTGTTTTGAATAGGGATAGAATGATAAAGCAAGAGAACTTCTGAAAAATAGTAATTGCTTTCTGTGATTCGAGTGTTAGGGATTAGTAGAAAAGTAAGGTTCAGGATAGGGTTTGGTGGTAAGATTCCTTTCAGACCTGTAGTAAACCACAGCATTGTACTAAATGCTCAACTATGGCCCCAACCGCTCGTATTCAACTGTATGATAACTGCTGGGAACAAGTTTGTGCATTTGCACACAGCTATGTTTGTGTTGCTGGGGGGTTAAAGCAGGGTTCTTGGGTGCAACATGTCACTTCTGGGCATTCATTTGCTTTTCTCATCTGGAGGAAGAACTGCACTGCTACCACAAATGCAAGGGCAACACATGCAAAAGTGTTGATCCATGGTGCCGTTTGTAGCTCCTAGAGGTACAGTATAGCAGTCTAAATGAGGTCTAAGAGTTAGGAATATGGTTTAGATTAATAATAGGTTTCATTTATTGGTCCAGGTTAGGGGTTAGGTGACAGTTGGTAATACTACTATAAAAAGCTGACAAATGTTTCCATTCTACCCAACACTATCAAAATGCTACCACTTCATTAAAGCGTTGTGAAATTTTATTGCATTCTGATGTATTTGAACTCCTGGTAACTTTTGATAAAGTTTTGCTGATGGGGAAAAACATTTTCAGTACTTTTCTATGAAAAATGCAAATTTCAATCAATGTTCCCCTTATTTACCTCCTCTGAGAATACATTTTTTTCAACTAAGAATGTCTGCAAGGAAACCTGCTGATAAGGGAATATACTGTGTGTTCTTTATGTAACTCTACTAGTGGGCGGATGAATTGACTGGAGGGCCTGTGGAGTATCTACAGCTTGTAAAAAAAAATCTTCTGCAGTTTATCTGTGTGCGTATTTCTCAAAAGAACAGATTGGAAGAAAAGCCTATTTTGGTGAGATGACCACTGAGCACTGGGATTGGTTTTGGCAGTGTTCATTCAAGCAAAAGGCACTTTGACTGGCTTTGGCACCACATACTTGCATTCACCAATAAGCGATGAAAGGGGACCTGTTGAGACCTTGCACAAGCTCGGGTATTGAACCCCATGAATACCACCATCCTATACATTGAGGCATAAGTGAAGTCAGAGAGGTCATATATATACTAGGGGACAACCAAGAGGTTCAGGTTAGAAAGCATTAGGTTTTGGTAAAAAGTTTCTAAAAGTAAATTTTTTTGGCATCTGTGTTCCATTGAAGATAATGTACACGTCCTGTCCTGTAAAAACAACAGTAAGTGAGAAGATATCTCTACAAAGCAAGATAAACCACCTTCCTACACAAACAAGAGTCCCCGTTGGAAAAGGTTAGCTTAACTTCTGTTCCAGTGACCTCAAAACTTTTTCTCTCACTTCCAACCCCTGGTCTGCCAATGGCCAAGGGGGGGGGGGGGGGGAGATCGTTTAGTGTGGACACATATACGGTAGCAATAAAAACCATAAAAGAGGATTAAAACAATCACCACCCTACCAAACTATGAATTTTGAATTAAGATACACTTTGATATTTCAGGGTAGTGCGTGCAAGTTAAGTGATATGCTGGATGATTACATCCCCTCAACGGAAGTTAGTTATGATCCATTTCTGTGGCCATTACAAGTGCAGAAAATAGTGTCACACTCTATTTTTGGGGAATCCATTTAAAAAAAGGGACACTTCTCCACATCTTGTAGTAAGACACAATCTGCTGCAGGGAAACATTCTCCTTGGAGTTACCGACTAATATAAAAAGAAGACAATAAATAATCCTGCCCATAGGGGTCAATATAATGCAAGTGTGTAACAAGAGATATTATCTATGGATAGGGTATGCATCAGGCTAGGCTTTAGGTTTTATGACATCCTGTGCAGAATGAAAACTTTAATAACCCCTCCCCTTGGTCCTAACCACCCTGCTATGATCTTCCTTTTAATATTGTAAAGAAGTAAGTAAAATGAAAACACTTTAAATATAGCTTGATTTATTGAGCCTGATTTATGAGAGCTCTTCAAAGCTGGGGAGGATACACTTTCATCAGTGAAGCTGGGTGATCCAGCAAACCTGGAATGGATCTGGTCCAAGAATAAAAATATTTGCTAGCAAATAGCAAATGACTCTTGTTTAATGACCCAAACATTCCTTTTCACCAGAAGTCTCTGTATTATTATACACTGTTATGTACATTTTGGAGCTGGAAGTGGTGTTTGAGGTCATCTAGTTGACTAAGCAACAACTGTGCTAACCTCTGAAACCGAATAATTAGAATATTGCATACACATAATTAATACTGGTTCTCTTTACAATAAATACACCTGAGAGTACTCCCACCGCAGCCAACATTTATGTGTTTGTTTTTAACCCAGCGCACAGCAATAATATGAATAATATTAGTCAATAATGTTAATAATATTACTATTTGCATTACATCCATAGCCCTACTGCTCCTAGATGGGACTAACTTGCATCTGAATCCTGTAATAACGTATCCATAATTATAATAAATATTAAAAATTCCAAAACTAGATATTTAATGTTCCCTAATGGCAATGCAACATTGTATAAGATTTAGGAGACAATAATATAAGGCAGATTCCCAGTGTGACGATCTACTGCAAAGCAACTCCTTTACACAGCTAATGTGGATTGTATAAAGGATGGTGTAATTCTCCCTTTTGACCACAAGATGGCACCAGAAGACAGCCCATAAAATCAATTTTCTCAATTCATTTTGAACATGCAATAATTATCATTCTTTTCATACAGATATTAAAGAAACCTTTTTCATTGGGTGAGTCTCTGTCTAGATGTTAGATGGATTTAGTAAGGTCATATAGTTTTCAATGAAATGTAGTTACTTTGAGATGTTTCAGTTCACAGGTTCTTTGTTAAGTCAAGGGGTGCATTGTATTTTGTATCTGGGATGGGATTGTCCTTTCAGCACCATGGATAGTTTACTGCCTGCTGTAATAGTTGGCTTCTGTAATAAATGACATTCCTGAATATTGTCAAATCTATAGAAATAAAAAAATATGTTTTGTATTTTTCAGGTGCCAGAATATTAGGATAGTAATAAAAAATAATAAATAGAAAGACGTTGTTACCCGCCTTTGCTTTCCATACCTCCTAATTGTATAAGGCTGCCTTTGCAACTCTAATGTCCCAGGAGTAAACATGGCTAGGACACCATCTACATGGAGTTTGTATGATCTTTTCATGTTTGCGTTTATGGGTTTTCCCTGGGCACTCTTGTTTCTTCCACATTACAAAAACTGGTAGGGTAACTGGCTTTCCCCCAAATAACTGACCTTAAACTCTGCTAGCAACACATGAGTATGGTAAAGACATAGGAATTTGACCGTGAACTCTGTACAGCGCTCCCTAATATGCTGGTGCTATATACAAGATAATATTAATACCTCAGAGCCCTTTCTTAGCGCTATTGATTATGATGTATTGGATGGAGGGTATCAGGCTCCGGTCGCCATATTGGATTCTTTCATAGCTATATATTACACTGTTTCCAGCAGTTTCTGATTTCTTTACACAGAGTTCTACTTTCACTGTTGTCACTTCTCTTCCTTTCTTTGGATCCAGCTGATCAGTCTGCAGAGTGTTTAATTAAATCAATCTAGGAGAAGTTAATGTACTTGACAAACACATGGCGGGAGAGTTTTCATAGCGGCTGACATATGTTAGTACATAAATAAAACAGTTACTGGATGTCAAAGCTTTATTGTGCCGTAATCCCGACAAGTCTTACAAGAAGTGATGTGTTCATGGAGTGTGGAAAACGTTTTTTGAACACTTGTCTGCATTGACGGAGCCATTCCAAGTTTCACGGCGTATCTGTTGAGTGCGTAGCCAATCCTTCCTTCATGGCAAATTTCCAGCACTTAGACTTGTAATTTACAGCACGCAGGAGATCTTCAGATACGCTGGAGGCTCCAAACTTGTGTGTTGAGATATATCCATGTCACATCATGGACATTTTAACAAGTGACAATCTCCAAATTTTGGCAATTGAACTCCTTCAATAAAGTTTTCTATATTTTATTTCTTTTTAATTAGGTTTTGTTAGTATTCTAGTTAATTCCTTCCAGTCCTGATTCTCTGCTGCGGACCTCCTACAGGCCCCTTTGTAGGCCATTTAACACCTACATGCAATCCAGCCTTGAATTTCTCAGGTTTAGATAAATGGTTGCTTGTAGTCTCCCTTGGAAGTTCTTGTGACAGGGTGACAACTCAGAAGCTCAGGGACAGTGTGTTGTCACCTGATAACTGGATGTTGCTGAACATGGATCTTCATGAACAACTGAAATTTGCTTTAAAAATTGATCTTTTTTCATTTTTTACATTTTTTTTTATACACCAAACTTTTTACTTCACACAATCACCAACATTTTTACTTTACATAAAAGGGTGGACAACCCTTTTATGTAAAGTAAAAGCCCCTCTTCTTCAGAATGGGAGTGCAAAGCCTCCTGAGATACCCGCATCACGCATCCCCGGAGGTTCCTTGCTGTCCCTTCTGTGCATAGCAGATCTATGTAATGTACTCATGAAGATTTACACTTGAGATACTGGTTGACAAGTCCACTTGCATTTAAAAAATTAATTGGGCTGATGAGTATCCATCTCTATACGTCTTTTAAATATAAGTAAGATGAGAATGGTAGCCGTATAACTTACAACCAAGGTGGGATAAAAAACCTGGTGACCTGTAGCTATCTCCATCACTTCTTTATCCTGTCCCTTGCCAGGTCTGATCGCTGCTCTGTCTGATTGTTTATGTTATATGACAAATGATGAGGGTTCTCCAGTCTGATGCCGATGAGATAAAAGGACGATGAATAATGTACAAATATTGATGGCGTTACTGCTACAGCAACCCGTTGCCAATGGTTAAACTGGGAGACCTGGAAACCTTGAAAGGTGGCAAAAGCAACTAACCAGCCCTGCCATGGTAGAGTTGCATGTGCCATATTCATTGGCCTGCATGGTGGACACTGAATATTCCTGGAGAGCAGCAAAACAATAAACCTGGAACAAATAAAAAAAATGATAAAAACATTGACTAACAATATTATTCTTTAACAGTAAATTCAATGTTGTTAAAATAAATATTTTATAGCTGTGGGTTGAACAGTATTGCAAGGCAGCCTATTCTGAAGAAAACAAAAAGTCCATGTAGTTTTTTGTAGTTTTTTGCATGGCAGTGAAGCACTGTAATGTATTCCAATGGTAAGGTGCATTGAAAATAAATGTCGCCATATCCCACCATTGCATGTAACATTTGTTACATTTACTAACATTTACTACTTGGTAAAGTGTAAATGGGCCCCAATGGTCTGTGGTGACAACTTTCCACACACAGACGCTCAGTCTTTTGTTGATTTTTGCTATTTAACAACAAAAAAGAAGGAGTGTTGGCGTGTAGTAACCTCACTAATGGCAACTTCCATACATTGTATTATGACAGGTACACTTTAATATCTTCTGTCCTCCTTACCTGCACTGTGCTAGAAGCAAACATATCCATTTCTGAAGGAATGTTAGTTTGGCTAGGTAAGAGAACTTCTAATGACTTATGTAAATGTACAAAAGACATAGAATGAAGTAAAAGGAGACTGGAAAACTCCATTTCTGAACAGTTTCCTCTTCCTGAGGTAAACAACCCATGAGGGTAGGCAGACTAGGCCTCAGTTACACTCAGGTAGTTTTCCTCAGCTGTCAGCCATGCTAGCTCACACCAGAATCCAGTGAGTCACCCTGTATGGTACTCCTATCACAATTCATGATGTACACATCACCCCGCAGTCCTCTAATACACCAAAGCTACATGGTTACCAAGTGCCTTTATTGTACAGGTTAGTCCTGATATGTTTAAAAGGCAGTAGGCCTCGTTTCCATGGCAACACACAGCATGGCTGTCTGTTGTGATGCTGAAAATATTAATTTCAGGTAGAAATGTGCACGGCAGTGCATTGACAAAACACAATAAAGTGCAAAGTATAAGCGGGAACGTCAGACATTGCTCTTTATTTAATATCTGATGCCCTTGGATAATGCACAGCGCAGTGAACAGGCATATAATGGAAATGGGGCCTTGCTGTCTGCATATAGGTCTCACTTTTACACATAGACATTGCATGCTACTACCACTTCTGTTATTTACATGGGCTTTGGTGTTTGTTTTTCTTCCGAAAAGTACTGAAAAGTAGGGGAGTATTTTTCTACCAGGTCAGAAAGGTAAGTGGGACAAGAACTGTGGAGGGATTTGAAGGCAAAGCACAGGAGATTGAATTTGATTCCAAGGTGAAATGGAAGCCAATGAAGAGAACTGCAAAGAGAAGCAGCAGAAGAGGATTGGTGGGAAGGATGGATGAGTCTGGAATGAATGAACAAGTGAATGAACACAAAGCACAAAAATGATCCTTTTTGTGCTTAATTGCAATTCTCATATGTAATAATGTAAATATGATACACATAAATGTAAAAGTTCAAAATCCACTTTCATGTAAACATCACAATAATAGCTTCAAGTGTTTTCTTGGTGAAAATACATAAAAGTTACATTTTCGAGTCAACTTTAGAAGACTCAGCTCCGCATTATTATCCCAGACGAGCGACTTCACAGGAAACGGCAGCCCTTGTTGTGAGAAATTTGTTGCTGTCATATCATAGCTACAACAAATGTGTTTGTGTGGATGTAACCTTTAATGAGAATATCTTTGTGTTACATGTCGGATATGCGGAGGATGGAAGAGAGAATGTGATCCTTAAATTGGTTAACTAGCGTATTGTAGATGAAAGCACCTTATGACACGCCGTCTTCGGTTTATGCCTGAGGATAGTCTTGTGTGGTCCTGAATGCTGACATCTCAGCTCGCCTTGAAAAGAATTAATCGCTATACAGACACTGGAACATTTTCTGTAATTACTTCTTTACAAGAACCCCTCTCCAGCTTCAGTTAATAAATAGCAAGCTGATTTTGTAGTTCAAAAGCTTTTTCGGTTGTTTGTGTTAGGGCCGAATGTTCACACAGATTAAATTTATACAAACTTCCCTTCTGGAGACAGGGAAGACGGACAGTTTTTAGCTCAAAGTATGTAGGTAAACGATGGGTATGTAGTATGTAGGTAAACGGAGTTTATTTTTTAGCTACTTTTCTTTTGTATTAGATTTGTACAATAACAAATGGAATAATTTAGAGACTGGGTGGAGGTTTTTGGGTTTTTTTCCATTTTTTTTTATTGAGAAAATAAAACCAGACATATGTATTACAGACATAACAATAAATTGACATAAAAAATAGAAAAATACAAATAAAGGGGGCCAAAAAAAAGGAATAACAATAACGTTACTTCTTAAAATCTGTCCATGTTTGAGCATCTTGAATAATTAACAACAAAGTAGCAGCATACAATAATAATAAAAAAGGAAACACATAGAAACAACATATAGCTTTGTTTCAACATGAACATACATAAAATAAGCCAAAATTGGAAATATTTACCACAAAAAATTGAAAAAGAGAGGGTTTTACCCACCAGAATAATATTATTTAAAAAAAAGGAGAAAAGAGAGTTAAGCCTTCCCCCAGCACTTAGTATTTATCTGAAAACGTAAACATTTCCCACACCAACCTTGTCTCCAAGAAACCCTCCAATTGGTCTGAATCTATGGTTCTGGCCTTGGATGGAGGTTTATTGCAATGTAACACTTTTTAAAAATAAAATAATACATTTTTTCTTAAAAGTTTTTTTTTATATCTACCGAAAAATAGGGACAACTGAGGAGGAATAAGGGACAGACGGGCTTCAATGTTAATGTTGAGGAAAAGTGCCTGCAAATTGGAAAATTGTTGTATAGCCGGATTGAAATACAGATTTTTTTGCCTGCAGTTCCCAAAAAAGGACAACTGCAGGCAAATGTAATTTGTTTTGAATTGGAAAAGAGTTAGAACCCAGGCATCCAATCTGTGGCCCCTAGGTACCTGTTCTATTGGTTCTCCTACCTTTGGCTTCCTTTTCCTGGCTATGTTGGGGGCTCTTCTCTCACTGCTGTACAAGGAGTCAGAAGGGGAGATTTTTTACTCTTGGCTTCCTGCTTCTAGCTCTTCATTAGATGATGTCTACTGTCAGAGACTAACAAAGGCGGACAGTAGCATAAGATTTTCAACACTGGGAATAGACAAGTAGACTTGTAGTTAGAAGGCCAGGTTGCAGTTCAGAGTTCCACAGAAAGGTTTCAGGTCCAAATTCTGCAATGGGGCTCCTAGGTTTGTAGATACTTAGCTGGGGTGTATTGGTACTAACAATCTTGTGTAACGTTAGCTTCTTCCTAATAGCTCAACACTAAATTATGCCAACTGTCAAAGCTAGTGCAATGGAAGCTAGTATAGAAGACTTCCCACACTATGGGACATAGATCAATAGATAGAAGACCATCATTGGATGTCTATTGGGGGGGATAGTTTCTGCAGAAATGGGATCCTAGGTTCATATTCCACATTGGGGAACATTGATTTGTAGCCATGAAACTAGGCTGTACTGGCACTCTTGTGATTCATGTAACTCATTCATTGTAAAGTTTCGTAGTCTTGTAGTCATAGTTTCATAGAATGTCTACAGACTCTGACAGTCTGCTCTAACAGTCTTCTCTACAGCTACATATACTGAATAATAACCCTGGGTGGTCCCAGCAGAGCGCTCCTTTTTAAATTTTAAGTTGCCAAGCACTGAGTTAGAACCTCTGTCATTTTTGAACTGTCAATGGTGCAACTATTGGGAGATGTACTGGCTTCCTTTGTGGTCACCAAAAAAGGGTAACATTTTTCTCCAATAGAAGTACACAAAGTAATATCAATGTAGTTAGAAAGAGTTATAACCACTGCTTGACATAATCACTTGGGGTGATTTTATTTTTGGTCACAAGAATGGACAAAGATTTTACAAATTACATATGCAGATTTTACTTTTCACTTTGTAATGTTTCCCGGTTTGTAGACTGCATTTGCTGGTCTCTCCTTCAAAAAACTGCTCCTTCCCTGGCTGCCATGTTGGTCTGCTATTTTCAATACTTGAGTCCTAACAATGAATTCTAACTTCAATTTAAACTTTCTTGGTACGATTAAAACAAATAGCAGTCAGGCAAAGCCAGGCAAGCTGTGTTTTTAAGAATAAAGCTAGAAATGGAGCCTTCATAATCCATACCTTGCTTTTTAATTAGTCATAAAACTAATCCTTTAGAGTTAGAGATTTGTGAGATGTATACAGACAAGGAAACTCAGATCTTCATTTTCACCCACAGGTGATTTGGTCACAGTCCAGTGAAGAGAAGGTGATTAGGACCCCTATTATAGGAGAGGACCCTGGGACAGCAGAGGACAGGAAGGCCTCTCAGGTAACCACTAAAGCTGGTTTCACTTTCCAAAGGAATGATTTATTAATGGTGATTTGTATGATAGTTCTTGGAAACTTTGCTAAAGGCATCTTTCTGCTAAGCGCACATTCTCTGTGATGTGTCTGCTTATTAATACGAATATGGTATAATCATCTGCCGTGTCATAACAAGATCCACAGCTCCCCAATTTATATATGCATGCAGGAATGGGCAGGTCTAAGTGTGCTGGGTTAATGCTTATGCACTGACCCAGAAGTTTAGTGACGGTCCCACGGTCACTGCTTTTTTTCCTTGGAACCCCTAAATCTTAATCTTAATTCATGCTGTTACCTTGATTAACCCATTCTCACTACATTCTGCATCCGGAGCCTCTAAAGTGTTTCAGCATGTCTGCCAAAATCCCTGTATCAAACTTAATTCCATATCAATGGTTTAAAATATCCTTTTTCATTGTCTTCAACTAATTTAATAATGATCAAAGTGGCCTTTTAAAACTAGCTTAGCATTTACTTCCTTAGAAGTGGCTTTTACAAGAACAAAGTATTGCAATGTAACAATAAGTATATAGTGATTGCTGAGCCCCTGAAATATTACTCTGTCCCTGGAAAGAGTTTTATTATATTGGAGGCTGTAATATTATGCTTTTGTTATTATATATAGTGAGATAGTTCTTCCTTTCAGCCTCCAGCTGGTGATAACAGACAGTCTGCCATATTATTGGCTATAAAGCAGAGCTGCAGGCCCAGTGATGTATATCTGTATTTTCCTAACCTTTGCTCCCCATCTTCTCCATTTTACACTGATACTCAGCTGTGCAGATGTACAACAGGGGATCTGCTGATGTGTCTTTAATGCCTCACACATGAAATATGATGAAGATAAAAGATACACTTTAGAATACCTTCTTTGATGATTTTTTTTTTTTTGGGTGCGGTTTTGTAGCAAAATATATTTTCAATGGAGATGAAAAAAAAAAGTGTGAAACACTAGTTTACAGTCAGGTCATTGTCACAGGTCAGAGTTGCCATTGCTGTGGGGTTGTGGCCTAGTTCCTAAAAGCAACATGTTGTTTCTTTTATGGTAGCTTTTCCTTCCCTGCAGATAGAACAGCACTGTCACTGCAAACAAAAAAGGCAACTGATTGTCTGAGCATGTCACAATGGTGATCCTGCAGTTGTAAGTGCAAAAACACCATTTTCTTTCTCCTATATTGTTGCTCCATCACTGGTCATTATGCTGCTGCTACCTTGCTAGCAAACAAGATTTAGCTCCATTTGGGCTAGAAAGTGAATGACCCCACTGTCAATTTTACTATTAGGAGATGCTTATCTGTCCCGTGGTCCCAAGCTGTGAGCCATCATGGTATCAAACACCGTTTTGTCCAGTGATCTAATTTGCAGCAGCAAGGAGAACTAAGAAAATAGCAGCAGCTCCTGCTTCCCTTTAGCTGTGCAGCCTAAGATGCACGTAAGATGTATTTTATCACCATCCCCAGCACACACTCAGACTGTGCACAGCTGAAGAGATTTTAGGAGCAGATTAGTTTCTGACTCTATCTTGCGCTTCCATTGGCTGCTGGGGCTTTATAGCCTATCTGCTCCCAGTCACTATATCCTATTGTAGCATTAAGCTAGGCTAACTTTTGGCTAGTGTGTGAATGTGTTTGATGTACTAGTGCTGATCCTGCAGGTGTATGCTGCCTGGGTGGACCTAAGTCCTGTGACCTCAACTCTGCTTTTGTCTTGCCCTTGAATACCTTGTCTGGTGGACATTTTACCTGGTATTGACTTGGCTCTGTATTCTGGACTTATCTCTGCTGGAATGTTGGTACTGCATTACCAGTCAGTCCTTCCCCAGACACCATCCCTTGCGCACTAAGTCCTGGGGGCAACCGTGTGCTGGGAAACGCAACCAGTCTCCCGAGGCTGAGCGGGGGCTTGCTATAGGTGAAGACAGCGGTGTTAGATTGGGGGACTGGTGTCTGGTGAGTACTGTTGCTGGACCAGGGCCTTAGATTACATCAGGCCAACAAAACTACCCACTGCCATGGAGAATCTACATGAACAAGTCTGGCTCCTGACAGATACTTTACATAAACTGACACAGCGAGTAGCTGCTCAGGAGATTCAAATGCCGAATCCTGTTCCTGCTGTGGTGGCACCTTTTGTGGAAAGCAAGATTCCTTTGCCAGAGAGATTTTCTGGTGAATGCCAAAAGTTCACCAATTTCATGAATGTGTGCAAGCTATATTTACAGCTGTGGCCACCCTCATCTGGCATTGAGTCACAGGACAGTGGAGGAGTATGCTGCAGAGTTTTTCAGCTAGGCCGTCAGTTTGCAATGGAATCATCCAGCACTCTGCAGTCAATTTTGCCTGGACCTGTCCAATGCTATTAAGGATATCTAATTGAACATCAGGATTGACTGCAGGCTTAATGGGCAATGCAAGGAAAGGCTTTCTCCATCTGCTACACCCTCTGGACCTCTTAACCACTTCTAAGACCAGTCCTTACCCTCTCTGGCCAAGGAGCCAATGCAATTGGGCTTCAGCAAGTTGTCAGCCACAGAGAGGTTCAGGAGAAGGTGCAAAGGGCTCTGTTTGTATTGTGGCGAACCTTGTCATATTGTGCAATGCTGTCCTTGTGGGTGGAGGGAAGTGGCCTGTGGACACCCACCTAGGCAGGCAGGTATTTTTGTTGGGTATGGGTATATCTCTCTTGGAATTACAGTTGTCTACTTCCCAGAGTCATTTTGTGTATTGGCTATAGATAAATTGCAGTGCTAAGCTAACGTATTGATTTTTGTCTGATTTTTTTTGTTGCTGACCTCGCTTGTTTGTGACACTGTGTATGTTGCCTGGACTGACCTTTTGCCTTGCCCTTGAATACTTTGTCTAGTAGGACTGTTTTTCATGCGTATGACCTCTTGCTTTGTATTGTGGACTAGTTGGAATGTTGGTACTGCAATATCTGCGGGCTCCTGGTCCTTTGCCAGCCCTTCCCCCAGACACAAACCCTTGCGCACCATGTTCTGGGGGCAACCGAGTGCTGGGAAATGCAACCAGTCTCCAGAGGCTGAGCGGGGGACTTGCTATAGGTGAAGGTTGTGGTGTTAGATTGAGAGACTGGTGTCTGGTGAGTACTGTTGCTGGACCAGGACCTTACATGCACCTTGGTCAATGTGATATAGCTTTTAGGCTGGATTTACTTTTCCCTTGTGCCTTTTTATGTTTTCTTACTATATGGAAAAGGTGCTGGTTCACATTTTCATGAGCTGTCATTATCATCAACAGCCTCAGTAAAGTGTGTGTGTGTGTGTGTGTGTGTATAAACCCAAATAATAAGCATTTGTAGCGATCTCCAATGGAAATAGTTAAGCAAAACTTTATATTGGATTGAGTCATCCAATACATTTAATTAACTGTAAATCTGTTTTCTGAGACTTTCTGTTAATGGGAGGGGGACATATGAATCTGACCAAAAACAGTGGGTCCTCCTAGGTACCACATATTGAAATTGCAAATTGTATTTATTTAAACAAAATACATGAAAACATCAAAATGTGCCCATAAATGAGTTATTTACACCATTACAATGTGTTCCTTGACACATTTTGCATCCATTGTTTCATCAGGAGAAACACTATTTAGAATGTCTGTAATAAAACATACCTTTGTATTGGCATGTATCTACATGATTTTTTTTCACAACAAATATCATTTTATATTTAATACACCAACAAACGTATAGCTGCATCTTACAAATTGTTCATACTTGGTCACCGTATAGTGGAGATATTGGCATACACTGAGGGCATCAGAGGTTTGGGCTCAAGCTCACAAGAAGTACCCAAAATCTTGGCCTTTGAAAAACTCAAATCAAATTGGATCTTGTCAATAGATGTAAGTAGAAACCAAAAAGGAAAACCTAATTTCCGTGAATATCATGAACAATGACTACCTCAAACGGTGCTATACTTAAATGCAAAAATACCTATAGATTTCATAATATATGAATGTTAGTACACTCATTCATCTTTTAGTGTTAGTAGCTTGTAAATATCTTTGGAGGGAATTACAAACAATGCAAATTACCAATAGGCGATGCATCATTTACCTCCTATAGCTGACTAATAAAGGCACTGTGCTGTTGATACTGATAAGGCAGACAAGACACTTGGCAAATTTCAGACTTTCCTAGGAGCCTAAAAACGATGCCATATAGGGAGTAGATAGATATAGATGTATATATGTAAGAGGTTTCCCAGAGAAGGCAATGCACCTCACGTCTCCTTTGTCCCACCTTAAATAGCAACCTTTTGGATGGTCTGTAACCTCATTACAGGCTTTTGTGCCAACAGGAGGTAAACAAATCTACCCCTCAATGCCCCATGTAGGTGCATTTTTGCAACCACAAACCCAGATTTTCAGGCAGCCTAAGTCCCCAGGGTGGGGGAAATTATTTCAACAAAAACTAAAATGCATGAAAGGTTTAAACCATAGTGTAGGCAGCAATATACTGGTTGACCCATTGGGCATATACAACAATTTATATTTAAATTGGATGTTGGCCTATTTCCCTAATAATATCTTTTATACTGTCACTAAGGATGGGCAATTGTCAAGATGCAGGTATATATGTGTTGGTGTATTATACTATTATACATTTTTATATTTGTTTTAAAGACTTTTTTTCTTCATGTGGATATATGCTTGGATTGATGCAAAATGCGTCGAGAAACACACCATGTAATAGTATAAAAAAACTTGCCATTTATAGTCTTATTTATGATGTTTTTATGTGTTGTGAATTTAATTTATAAAAAAGTTGTACTTTAAGTCCCACTGGTTTTGGATAAATTAAATCAGTTATCAGTGTATCTTATAATTATTTATTACAGACTTTGGTCAAGTCCTATGTCTTTGGTACCAATAGACTGAACAGTATTTAGGATGTTATTGTTGAAATAACCTTTTTTCTTATAACTTATGACAAGTACAACTGCTTACAAGTATGAGCTTTAAAACTAAAGATAATTGCATAGGTAGTAATCACACTACAGAGAATAATGTATTGTGTTTTACTTGTGGCTGGCTTTTAAACTATAGTCAATATTTGTCTTATAATTGAGAGAGAAGTGTATATTTCTTTGTTGTTTAATTGTTCAAGTATACATTGAAAGTTAGATTATGTGACATGATACTGTTTAAGGGAATTGAGGTCCAGTAAAAAATGTACGTTTTGGCCTTGTAAGGCTATGGTTTGCCAACCCTATGTGCTAAATATACAAAATCACATAGAGAAAGAAGTGTTTTTGAAGGGCAAACAATGTAAATGTATTTTAATCCTTTATAATACATCACAAATACAGAAAAGACTTATTTTCAGTCATTCAAACATTAGTTCATGCAAGTATTAAGGCCAAAAGGAGCACTAGACAGTCGTCTAGTAGGCAAGTTTCAAATATAAACTTGTCGCATATGTATTGTGTCACAAACCTGATGCGTTTTGCCCTTTTTAGGCTTCCTCAGGGGTGGCGGTACGCTTTAGCAGTTGGTTGACAATATATTGCCAAGAGATGAGAAGGGGTGTATACAGTATGGTAGGCCCATTATACCAGAGGTGGCGCAAAACAAATCATCTACAAGCTAGGTGAAGGCAAAACCCCTCCCTTTACTCAATAATAAAAGAGGCTGCCCTGTGTGTAACTTCCACAGTTATTTCTTGCCCGAATTACTTGACAGTAATGACAGTAACATGCTGACGATCACTTATAATAATATTTTCTAGCATAAACTCCTCTGTGGCTCTTTATCAAACTCTCCAAGACTTTTCCAACTATGGACGTTAAACTAACAGGTCTGTAGTTACCTGGTAATGACTTTGCTCTCTTTTTGAAGATGGGAACCATATTGGCCTTAGCCAATCCATCGGTACCTTGCCAGTGACTAGAAGTCTCTAAAAGATAGAAATGATGGCTCTGAAATAACTGAGCTCAGCTCTGAGGACACATGGATGTAATCCATCAGGTCCCGGTGCTTTGTCAACCTGAATTTTTCCCAGCTGTTTCTCAATCATATCCATTCTGAGCTACTGTGACTCATTTAAGGCAGTGACATTGCTATTATAAATTTGGACTTGGGCTCTGCTGTTTTCCTTCGTGTACACAGAGCTAAAAAAGTGTTTAGTAAATCTGCCATGTCTTTATCCCCAGTTACCAACCAGAGGCCTACATGCTCAGATCTGAACTTTTTGCCATTGATATATTTGAAAAATTTTTGGGGGTTTGCCATACTTTAATTTGCAATCTGTCTTTCATATTGAAGTTTTGCACATTTTATCTCCATTTTACATCTTTTGTTATATTTCTTTATAGGTTTCAAATGATGAAGGTGATCCTTCATTTTTATATTTTTGGAATGCCCTTTTCTTGTTCCTTATGGCTTTTAACATCAGCTGTAAGCCACATAGGTTTTAATTTTAGCCTCTTAAACTTATTATTTTTCAGCGTGCTTTTGTAGAACAGACTTGAAACATTCCCATTTCTGCTCTGTGCTCTTTGAGGACAATATTGTGTCCCAGTTACAGAGAGGAGCCCTTAATAATGGAAAAATTGCTGTCTTAAAATTAGTTATTTTTATCTTTTTCTGTTTTTGCATCCTGTTTACAACTTAAATTAAATGAAATCATATTATGGTCACTGCTACCCAAATTCTTTTATTTGCACATTTGTTATAAGCTTTGCATTGTTAGAAAGAACTGGGTCCAGCAGAGTATCATTTCTAGTTGGGGCTTCTATAAACTGTACCATAAAATTATCTTGTATTAAATTCACAGATTTCCTCCCTTTTGCTGTTCCTGTGCCATTACTCCAGTCAATGAAATCTCCCATGATTAAAACACTTCCACTTTTTGCTGCGTTTTCTATCTGTGCTAGTAGTTGATTTTCTATTTCTTCCTTAGCACTGGGAGGCCTATAGCAGACTCCAATCATTAATTGTGGTATTTATTGCTTGTTTGCTCCTCAATTTCTTTCACATTCACTTTTAGATCACTTCTCGCATACATACAGACAGACACCACCACCCTTTCGTTTGACTGTCTTTACGAAAGAGTATACCCAGGAGTATTGACAGCCCAGTCATGTGAAGAAGAAAGCCAGGATTCAGCTATACCAACTAAGTCATAATTCTCCTCATTAAGGCTTCCAACTCCCCTATCTTGTTTGCTAGACTTCTAGCATTGGTGAACAGGCTTTTTAAACCATTGCTGCTTTTACCATCATTGTTTGCCAAATTTTGTTTTTCAATACAACTAGTACTGCACAATCCAAAGTTTGTTTGTAACATGGGACAATTATCCATAATTCTATCCCCAATCCACCCTCCACTAGTGTCTGACCCCTGAATAAGCTTTCTGCCACCTTATTTGACTGTCCCAGTTTAAATATCCCTTCACCATTCCCCTAAATCTTTCCCCTAGCAAAGCAGACCCCCTTTCATTTAGGTGCAAATAATCTCTGGCATACAGGTTGTACCCCAATGAAAAGTCAGCCCAGTGCTCTATGAACCCTTCCCTTCCACACCAGGACTTAAGCCATGCATTTAGCTGTCTAAGCTCCCTCTGTCTTTCCTGTGTTGCGCATGGCACAGGCAATATTACAGAGAACATGGTCTTGGAGGTCCTTTTCTTCAACTTGAAACCTAGTCCCCTAAATTGATTTTAAGGATCCATTTATGTTGTCATTGGTTCCAACATCGACCAAGACAGCTGGGCCCTGTCCAGCCCCTCCCAGTAGTTTGCCGTCTCCCTGGTGCCACGGTTTGGCATGTGGTGGACAAACCATTTGGTTGAAGGGATCTGGGCGACAAACTAATCTATTCGTCCTCCTGATGATAGAATCCCCTATGACTATCAACTGTCTTTTTTACTTCCTCAGTTTCCCTCTCCACCACTACTAGATGTGCTGCGCTACTGGCTGTTAGGGGTAGCAGTAACATCTAGAGTTGCCACCTGCACATCTTCACATAACTTTGCAAACATCCACGTGCTCAAACCCAGGGCTGGCCTTTTCCTGGTGCCCCTACCACTCCCTCTAGTTACATTAACCCAACTCCCTACATGCCCATCCTGATTACCTCTCCACCCTTCACATTTAAGCCATATTAACTGCCTGCTCAGTGAGCAGGAGACCCATCTCAGGGTCATCCAATGATTTCAGTGTTGCAATGCACTTCTCCAGCTCTCCAATGCGAGATACCAGAAAGGCAACTTGCTCACAACTGTCACAACGGTTATCACCTAGGAGATATAAATTAATACCTATTCATTGTATGCCTGCTCTCAATTTCAATACAACTTGTTCCAGTATCTAAACATTTGATTAACACAAGGTATTAGAAAACATTA
>NC_092867.1:13218605-13218960 GCF_032062135.1 Pyxicephalus adspersus | reverse complement strand
ACATTTTTAAAATCTTGAATATTGAAATCCTTGAATTCCTCAGATAAGGATAGTAAATTATGTTATGGTGTTTTGTTGAACAATAACTTCAAGGACAATCCTAGTTTCAGTAGGCTTTTTTTCCTCCTGACCTAATTTATAGGATGATAGGTTATTTTTCTAAAAATGTTGTATTGCAATTGAGAGCAGTAATACAATGAATAGGTATTATTTAATTATGTCTAGAAACTATTTTTCTTGTCAATGTACCAAAATGTTTTATAACAATAATGAAAAAGATTAACTGATATAAATACTTTCCTAGTAACAACAATATATTAGTCTCCTAGGGTCTCGACTAATCCCCTGAGGAAGC
>NC_092867.1:13215242-13217129 GCF_032062135.1 Pyxicephalus adspersus | reverse complement strand
AGAATGAACAAGTGATCAACAATTATTCCAATTAGGCTAAATAATCACATAGACAAAGTAAAATGATGCGTTACGCAAAGAGTCTGTCCTCTGTACCCTGCACCTTAGGTTGAGAGAAAATGAGAGATTTGGGGCAGTTGTCCCTTCTTATACCTCTCTGGGAGCCCCTGCCACATTCAGCCACACCCATGCATCCACCCCTCACTCATGTGTCCTCCCAACTCCGGAAACACCCTGCTCAAAGGTGTTCGTTGATATTCTCCAGTAGGTGGTGCTGTTGTATTGTGGGCAAGTCCTTTGACTCAGCTGACCAGTTGGCCTTGGGTTCTTTGATGTCCTCCGACAAGTGATGTTTACACACCTGGAAGGATATTCCTGCTCAGAGATGTTATCTCTTTTGTGGTTGCTTGGTATCAACCTCCAACCGGAATCATCCTGTTGGTTTTGTTCCCAGAGGCTTTTTAGAGTTGACCCCCATCAAGTTCCACCAACAGCCAGTTTGAATTCATCATCTCCAAAATGGATTGCTTATTAGTGCTAATGTCATGCCACTCATGTTGTGCACTCCAACATGTGCCTTTAGGGCACACCATCACCCTCAAACGGAGCTCTCATGGGCACAATCATCACCCTCTGGATCACTCTGTCTTCAAGACCACAGGATCACCATAAGTAGGGAATACACATTCACTCATCATTCATACTCTCGGTTCTTAGCTCCCTTCCTAGGGCAGAGTTGAGAGGAGGGACTGGTTCACCATTATAATTACCCCTAGCCTAATACATACATTCTACTATTAACAACAAACATCAATGAACTAACCACACTGAATAAGCTACTACTTTAACATAATAGTTTTCAAACCATGTTTGTTATACCCACAACTTGGTATCAGGCAACTATTTTCATTATGCCCCGCCCTGCTGCAGTTTCTACATATTATACACTTTTCCAGATCTTTGTTCTGTTGTAAAGCCTCTAGCTCATATGAAATGGCTTTACAGTCCACTTTTACCTCTACCCTTTTTGACAGATGTGTTACCCTTTTATATAAATATCAAGGTTATGTAACACATGTAAATTTGTAATACTGACAAAACCACTGAAAAAATGAGTAATACCGCCACAGGATGGATCAAATAATTCAAGGCCTCATTGGCTTTACTGGAATGTCCAAAAATGATCTCCTACCAATAACCTTCAGTGTCTTTCTCCAACTGATGTACCACCTGCGTAATTTCCTTCTGTTTATGATATACCACTAAGGTGGCATTGGCTCCCTCTTGTTGCAGTTTTGTCAGGAGTTTTTCATCCATCTCCCATTCTCCCAACCATTCCTGTAGTTTCCTACCCATACCCTGGTTCAGGATTTTCAAATCCACAGGGCTATTATAGTTGATATTAAGTGACATGTTGCTACTGGATGGGACTACATAGTTCAACTCTGGTGTTTGGATTTCAGAGACATTGCCCAGAGTACACCATGCCTCTCTATCAACAGTTACTTCCATTGAACAACCCTGTTCCATGATCAGCGCCATAGTTGTATTCTTTAGGACAAAGAAACAAACCCTTCTGTGTCCTAAAATATACATTGGCGTTTTGTTCCAGGCAATGATCTCCCCATCCAGAACACAAACCGAACAATCTTCCAAACATTTTTCCGTTACTGATTCATATTGGCTTGGCATGCACAAAACATCATTGTATCGTTTTAGAACGGAGGGAAACATCAACCTGCTTCCCCCCATACCACATGTGGATAATTCATCCTTGAATGCAATATAGTGGAGTGTCCTGTTAGCAAACCCACCGATACAACTGAATATAGGGTTCCCACAGGCGATTTTTGCATAAGGCACTGAGGAGGCATAGCAGTTTATATA
>NC_092867.1:13205430-13212999 GCF_032062135.1 Pyxicephalus adspersus | reverse complement strand
TCCCTCTCGTGTTGGGCCGGTACAACAACTGAAGACCCTCTGCAGTATCCCTCAACAAAAGATTATCGTGTAATACCTACCTCGTTGGAGCATTCTTGACTTTTTCCCTTAATCTGTCCTTTTATGTCCTTGATGAGATCATCCCTATCCTGCTATTCTGCTAAGCATGGGGCAGGTTCTTTTAAAACTGGTAAAAGCTCAGGTACAATGGCCTTTTTTTTTTTTTTTTTTTTTTTTTCCCCTGCTCCTAAGAATCATGCTCCTCCCAGGCCTGCCTTCCTTCCATATCATATGGAGTCCATCTTACCCCTATTAAGGCAGCTTCTTTAGCAAGTTCATCTGTCTTGTTGTTTCCTACAGTAACCTCATTGTTACTTTCTGGTGTGCTTTTACTTTAACGATGGCCACTCTTTCAGGCTCCAAACCTGCCTTATCCCTTAAGACTGAACTGTGCATCAGGGCTTTTCAGAAGGCATCACTAAATACCCTGGTATGCCATAAAGGCATGTACTCAAGTCAATGGCCTAGTCACATGAGCACGATCAGAAAAGATGGTTATTGGGCCTGCACTGAAATGGACAATGGCTTCTAGCTCAGCTCTCTGGGCAGAAAAACTTTGGGGTCATCTAATAAAAATTTGCTCATTGGTCTGGGGGCACCACAAGGCATATCCTATGTGAAATCTTCCTCCTGCCCAGTAGCTGGATCCATCCACCCATATATTTAGGTCTTCCTTACCTGCCGCTAGTCTGAATATTTCCTGTGACCTAGCTGGATCCACCTCCCCACAGTCATGATGCTCTTCTTTACACTGCATCAATTGAGGGAGAATATAGGTGGCATTGTGTCACTGTGATGTTCCTAGGTGTCAGGTCTACTAGCTAGCCTTTGGGAGGATACTCCACTGAGGGTATGCTCCAGAAGCATCCTAATGGAAGAATGGGTTGTCTGCAAGATGATACTCCCAAATCCCTCTACATGTTCAGTTGCAAGAACCGCCCAATGCAATGCCAAAAGATTGACACATTCATCAATTCCTCTCTCTATTGGACTCAACACTCTGGACCAGTATTCTACAGGTACCCATTTTCTTTGTTGGTCTTGCACCGCTGTTATGGCAACTGCATATACTTGCAGTGCAAAAGGCAAATCAGCATTCGGACTACTTAAGGCTGGGGCCTGCATCAGATTAACTTTTAGCCTGGTGAAAGCTTCCTCGTGCTCCTCAAGCCAGTCCAGGGGATCTGTCTCTTTCCTGTCCCCTTTCAATAGATCATACAGGGGCTTTGCTTTTTCTGCAAAACCTTCAATAAAGTCTCTGCAGAAACCAACAACACCTAGGAATTGCATCAGCGCTGTTTTAGTGCTTGGCCTTGGTAATTTTCTGATAGTTTACATTTATTAGGGTCAGGAGCCCCCCCCCCCCCCTGTGAATATCACCCCTAAAAAACAGACTGACACTTTCATCAATTGTGCCTTTTTGGGATTTAGCTTAAGGCCTGCATTCTCAATCAGTGTTAGCAATTCATTCAGCAGGGTATAGTGGTGTTCTTTTGTCTGTTTGGAGAAGAATGTCATATACATACTGTATGATAGTCCGGCTCTAAAAATGGTCTTGATGTCCAACATACAGATGAGAAAGTACGTTGAACTAGAATAGAAACCTTGTGGCAACCTGAAAAATGCATACTGCTTCCCTTTAAATGTGAATGCAAATTTGTATTGACTATCTCCATGGATTGGGATTGAAAAATAGCCATTAGAAATGTCAATTGTTGAGTAAACTTTTGCAGAGGGCTTAAGTGCGGTCATCATATCAGGCATTTTAGCAACCACATTTATAATGGATGGTGTACATTTATTAGGGGCACTAAAATCTAAGGTGGGCCTCCAACCCCCCTTTTTTTCTGGCCACAAAGCTGCATTTGTTTTTAATTGATTGACATTTTGTGCCAGTAAATTTTTCACTGTGCCTTCTATGTATGGTATTGACTCAGGTGGTATCTTGTACTGTTTTTGTGGTGGGGGATCTGGTCCTTCAATCCTAATGATCATATTTGAGACGTTCCCATACTGTGCCTTTGGAAGTAGCCTACACTTCATTATGCTGCCACAAGATCTCTGCCAGTGCATTATGCTGCCACAAGATCTCTGCCAGTGCATTATGCTGCCACAAGATCTCTGCCAGTGCATTATGCTGCCACAAGATCTCTGCCAGTGCTTTGTCATTAGATTTTAAAAGTGCTGGTGGATTAAGGCTTTCATCTGTCCTCACTGACTTTACCTCATAACTGTCCACTATCATATGTACCTTACCTTTGTATCTGGATCCTTTTCCACAGTATCCAATTACAAAGATCCACAATCAATCAATGTTCCCTCATGACACCAGAGCCCACAATGGTGCCCTCATGTGTTGGGGAAAGGAACAAACTCTGCTCCACACACAAGTTCCCTATGTCAATGCACACTTGGTAGTGATTGCTGGGATGGCGCTAACTGTCCCCCCAACTCCTCAAAAAAATTTGCTTTCCCTCCGGATCCTTTCCCGAATTGAAATTCGTTAAACTGACGGCTGCCCCTGTATCCAGTAGGATATTTGTGTGATGGCCCCCAACCACACCCTAGATATTTGGTTTGCCACCCTTGTCCCTTTCTAGATGACATACAAGGGACAATCCTGGGGCCTGACCTCCCTATGGTTTATGGTATGGATTGGTTGGGGTGGGGCTCTATATTCCTCTGGGATTTCTACCAGTTTATTGGCCACGCTATGCAGTCCCTTTGAAATTGGGCTATACAGTGTCTCCTTGGGCACTTATTATTCTCTACCATTGCTCTATCTGATTCCTGTCTAATTTCTTTCCTATTAGCAGTTTTTCTCTCCCCTACCTACCTTTTAGGCATTTTGTATTCCTTCATTATGTGTTCCCACATCTATAACATCTGCCTAAAAAACTCAACCTCATTTCATTCATTCGTCCCTCTGGTATCTCTTCCACCCCCCCATTATCCATTGTAATGCTCTCATCCAATCTGCTGAATTTCCTCAGTTTGAGTTTATTTTAGCAGATAGACCAGACTACTGACTGGTGGCTGTAGTTTCTCACATAGGTGCAAAGGAAGCCATACGTGAAGGACCGCACATGCATCCCTATTGCCCAAATTATATTGTGCCACTACAGCTTCCAGCCTGTAAGGGAGGCTTATGGGTAAAGCACCAGTTTCAGATTTGCCCAATATCTGACACAGATTGGTGCGATCTTGTATAGAGTGGTGTGGAATGGGTGTTAGAATTCATTCTCAACGATTCTACGCGTTAGCCTACCCTATTTGATACTGGAGTTAAGAGAGAGGAACTTTGGTTTTGTGATCCCTCAGGACCATCACCTGAAAATACTGGTTGTTGTTACATCATCATCCTGTCCCTTTGCTCCTGTGTCAAAAAGGTGTAGGCATCCCTGTTAGCACAGCACTGATTTACAACTTTACTCATGGTTTGTGCTTTCAAGGATAAAACATCATGCTCTTTTTGCAACAGTTGCGTTTTAGAATCCTCCCAACTCTCTTAACGCAATAACATGTTCATTTCCAACCTTTTTCTGTTCTAAGGCAGCAATAGATTGCTCCCTAAGTTTGCATATCACTTTGCATTCATCCAACCTATCATGCAACTCATTATTACATTCCATAAGTTGGTCAACCTCTTCTTTCAGCTCTTCACATTCATTGGGTTTATTTGGATTTACTATAGAGACATTCTTGTAACAATTCTCTAGCTGCTCTTTTAATTGAGTTCTTTCTGTATACCACTGAATATTTTTCTCTTCTGATATCTTCATTCTCAACACATTTGCCATTCCTATTTTCCTTCCTTTCTTAGACTTTGGCTTGCTTTTTAAACCTTCATTATGCTTATTACATTGAACCACACGATCATTGATGTGTTAAAGCATCTTCTGCAACAGACTTGTGGTCTGCAGAGGCATACTTCGGAACAAAGTGTGCCACCACGTCCATTGTTATGCTAATTGTTTAACAATAGTCTGGTTTTTAGCTAATTATAGACAAAAGAGAAAGTAACCATAGATTGATATCCAGCTAGCTAAGACAAGGAGAAAGTAACAATAGACTGTTATCTAACTATCTATAGACACAGAAAGTATCCACACCCATATACAACTACACAACCACTCTAACATTAAAACCTGGACTCTAGTCCACTAAGGATTTCCAGACACACAAACACTGTGTATCCCTTTTAACACAACTGAATTCCACCCCTCGCATGCCAATTCTTATTTGAATCACAGATCCAGGACAGAGGGATCTCCTATTGGACAGAAAGGCTATTTCCTTTCCCCGTGAGTAAAATATAACTATCTAACCCACAGTTTTTCCTTAAAAGTGTCTGGTTTTATTCTTTAGATCTACAGGGTATATCAGTTTCCAAAGGATGATCAGTCTGTTACCTTGCCAGCTACACTGAACAGCTAAATGGGCCTAGTACCCAAAAATACAGCAAAACATCTGCAGCACAACTACATATACCAGCTAAAGATACAGATTTTCTACTTGCCAGATACACACATCCGCTCACTGAAGTATTTTACAGGATCTTCTGTACCACTCACGCCTGGATTTTCAGCCTACGAGCCAGCACAAACCTTGTCCTTAGCCGAGAGGTGTCTTCAGATGTGTGCCCCTTGTTAGGGTCTGGACTTCTTTGGTTCTCAGGGATGTAAGAGAAAACAGGTTAGGACATGAGTTCTACACAGAAATTTCTACGCTCCTGCTTCTGGGGTGCCAATTATTAATGAAAAATTTCTGTTTCCCTTTTCTTGAAAGACCGTATCTTCACCAAGTCTCTTTTAGCTTAATATTCACACAGATCATAAATAACATATTTATTAACAGAGAAAAGAATGAACAAGTAATCAACAATTATTCCAATTAAGCTAAATAATCAAATAGACAAAGTAAAATGATGCGTTGCGCAAGTCCGTCCTCTGTACCCTGCACCTTAGCTCGAGAGAAAATGAGATGGAGATTTGGGACAGTCGTCCCTTTTTATACCATATTCAGCCGCACCCATGCATCCACCCCTTACTCAGGTGTCCTCCCAACTCCAGAAACATCCTGCTCCCAGGTGTCCGCTGATATTCTTCTGTAGGTGGTGCTGTTGTATTGAGGGTAAGTCCTTTGACTCAGCTGACCAGTTGGCCCCGGCTTCTTTGATGTCCTCTGATAACAGTGATGTTTACACACCTGGCAGGATATTCCTGCTCAGAGATGTTATCTCTTTTGTGTTTGCTTGGTATCAACCTTCAACTGGAATCATCCTGTTGGAATTTCATTCCCAGAGGCTTTTCAGAGTCAACCCCCATCAAGTTCCACCAACAGCCAGTTTGAATTCCTCATCTCCAAAAAGGATTGCTTATGAGTGCTAATTTCATGCCGCTCATGTTGCGCACTCCAACACCCCTACTATTTTTCGTGATGGTGGGACTTCTCCACGTACTCGTGCACATTCTGCTTTACATGAGACTTTCCAGCCGAGGAGGAAGAGGTGTATTCGAGGACTATAGTTTGGGACCCCTGTGTCTGGGACTGGGAGGAAAAGGGGGTGCAATCACTTGACCCAGGCTGAGTCATGTACTCTACTACCTGTTCAAGGCAGGTTAGTAATTTATCAGGACAAATTAATAGTTTTGAATGCTTTTTTTTGCATAGGCATTTTCAATAGATAGTTGTCCATTGCACCTTATATTGGTAGTGGTGACAGAAGAGGTGGAGCATGTAATTCTAAAAAAAGACTTTTTTGTTTTGGTTATCGTGCCTAGTTAAGCTGTGCGGATGGATGTGGTGGGAGGTGGTAGGAAATCTGGTGATGGCATTGGGGAGGTATGCAATGGTTTTCATTTTGGACTCAATGATGTTAGAGGGGCTAGAATAGCTTTTATGGCTTTTTTTCCCTGGTAGGTATTAGGAGTCATTTTCAGTATTTTTCTTTTGTGTGTACTGTAGGTGTCTAATTGTTAGATATATTTTTGATCAGTGTATTTTTGGGTTGAGTAAGTAGGTCCTTTTGATGAAGAAGGTTTTGGTTGTGAGTCTGTGGATGTTGATGGAGTTACGGTTACGTTTGGGATTTGAGGAATCTCATTTATATGCTTTGTGTTTCATAAAGGCCCATTTATCTATCTGAAATTTAATTTCTTCACTGAATATATTCATATTAAGTTTCTCCAGGTGAGTTTTTAAGTATTGAATATTTTTCTCTAAATGAGGCTGAATTATTAGTCTCCAGGTTTTTAAATGAATTCTATGAGGTCCTGATTAAGAGTGATAAGTTCCTGCTTATAGTAGTTGATGAGGATGTGCATTAGGGATTTCAAGCATTTATTAAGGGTTGCCTCTCATTCAGATTTTATAATTTGAGGATTTTTTATATTGGGAAATATTTGTATTCGAAGCCCAACTGGGTTGCATTCTTCAACAGTATATTTTTCAAAGAAGCTAATATGCCAGTGTAGAACAGACTTCTTTCTGGGAAAAAAAAAATTCTCTTTCAAAGGGGACTGAATGTATTTGCAGATGGGGGAAAAAATGGTGTCACTTACTATAAAGGTCACTAACTCCACTGCTACCTTAAGCTTTCTAAAACAAGTGGAAAGAATTGATTTAAAATAACTGAATTTGAAACCTTTCATTATAGTATTAGTGCTCCTTGCACCTAGGAACTTGTCCACCTTTTCCAGCCAGATGAGATTCCTAACACTGTCCCTCACTTCAGCTGCCTGCTTCCTGTCCCTGCACTACTCAGAGCTGATGGGTGGTGCTACACGTGATCCAGCTTTTATAGAGGCTGGAGCACATGACACACCGGCCAATCGCAGCCATGCCATTACTAGGCATGGCTGTGATGGCTTCTAAGTGCCCACAGCTTAAAAGCTTGGTCATTGGCTGCCCTGCAAGCTTTAATAAATGCCCAAACACCGAACTTGAACCCAAACTTTTCCGGCAAGGTCCGGTCCGGGTATCCAAAATCGTAAAGTTCGGTACGGACCAGAACTTTACAGTTTAGGTCCGCTTAACACACTACCAGAAAGGCTTTCATTTTTGTCCTCAGTTTCCAGGTATCTCTCCCACAGCACCATCTATGAAACTGTAAGAGAGTGGTTACGTTTGTTCCAATCTTCTGACCTGGTGTTAGACTGTCATACTACATCATAGGGAGGTTCCCCATTCAGTGCTTTTGTGGTACAAAATAACTAGTTAAATATGCTAATCGCGTTCCTCAACACTAGCTTTCCTTAATATTTCTCTTACCCACCCTGATATGCCCAAGGACTGCCACCTGGCAACATTCTAACCACTAGAGCCTCTGGAGAAGACTTGGCTGCTGCTTAGATTCTGCACCTTGGCCCTTCTCGGGGCTCACACCACTACTTGGTGCCCCCTTGAGGTGCAGTTTCTCAACCTCTATGTCTCCACCAATACAGATGGTTGCTTCACAGGTGAGTTCGCAGCAGTCCTCTCACTAGTCACAGCAGGCATCCTCATCAG
>NC_092867.1:13199477-13203827 GCF_032062135.1 Pyxicephalus adspersus | reverse complement strand
CCTTCCTCCTGAAGGCGCCATTATACAAAAGCTTTTCAGAAGTTGGATCCACAATCCAGTAACAGCCCTTCGCTGTGGACAGATTAAAGATATACAAATCAGAAGACACACGTCTTAAGTGTACACAAATAGTATAGTATTGGCCTCAAAAACATTTTGATTCCAATTTAATTGGTTTGTTTATTGGGAAACCACAAATGGGCACACACATGTTAAGCAATAAAATAATTGATACATGTGCTCTGGTTGCAATGACTTCCTATCCTGCCAACTACTGTTTTTGTAGAGGAAGGGATCTTGGGAAGATTCCTAACAAAGTTGTAGATCTGAGGCAGGGTTAACTTCTTCTCCATGCTGCTGTGGATGGCCATAGCTATCATGGCTGAGTAAGAGTAAGGCGGTCCAACCTTTTGTATCAGCTCCTCCTGGTTGGTGTAACAGAGCCATAGCACCTGTGGTGGACTGTGCCCTGTGTTAGCTGCCACTTCCTGAGCCTGGCTGCCTCCACCTCCATTCAGTAAGGAAAGTAGTTGATGGAAGATGTGTTTAGCCACCAGCATGTGCTATAATATGGAGGTAGGTAGTCACTGATGCTATCATATGATGCTAAATAGGCAGCTGTCTCTTGGGGCTTGTAAAGGTTTTGCTAATGTAGGTTAAAGTTGTTCCAGTATAGTGTTCTTCCATAGTCCTGGGCATAGGGGTATGCTGGCTGAGGGTTAGGAGCATGCTGTCTGTATGCATTCATAGTGCTTCTGAGTATGGAAGAATGTGATGAGCTGCAAGCAATAGTTCAGTATTGGAGAGATCCTATTATGTGCAGCTGGCTGCCTATTTGCAATTAGGCAAAGATTAGCTGAAAGATCTTGTAGCAGGGAGGAGAGGTGCATTCCACCTAGTTATAGGCTCCAGCCTCTAGTACAAATGTGAGGTCCCTACTCTCACCCACTCACTGACAACTGAATGGGACACAATAAATGGAGTCCCTGGTAAGTGATGGTACAAGTTTGTTACAACTCAGCCTTTAGTATTCTCCTATGCCGGATGTCCGGGCTCAGCCATAAAGTAATTTGATCAAATGCATTTTTATCACTTCTGTTCTGCCCAATAAGGAAATATATTTTAGTACAGAGTTCAGTTTAGGATCAGCGTGTTGCAGGATGGGCCCTGGCTATGTGTCAATGTTGTGTTAAAAGCCTTTTGCTACAGCATATGCATAACAGAAACGGATTATAATACTTTCCATTAACGTTCCTAGTATATGCTGTTCAGTCATTTGATACAGTGACCATGCACAGTCTGATTTCTCCAAAGGAAAACACTGAAATCAGCAAAAGTTACTGACTCACACAGCACAAAAACTTTGTAACAATAAAAGATGAAGTTGAGTTTTTATAATATGCTGCCTATTGTGACCTTTATTTTTTTTTAATCTGAAATTTGAATAAACTTGGTCTTGGCTACACAGCAAACAAAGAAAATAAAGAGGCATTTTAGCACTCCAAGTGAAAAGCACCAAAGCTGACAGAAACCATTCTGTTTTTTTTTCTATTTTCTATGGCTTAATATACTTGTTCTTTTGCCTTTAATATTTTGGGTCACTGACCTGGGATAAGTATGCTGATGCTCCTAAAAATCAAAAATTTGTTCAAAAAGCCAACTGAACCTTGTGTAAATAAATAAAAGGAACAACGAAGGTTTTTTTTTTTTTTTTGGCAACAATGCTTGTAATCAAAAAATAATTCAAAATAGTTACATACACATAGGCAAACAAGTGAGGGTTCTGCAAAACAAGCAGAGTCGTTATTACCAGTCCCAACAAACTTTGTTAGTTGAGTGATCAGTAATTACATGATCTTCAGACATAAAGCACCTACTGTACATGAGTATTTCAATATGCGAGTAAAGCAGAGCGGCTGTATGCCGACGCAAATGAGCGATATGACGGTCAGTTAATACCCAATGTTTTGCCATCGTTAGGCTTCTTAAGGGGTAGCTGTGTTTTTTTTATAGATCTATGTACCGTATTGTCCTTGATGAGATATATTTTATAGTAGGTTGATGGTATTGACTTTGGATAAGTATGCACTGATCCCAGAGAGATAATGAATGGTACGGAGTAAGGATAACCTTTGCTGTCCGCCCATAAATATGCTGGTGTTGGGAGATCAATTACCACAAATGTGGAGTCTGGTCACAGAGTATGCAGACAATAGAACAGGCTGCAGCCACTTCAAAGTGTGGAGTGACAGTGATTTTGAATAGAAAACCGTTTTTGGCGAACTTAGTTTGGCAGGGCATGCTGCACTACCACTTACTCAAAGAGAAAGGACTTGCTAACCATTTAAAGCCAGGATCAGTTGACTGCCCTGGAGCATGCACCTTTAAAACAATCAAATAATAACTTAAAAAAAAAAAAAAGACAAAATTTCTTTCAAAAGCACTTCATCTTCCATAACATTACAAAAAAACTATTACATAATGCATCAGGTGCAAAAATGTATAAAATAAATCTTTGTACAAAAAAGTTGTAAAACAGGCACAAATGGCAAAAAACATTATCACCATTTACCTGTTAATAGGGTCTGGAATTTGTACAAAGTAGTAAAATAGGTATTATTTCACAAATGTACCTGGCACAAAACATTATCAAAGTTCACCCATAACAAGAATTATATATTGGCTCAGAACAAAAATACCATTTCCTGTATATATATATATATATATATATATATATATATATATTCTCTATAATAATCATTGGTAGGTAGGTAGGTAACTTGGAAAGTACAAAGGGAAGAAGACGGGCAACAAAAAAGCTAAATAATATAATTTATCCACTAGGATTTTGGGGACCTAGATGGCTGAACTATGCTTTCAGTGCTTTTGTTATTTGGTATTCCAGATCCATAGACCAAATCCGAAGTGATCAATGTCAATCGCACCCCAGTTTTCTGGTTTTAGAGCAGGTTACCTGGGTGGACAGAATCCATCAAAGAGCATGGACAATAGCAAGGTCACAGCTTGGTTTTTCCCATCTGAATCAGATGTTAGTATATAGGTAAGTAGCTGGTCCAGAAAAATTTGTTTGGGAGATGGGAAGTCCCCAGAGATAGAGATCACTGAAGAAGTGAAACCGAGGAGACACAGGCTTGTATCTGAGAGTGGAGAACACTGGACCTTATTGTCCTCATCATCCTCAAGGCTGTCAGGCCTCTGGGATGTCTGACTTTTTTTTTTGCAATCCTTCTCTTTGGATGAATATGTTGTGGGATCAGAAGATATATTGCCCTTACTTTTCTCTTTTTCCTTCTATTAGGTACCAATATGGAAAAATCTTTTCAGAGTTTGGATGCACCATCAAGTAACAGCCCCTCGATGTGGATAGATTACAACAAAAAAAGACATATTAAGTTTACACAAACTGTATTGTATTTACTATGTTTATTTAAGGAGACTATATGTCTCCAATGTTTTTTTTTTTTTAATTTCGAGAAGCTGTAAGCTTTAATTTTATTAAATGTTGCTTATATATACACAACTAATTACAAAACCATACTATACCAAAACACAATCCAATGCTTTGATTCTAATTTGATTTGTTTATAAGGAGGAAAACTACCATTGGGTTATGAAGTACATTTACTTTACAAAGTACAATACTTTAGATTAAAAGGTTTATTGAGTAGACCTTTCAAAACTTGGTTTTGAGCTTTCCTCTATTCATAAGCCTTTGACCCCCCTAACTTTCATTGGTAGATCTCTAAAGGTTTTAGACGAATTAGAGACTTGATAGATGTACGGGCAGTATTTACATGGGAACACCTATCTACTCAATTTGACATTCCTGCCACAGAATATTTCCATTATAGACAACTACATTCCTTTATCAATCGGATAATCAGAGATGCTCCAAGGCCCATGTGCTCCTCGCCGTTCGAAAGCACTTGTTCCTCCATAGCTACCACAAAAGGACAAATCTCTGTTGTCTACTCGGTCCTAATTAACCAAAGTAGAAAACTGAGATATATGAGGGAATGGGAGGGTGAATTGGGTATCACGTGGGACTTGGAGGACTGGCAGGACATAATCTCTGCCCTCTCTAAAATATCCCTCAACACAGCGGTGGTGGAGGCCAATTACAAAGTGGCTCTTAGATGGTATCTCACACCGACTAAATTAGCAAAGATGTTCCCCTCAGTCTCTCCTTTATGTTTCCGAGGATGCGGGGACAGGGGTTCCATGATACATATCTGGTGGACTTGTCCGGTGGCCAGGACGTTCTGGGATGAAGTATTTAAATTAATCTCAAGAATAGTAAAGCAGGAGATTAACAGCTTGGTGGAAGCC
>NC_092867.1:13044173-13199118 GCF_032062135.1 Pyxicephalus adspersus | reverse complement strand
TTCTACCTTTTGTGTCTTCCCTCATGTTTGTTATTGGTTTAGAGTTATGGTCAAGGTATGGGAAGCAATGTTGCAATTCCCATTTGCAGACTATTCATGCTTATGACCTTGCCTGGTATAATAGAGCCTACTTTCTAAGACGTTATATGTTCCAGATATTGCTCCGGGTAGGGGTGGATAACAGGTTTTGTTTATAGCAAATGTTGCATGTAAAGCTCTATTTATGTTGACATTTAAACTGACCATATTTTGGATTCATTTGGTTTTTGCTTATGTTTCATTCTTGTTACTTTTATGTTCTGAAAATCTCAATAAAAATATTGAAATACAAAACTTGGTTTTGGCTACACAGCAAACAAAAAAAAAATAAAGAGGCTTTTTAGCACTATTGGCCATCAGAAAAGTCTGTGAAAGGACCCAAAGAAGATATAAACTAAACAGCATGGTTTCTATGTTTTTTTTTATACCTTGTGTTCATTTTTAGCTTTAATACTTTGGGTCACTGACCTGGGATGAGTAAACTGATGCTCCAATCCTATAAAAAAAAGCCCATTAAACCTCAGTTTGAATAAAAAAACATTTTTGACTAATTTTAAGATTAAATTGCCAAGGCTGGCATACTTATCATTGCAGCATGCACTACTACTTTCTCAAGGACAAGGGACTTGCTAACCATTAAAGCCTGGATCAGTTTGACAACTCTGGAGAATGCACCTTTAAAACAATCAAATATCTTCCCAGAAAAAAAAAGACTTATCTTCTATAAGAATATAAAAAAATGCTTGGAAGGTGGTGGCTTGGAAAGTACAAAGGGCAGATGGTCAACATGATAGCCAAGGAACAGTATAGTTTTATCTGCTGATGTTTTGGAGGCTTAGATGGCTGAACTATGCTTTCCTGTTCTATGGTATTCTACATTCATTGATCCTAATACAGGCACAGACCAAATCCAAAGTGATAAATGTCCATTACTCTTTAGTTTCTGGGTATACATAAGACCTGGAGGCACCACACCACTACTGTGAAAGTCATAGCACCCCCCTAGAGGCTCCGTCCCCCCAAACATGACACACCTCCATGTCTCCACCAACACAGATGGTTGCTTAACAGGTTAGAGATCCCAGCAGTCACGGACATCCTCCTCACACATAGCACCCTTTTCATATTTTATGATCATTTCTAAATCCCCCAATAGGTTATGGGGTGGCAATGACCACAGTCATTTTATTTACAAAGTCTCAATTCTTTTTAACCGTTTTTTTTGGAAAAGTTGGCTAGTGTCATATTTCAAATTGGTTGCATACTGTATAGTTTTATCTGCTGGGATTTTTGGAGGTATAGATGGCTGTCTTAAGGAATATTTCTCGGTGTCCTAGATCCATTGATTCTAATACAGTAAGAAAAAAGTAAATAAAAAACATTATGGAAAAAGCACAGGCCAAAGTGCTAAATGTCATTTTCTTTTCAGTTTTCTCGGTATAAAGCATGTTACCAGGGTGGACAGAACCCTTCAAAGAGCATAACCAGTCCAATATAAAAGTGCTTTGGTGATGGAAAGTCCTCCGAGGGCTGGCCGCACGTCATAGCGGTCACTGCAGAAGTGAAACTGGGGAGACGGGCTTGTTTCTCCGGGTTGAGGATAATCAGGAGGCTGGACCTTGATGTCCTGATTCTCCTCAAGGCTGTCTGACTTCTGGTATTTCTGACTTTTTTGCAATCCTTCCTTTCAGATATTTATGTTTTGGGATCAGGTGATACATTGCCTTTATTTTTTCTCTTCCTCCTGAAGGTGCCATTATCGAAAATCTGTCCACAGTTTGGATCCACCATCCAGTAACAGCCCTTCCCTGTGGACAGATTAAAGATATACAAACCAGAAGATAAACTTATAAGGTTTACACAAACTGTATAGTATTTACCATGTTTATTTAAAGGGGCATTTGGTCTCAAATGTTTTGATTCCAATTTCTTGGATTTGTTTATGGGGAAACTACAATTGGGCTATAGAGTAAACCTTAAGCAATAAAAAAAGTGCCACATGTGCTTCTATTGCAATGATGTCCTATCCTGCTAACCACACAGAACATTTCCAGCAGGAAAACAAACCATAATAAAACAGTCCTGGTATTTGACAAAGGCAGTGTGGTTGGTTCCTTGAAATGACCTAAAAAGACTCTTTAGCAGGGACTATGTGGTACTTTGGCATCATATTTAATAATTAAACCACATTTTACCCAGTTTGCAAATACATTTATTACTTTTGTAGCACCCTTCTCCTTACCTGGGTTATTGTCACCCTTAACCACCTTCTTAAAACATCTATTAAGGGACAAGTTGTGCCTGATGCAGTTTTTTCCAGTCAGATGTGCTGTTTGTGTAAAATGGCAATTTTTTAACACAAAGTTGTAGATCTGACTCAGGGTTAACTCCTTCTTTGGGCTGCTGTGAATGGCCATAGCTATCATGGCCGAGTAGGAGAAAGGTGGTTGAACCTTCTGTATCAGCTCCTCCTGGTTGGTGTAGGGGAACCATGGCACCTGTGGTGGACTGTGCCCAGTGTTAGCTGCCATTTCCTGAGCCCGGCTGCCTCCACCTCCATTCAAGTTAGGAGAAAAGTTTATGGAAGATGTGTTTAGCCACCAGTATGTGCTACCATATGGAGGTGGGGAGTCATTAATGCCATCAAATGCTGGCGTGTAGGCAGCTTTCTTGTAAAGGCTCTGTGTGTGAATGGAAGTTGCCCCAGTATAGTGCTCTGCCAATGTCCTGGACATAGGGGTACCTGGCTGGTGGCTAGGAGCATGCTGTCCATATGCATTCAAAGTGCTTCCTCTAAGTGTTTCTGAGTATAGAAAAATTTGATGAGCTGCAAGCAATAGTTCAGTATTGGAGAGATCCTATTATGTGCAGCTGGCTGCCTATCTGCAATCAAGCAAGGATTACCTGAAAGATTTGTAGCAATGAGGAGCATTCCATCTTCAGCACCTAGTTATCCAGCCTCTAGTACTAATGGAAGGTCCTTACTCCACCCACTGACTGGCAATTTATTGGAACACAATGAAGGGAGTCCCTGGTAAGTGATGGTACAAGTTTGTCACAATTCAGCCTTTCATAATTAGTATACTCTTATGCTTGATGTCAGGGCTCGGCCATAAAGTTATCTGATCAAATGCATTTTTATCATTTCTGTTCTGCTCATTAAGGAAACATTGAATAAAATGTGTGGGTGTGTTTATAATATATATATCTTAGTTTATGATCTGCATGCTACTTGCAGGATAGGTCCTGGCTATGTCTATTGTGTACAATATACCAGGAACATTAGTGGAAAGTATTTATTTTGTTCAGCTTGTACAGTTCTCTAACCATATCATTTGTTACAAAGTGGCCATGTACAGTCCAATCTTTCCAAAAGAGGAGACTGAGAAAGTGCTTCCTTCTGCCTGTATCAGACTATTGAAATCAGCATAAGTAGCTGATTCAAGCAGCACCACGACTTCTTTGTAACAATAAAATATGTTATAATATGCTGCCTATTGTGACATATTTATATTTTTATCTGAAGTTTGATTAGACTGCTTGTTTATATCTATATTATAGCACAACCCAGATTGATGAGATCAACATCACTTTTAAATGTATCTTTAGCCAAAAGTATTTCTTTATTGCTACCTGTTGTTCCCAAGAATGAATAAAAGGTAAAATCTTAAACAGACACACTTGTTCTTGAGGCATCTGTCTATGCAGATATTTCCTTTTATTTACTGTTGTGTGTATACATACATGAAGGTAAGTCTCCCCAATTTCACACAGATGGAAGCCAAAATAACAAGAGTTAAAAATCTTTCTGTTGGAGCCACAATGAAAAAAAAAAACCTTGATTTAGAAGTGATATCAACTTTTAAATCAACCCCCCTTGCAAAAAGCAATTTAGATTTTTACATTTTGTTGGACTACAAGTTCCAGCAGACAGATGCCTCCATTTTCCAGCTGTATATTTATCTATAAAAATTATACCTCCACAGAATAGCCTTACAACCACAGGTCCTTTGTGTTGTATGTAATAGAATTAAGCTCATTATATGTTGAGTTGCCTCAGATGATCCCTCCAGGTTCTGAGGCTTGGTGGTTGTACAAGTGCATTGATTAGGGGCCTTTGCTGATTACTCACCTGGTACATCACTCCTGGAGCCTGGACATACATATGTGATATTTTCTAGTTTTAGGCATTAAAACTTATGAATAACAGTAAATCTATTGAAAACTAGTGCATTCCTGATCAATAAAATTGATAAAATACTGATTTGCAGAAGTGACCTATAGAGGGTAACAAAATTTGAACATTTTTCCCAGCTGAATGTAGAGACTTGGTTATGCCCCTGTAACCCTGTTGCCCTCTACCAAGCGCCATTATAGTACATGCAGCCCTTCTCAAAGCTGAAAGTAAAGCCAGAAACTAATTGCAAAGATTTAAAGAGTCTGATCACATAACCACATAGAAATCGTTTCTTCCAATTCTAGTTAACTATAGCAGAAGTGAGTTTTTCTCCTTTTGTCCCATTCTGTTTTGAACAGGTGGCATCTTCCTGAAGTCATGATTGATGTTTATTCCTATTAATATTGTTATAAATGTTCATTGCTCTAGGAAAATAGGATTTGAGATATATATATATATATATATATATATATATACACATCTTTAACATTTTCCTCCAGGTCTTTAACATTTCCTGGTCTGATGATGGCTACATATGCATGCCATTCTTCTCTAAAACAAGGAGGTTGTTATTGGGCTGCTTCAAAAACAAAACACCTCTATTCTTTTAACTCGATTAGCCCAGCAGTTTGCATGAAACAATTTGTTCCAACAAGCAGCTCTGCCATGTAATACAGCTTTCATTATGCATTGTCATACATCACCACCTAGTGGAAATTATGGGGCCATGAATGCAAGATTTACTTTGTAACAAGAATTGTTTAGCAGTTATTCTTCAGTGTGTAACAAGCTCTGAACAACGGGCAGGGATCAAATGTGAATATAGTTTAACATAGGAGATTTCTTGTGTTGATATAAATGCATGCCTATATACTAACCTTTCAAACAAAAGTAACCAAATAGCAGACTGACACACCCACATCTCATAGCAGCACATTAGCTTGGTATTGGTGGACAAGCTCTACAGATTTCCTTAACCTCTTCCTCAAATGTCAACTTTACATAATGTTAAAGAAGCTTTTTTAAAAATTTGGATAAAGCATAAAGGCGTTGATGCATGTTTAACCTTCTATTGTTAGGTACTCTTGGAAAATTTCAAGCCAACGGGTGAACATTGCCACATTCAGCCTGCAATGTTAATATGTGGTGTCATTTATTTATTAGGATAACTGTTAGATACAGTTGCATTAAAAAGGCCTTTTTTATAAACTATCCTATCCTCAGTGAATTGAGACTATTTTGGACACGGTGCAGAATGTTCTCCCCTCCTATTGTGTGTTACTTCCCCCACCTCCTAGAATAGATTGTAAGCTCTTCAGGGCAGGGTCCTCTCCTCCTGTGTCTGTCTGTATTATTAGTCCGTCATTTGCAACCCCTATTTAATGTACAGCGCTGCCTAATATGTTGGCGAAATATAAATCCTGTTTATTAATAATAATATGTACCATAAAATACTCCCCCGTATCTGGCCAGCTGCTTCCCTAATCCTCCATGTAAAACCCAAATTGCTAGTTTTTGGGGTTGACACCACAATGTTTTGCTGGATAGCTAAGCAGCCAATATTGTCAAGGGTGTGTTTGAGGCATCTCTCACCATTAGAAGTGTGGAAACAAGTTCATAGTGTGTCTGTATGAAAATGTAACTCTGTCCCCAGCATGTCACCCCAGTGGACATAACATTACCTCTGCATCACATAAGAAAGGTTTACATTTCCTATTTGTACATTCTGTGCACCATTTTTCCATGCTGCTGGTTGGTAATGCCTACATTCTATGATGGCAGTTAATGAGGCTCCCATGGCCATCTGGCTCTATATAATTGTTTCCCAAGATGTGAACACAATGTGCTTCAGTCTCATTCACTAATTCAGTAAAATATAATTTTACATTGGGAAAAATCAAGTTGTGGAACTGGTGCTTTTTTTTCACAACATGCAGCCCTAGGTTCCTTGGTGCTCTGCAGGTCATTAGAGTATAAGAAACCTCAATTTGTAAACGTAATATTATCTGTGCCATGTTAATTTTTATAGTCATTATCCATACTTTAAATCTGCAGCTTTTTTAAAAAAAATACCAACTGATCCTGCCATGGAGGTCCTTCTTTAGACATTTCCTGTTATATGGTGAAACATTCTATCATTGTATTCATGTGTTGTCACCATGTCATATGGTAGCTTAGCCTTGGTAGCTTAGCTCTACAAGTAGCTGTATGGATGGATATTGCATATGTATGTTGCTCTGTTGCAACCAGAAAATCCAACCCGATGTATGTATATATGAGTATATAAATTGGCATTAGTAAAATTAATGATACATTTTAAGCCATTTACCAACACTAAGCTGGTCAACACTTTGGTGCACCCATGGATTGTCCTAGCTTTTAAAGCCAGGTGGTCAGTGTGCCATCCAAGGCAATTTCATATTTAGGGTCATGCAGAAAGCAGGATTGTATTGACTTTAAGGAGCAGAGAAATTAGGTGCTAATAAATGCCAAGGTGAAATTTGCAGCCATCCAGCATTTGGATTATGTCCATTGGATGGCTTTAACGCTATATTTTTCTGTCTGCTTAGAATGTGGTTTTAATGAATGAAGTAAGGCAGCCTCACTTCTGTCTAATAAGGCAGCCATTAAATCAGCCCATTATACCAGAGAAGCGAAAGAGAAAAAGAACATCATTTACGATTCATAAACTATTCAGTGCCAATATATTCTTTATGTTCCCCAAATCTGTAAATTGTGTGTTTCTCTAATATTGCACTCATTTGGCTGAATGAAATGTTATGGTGTGTTCATTATCTCGGCGTAATGAGCACAGTCGGTAAGCAGTATAATCACACAGTTTAAGAGGCTTTGTAAATTGTGTCAAAAGGGAAAAATATGCAAAATACTGTACATGCATCCTATAATAGAGAGATAATACATTACTAGTTTGTCATTCAAAGCAGAAAGATTTGACTTGATAGAGTGTAGGTGGGGGTAACACAGATGGTGCTTGCGGTGAATGAGTGTGTAAGGTTGTGACTAAAGAAGATTGGAGGTAGAAATGGTTTAGGACTACATATTCCTTCCCTTAATAACTGATTCTTATTGTTGGAATTTGACTTTAAAGTTTAACTAAACCTAAAATTGAGCAAGGCAAATTCTAATAGCAATTGGGCTAATATATAAATATAAAAAGTGTACACAAGTAATTTGGTGAAGAGACTTTCTGTGGCCATTATGCTTGCACACCACCCTACACCTATCCTCTCTAAAAAAAAAAAAAAAAAAAAAAAAAAAGAACAATATATGGCAGACTATATTTCCCAGCATCCTCGTAAAATGGAATCCATGTATAAGGACTTGTAAATGAGGAGCAATTGTAAGACCTCAAGATCCTGCAGCTGCACAGCTACAGCCTCTCAGTCAATGAGGTTTTAAAATATAAAAGTAGAGTAGTAAAAAGTAATACATTACACTAAATGTACAATAACATGCTTTGCAAATTTGCTTTGTTTAAGTTTGGCTGTAGTTGGTACACAAATGAATATGATTCCTTGCAAAGAAGAAAGTAAGTATTCCTTTTTCTGAGTTCAGAGACTGGCAGAAGGACTATTACCTCTGCTTTATCAAATAGTATAGTGATCAGGACAAACAGAAGGACGAAGTTTCCCAACAGGAAGACAGGCAGCAATACTAACCTAACAGGTTTTATTCTTTTTCCAACTCTTTTCAAAACTAAAAAAGTTTTGTCTAGTCAACCAGTTTTTCTGATATTACTGTCTCCCTTTAGCCTGCTCTTGCATGCATTTGTATAAATATCCTTACTGGGTGCCTTTTTACATTTAAAAGCTTGTTTCACATATTTCTTCAGCGGGTATATTTTTGATGCATGCTTGCATCGGCATTTAGTGCCTTTTTTATTCATCTTCTGCTATAAACTGTATGAGATTTATTTACACACAGTTTGCCAGGAAGCTGTGCGTCTGTTTGTCTTGCTGTTTACATGCTGCATGAATTGTTTATTATCTGAGTATACATAATTATGTATTTATGACTTCTATCATAAACTAAATGGGAAACTCTTTTACTATTACTTTGCCTTCACCTTGTCTCTTGCTCTTTACTTCAGATGCTTGGACCTTTTTTTGGCTACCCCTACATCCTTTGTAGGGGAAGCATATAGAGGTGCATTACTAGAGGAATCACCAAAAGGAGGAAGAAGGTCTTGGTTACTCTATAGAAAAATAATTGTGAAGTGTATCACCAGAGGGATCACGAAAGGGAAAAAGGTCCTGATTAATTTATATAGATAGGTTTGCTTCCTATCTGTCTGGCCACTCCTTTCAGGTTTCTTTCAACTGTAATTCCTCCTCTCTCACTTTCCTCCCTGTTGATGTTCCCCAAGGGTCAGTCCTTGGACCGGTTCTCTTTTCGCTGTACACCTCCTCTCTCAGTAGTCTCATATCCTCCTTTGGTTTACAGTACCATCTGTATGCTGATGACACTCAACTCTCTCTGTCCACCCCTGACCTGTCTCCCTCAGTCCTGGATAAAGTTTCATGCTGCCTATCAGCCATCTCATCATGGATGTCTGGCAGATTTCTGAAACTCAACCTGGATAAAACAGAACTCGTCATCCCCCCCCCCCCCCCCCCCCCCCCCCCCCCCCCCCCCCCCCACACACACACACACACGCACACTCCAAATCTCCCCCTAACATCTTTCTAACTGTTAAAAACATTGGCATTCGTCCCTCCCCTCAGGCACATTGTCTTGGCGTCACCTTAAATGATTCAGAACATTTCCAGGTCCTGTCACTTTCACCTGCGCAGTATCTCTAAATCTGCCCCTACCTGTCCCTAGAGACCACCAAACTCCTTGTACACGCTCTCGCCTGGACTACCGTAACATCCTCCTTTCTGGTATTGCTCTTCTTCTGCTGCCTCTCTTTGAAGTTCTCCTCATTGGCTTCCATTTCACCTTAGAGTCAAATTCATGCTCCTGTGCTTTGCCTTCAAATCCACAGTTCTTGTCCCAAAATACTCCCCTAGCTGCTCTGTTTGCTCCTCCAATGACTTCCTTACTCATAACCTCATCACATGCACAGCTCAAAGACTTTTCTAGAGCTGCCCAAGCTCTCTGGAATGGTCTTCCTCGTCCTATTAGGCTTGCCTACCCACCTCTTTTTGTGTCTTAAACTCACTACTTACCCATCGTTCCAGCAGCCAGAAGGTCCAGATTTTACCAATATGGATAGAATTCTGGGGTGGATTACAGGATAAACAAAAGTTGTCATAATTTTTACTGCTGAGTCACAAAGGTTTAGCTTTCCAATCAGCTCCAGGCCTCACCTAGTCCTCACCACTGGTTTTATTGAAAGCACTACTGCTACTAATACCCTTCCAATGTATCTCCAGTGCCTGGGAGAAGGAGCCTGGGACACAAGAAAGTAAATGGATTTGGTTTTGTTTAGATTTGTCATACAGGAGCGGTTACTTGAACATTAAAAGTTTGTCTAAAGAGCAAAAATGGCTGGCCCATGTACATAATTATTTTCAAAATAAATCCAGAAGCAGAGTTTATTTGATGAGCCTAATAATAACACTGGGAAACATTTTTTTGGAGTTAGATCTTACACTTGTTTTTGGGAGGTGAATCCAGACATGACCCCAGTTTTTTGCTATCACATCCAGTTTTTACGATACCTCCATATTTGTCAAAAAACATACAAACTTTACATACAATGAAAAAATAATGAAATAATATCTTGAATGTACTGTTTATTTAAATTTCATTTGTTCATACAAAGAATTTATTGTTACTCTATTCCTTTTTTTTTTTTTTCACAGTAAAAATTATTTAAGTAAGCGGTTAAGGTAAAAATTTACGCCTATAGCTTTCACTGGAGTGTTCAGTGTTAGGACAATACCGCTGGATGCTCTAACAATAGTCAGCCATCATACCCTGATACCGTCCTTCCATGACCTTCAAATCTTGGTGGAATGGTTCACCTTGCTAATCACTGACTGCACCAAGGTTTTCCAGGAAGTTAGAAAGATGGCTATGCAGAAAATGCACCTTGATGCTCATATTGCAACCAAGCATTTTGTAGCTCTCCAAGAGTTTCTGGACAATTTCTGTGTAATTATTTGCTCGTGTGTTTCCAAGAAAGTCCTTGACCATGGCTTTGAAAGATAACCAAGCATTCTTTTCGACTTCTGACATTGCCCAGATGAAATTTTCATCTTTGATGAAACTCGCCTTTATTTTTTCAAACGACAGGTTGAGAAATGCCAAAATGAGGTACTTCGAACAGTCTCCTTGGCAAAGCTTTAACAAACTGCTTCATCACACCCAGTTTCATGTGCAGAGGCGGGAATATAATATTCTTTCTATCAACAAGTGGCTCATGTAGAATGTTTGGATTACTTGGTTTTAGGGCAGATCTTGGAGGCCCAATTCCTTTCCACCCAATGCCTCTCACGTGCTCTGCTGTCCCACATGCACAGATAACAGGGATACTTGGTGTATCCGCGTTGCTGACTAGGAAGGAAGCATACCATTTTAAGGTCAAGGCAGATGACCCAATTGTGTTGGTGATATTGCAACAACTCAATGACTCTATTTATGTCTCCATATACTTCAGAATGAGAAATGGCCAATTGGGACTGACCCAAATATATTGCCATTGTGAATGAGAACACACTTTAAGCTAAGCAGTCTTGATGCTAGGAGTTCTGAAGCCTTCTTCTATAGTCCCAAATCACATGCCAAATCACTCAACTCACTGATCGAATTCCTTACGAACAGAGTCCTCTTCAATTACAAACTATTCATCACTGTTGTCACCTAGTTTATCACCATATTCATGTTCTTTAAGAGAGGGTAGTGTAATGAAAACCGTCACTGGGATTTCATCTGAATGAGCCACTGGTCGTATAGCGGATGGTAGACTAGGATACTCTGTTACATTTATATCCTGAAGTTTTCACTATACAAAAATAACAGTCACTGAAATTATCTCCTTGCTCTCGCAAAACCATAGGTTTACCAAATGGAAACTTATCACGTGATGTCCACATAAGTAAACCCTCGACACGCTGTTTGCACACCTTATGAGGGGCCCAAGATTATTCTTGATCATCAAGTTAAACTTTGAAATATGCCAAATAGGCATGCTCTACAAATGTGCTGATGTTTGCCCTTTGACTGGGAATGGCGAAACTGCCACAGATATAACTAAATGAAGCAGGGTTGTTTAGGCACTTACGATGAGAAACAGCAGAGCCAGACATGATCTGAAAGAAAGGAAATACGTGTGTAAGTAGAAAAATAAATTTTGCTTATTCACTACGTAGAGCAGCGCACAACCTCTGACTACACTAATCGCATTAATATAAGCAGTGGAGAAAAAACCTGACGTGATAGAAGAAAACTAACTGTACTTCAGAATCGGCATACTTATTTTAGTGTAAATAAGCTTAAAAATTGAAGTCAACAAAAAATTTGTTCAAAATTGTTACCCAGTGTAATTAATACATTACAGTCACAAATCTATAAATCTATCTAGATGATTTATAAAGACTATGGTATCCTCTCTGCTAATAAATACTTCCCCTGCTTTCTCATTATATAAACATTGGAAAATATTTTTGCAAACTTTTCAGTGGCCAGATTTTGTTTTGATTAGTTTTATATGTGTAATAAACACATAAAATATGCAATATAAATGTATCATTTCTCCTCCAAAAGACCATATTACAAAGCAGGATTCATACTCCTCTTACTGATCTCCCTCTCCGCTGAATATGTATGAAGGCGACATGATGAATCTGATTAGTTCAGACTACTCTGCTAGTTCAGCTTTGAACTTTATAGTTTTATTTCCATTTTGCAGCAAAAGTTATGGGGTGGTAGATTAAAAAGCCACATTTCCAGAAATCCTGACAGTGTGTAAAGAACTCTGGTCTAATGAAACCGTACTGTTTTGCCATGAAAAGCTATTGAAATCTACAAATATAATCTACCATCCCCTTAAATATGGAAGGGTTAAACCCTTTGTCAAGCTTTTATTGCAGTCTGACTCTCCAGGGAAAATTCACCCCTATGGTTTCCATTGTTTCCAAGACAGAAACTGAGGGGTAATCCAAAATGTTGTCCAGGTGACCACTGCCTAAAAGTGCATTTCACTTACTTTGTATATATTTCCACCTATTTTTTTTACATTTTTGCATCAGGAAGTGATATCTGGTATTTGGTAAATAAATTCCCTAACTGTGATAACAACACTTCTAGGGTTCATGTTGATGGGCAATGTTTTCCTGTGCTTGATGTGCAATACGGACACATGTCCAGCACTGGTCAACAAAATTTTGGACTCCAACCTCTGGTTAGAAAATAGTTGGATCCCCCTACAGACATTCAATGGACATCAAGGAATTGTTGCTGGAAATGATTTTCGTAATTGTTTTCAGTGACAGATGAATGTATATGTAGGGTCATTCTGTTCTAAAAAAAAAGAGAAGAGGGTGAGCATATGATACTCCTCTGTGTTCTGCTCCATTGAAATCCTTCAGTCTGTCCTTCCTTAGCCAGTGTATTGATTATGTTTTGTAACCGCTGTCAGTTTGTTGTGTAAATTTTACAGGGGCTGCCCATTTGGTGCCTATGTTTTGTTATGGCTGCCTGTTTGTTGTCCGCATGTTGTAAGGGCTGCCTGTTTTCTTGTCTACGTTTAAAGATTGCCCATTTGTTGCCTGCGTATTGTAATTACTGCCCACTTGTTGCATAGGTGGTGCCAAAATTGCCTAACTATAGCCCATGTATTGATATTTTGGTACTGTTAAAAAGAACCATATTATTATAATTTACTGCTTTGAATGTCTGTCCATATTAAACCATGCTGCTATGCTAATTTGCTACCTTTGCAATATTCACATATTTCAATATGAAATATAAAACGATACACCAGTAGTGAAGATCCTACTTTTAGTGGCAGAAGGTGCAGGAGATTATGTGATTAGATTCTCCTAATAATAATAAAATCTCAGCCCTAAATAAGGTTAATTAGGTTGGCTGGAAAGTTGGAAGCTATTTTTGCTGGTTATTTGTCTGGCTTACTGATTTAAAGCACATAAATTAGATCAGGTTGGAAGCCAAGCAGGCAGCCTGGATGTTTCTTCCATGATAGAGTTACTTTAAAAGTTCATGATATCATTAATTTATCCAGAGCTTTGAAAAGTATTTATATGTATGCTTAAGGGCAAAGTGTTAACAGGTTTCATTCCAGGTGCACCATGAAAAGTTTATGACAGCACAGCTGATCTAACATCTTGTGACAGGCCATTGTGCCAAATAAGCAAGTTTTTTTTGTTGCATATAAAACTTTGTTTTTATGCATAGCTTCATTTTTTGTTTTAAAGTAAATGAGAGGGCTAGGGTTGATCTCGGGTCAGGTTCACCTTCTTACTAATCATCAGAACACATCCACAATGAAGATAGTATTTATTTTAAAGATCCTGATTACTACTTTTGCCCAAGTCTCCACTTTCAAAAAGACAGGGGCTGGCATGGAGGCTGCACCCAACAGGATATTGATACACCTTTACCTGGCATTTGTAGGCTTTGTGAATACAAAACAACCCCTAAGAGAAAGTACTGGTTAAGGTAGTTGCAGACAATTTTAATAACAGCTGAACAATTCAACAATAGACCTGACATGTATGTACAAGGAATATTAATTCCTTTCCTATTATCCATGAGTGGCTCAACTTCAAATACACTAGGTGAATAGAACATGACACTGCTTTGTAATGCTTGACCATTTTTACTTGCAAACTCAAATATGATAAGCAATAAGTGTATGTAACTAACTGAGGGACTAGACTTGCCAGATTGTACTCTACCACTGGACAATGGGGTTGCAAGTCCCAAGCATGACTAGGATGGTGGCTCTTAATTTGACATTGGAGCATCTGAACCTTCTAGAAAGGTATTTGTACTCCAAGGGTAGAAACACCCTTGTAGAAAGGGAGCTCAAAAACAACATGCGTTAAATGGATGAAGTGGTCTTCATTGAAAAAAACACCTTTTAGTGTTTCATCCAAAGAAAGTGGTCAAAAAGTAACTCTGTATTCTCATGTCTATTGGGATTTATCCTGCTGACCAGGAAGCTCCTTTACAACTTGCCTGTCCTGTGGACCATGCAGTCCCCCCAAGATGATTAAAAAAAAACACTAAGCTTACCTGTATGTTACACCAGCCTGGTAGAACTCTTAAAAACAGTTTGTATTGCAATTTGTTAATTTTAATAGATTGTTCTGGCCAATGCTGGATATACAGAACTTTGTGTGGCCAATGCTGGAGGTACAGGACTTTAGGGTGACTGTAAACTTTTTTGCTTCCTGAAAATGGGGGGCCATTATATTTCCACTTAAAAAGATATTGAGCCTTATAACCTGGCCATGATGTTGGCTGTACAAGGAATCTGTAATTTTCCCATTTTACGTGCAAGGGAAGCTGCAACTTACATCCAAAGAAACATCAAATACATTGAACCTGGTATTATGTAAGTTCACACTTTTTATTGATTTGTGTTCTGCTGTAATGGTATGCAGGCACGGGGCTGTTAGAGACATTGTATACAATTGCTCCTATCCTAAATTCCTCTGTTCACATATAACAGATGTCCACCAGGCAGCTGCCACATTGTTTTGATAGAAAGAAATTAAGCACAATGCTGTCAGATCCACCATCGCCTCTGGAAGATGGGCTAAATTATGTGCTGCCACGTGAGATGCCATCCAGCTCTCTCATTTGAGTTAGTGCCTTGTTAAGCTTTCACACATCTGCCGTATTCAAAAATACAATCTATATTTTCCTGCCAGATTCATCCTGTTCCATGTAAGTGGCTCATTTACAGCGTTTTTTATCAGCATTTGCTGTAGCCTAAAATGGCCGTAGAAATATTTTCCTTGACTGGGGTTAACAGCAGCGAGCTATCGAAATGTTCTGACCCTAGTGTCTTCAAATGACAGGAATTCCAGTCTTTCCATGTTAGTGATGAGACCCCATTGTGCACCACCAGCGTTAAAGTGTATATAATCCTGAGAACAGAAAAGTAATATGTTTCAGCTTAACAGTTCTAAAATACACTCGCACTATATATCACTCCTATAATTGGCAGTGAATGTAAAGCTTGTGATAGTAATAACTTGAAAAAAGTACAACAAAAAATAATAAAAGTGAAATTATGAACTTAAAGAAAAGTAAATTTAAAGAGCCCTCAACCCTCCACATTTACGCTAGTAAATTTACACCTGCAAACTTAGCAATGGTGAAATATCTTATAACTTACTATTTTTCCAACCACCGGTTAGAATGGCCGGTTCTAACCTTCCTCATTCCTTCTAAAACTAAAAACGTTTTGGCTGAGGTTAGGTTTTAGGTCTAGAATATCCAGGGAATACTCCTAAAAGATTCTTTGGTTTACTCTGAAATCTGTTGATGCAGATTTCACATTAGCATGGATAAAATGAACCAAATCAGGGGCTGAGTCCCATCCAAAGTTGGAATAAGGTGAAATAACTTAGCTTCTGAGTAATATGAATTGGAATTCCAGATTGAAATTCATATTTAAAAAAAAAAAAAAGTTTGAATAGCCAAGATTTGGGGCTTGCTATTGGTTAGCTGAGCCTATGGTATACCTGTCAATGCACAGAATATCTGAGCTTGGACTGATCAAATACTTGGTGTGATCTGAGGTTGTAAACTGCAGATGGAATTGGTCACTCAGCTGCAAGTTGGAATTGACTCCAATTGGACCTATCTGACCACCACTTGTTATTTACCATTACATTATTTATTCCTCCAAATTCTATGCATTCACATGACAATTCATCTAGTGTTCTTAATTAAAATTTGTCTTCATGAGCCACCAGATGCCAATGGAAACTTGAAATCAGGCTTCACACAGTAGTGTTGTCACTGCTCACTGACAAGTTGTAGGAGGTGTTAGAAGAGTCTGTAGGAGGAAGGTAAGTCAAATTGGGCATCGACGCTGTCATTTTTACTACTAATCCCATGAACAGACCAAGGGCAGAGCTGTTACAACAGGCTTGCAAGCACTGGAAGTTGAGGTCACTCTATATGAAAAGCAGCACATGACTGCTAAGAGGAAGGAGGGCCACAGGATAATTAATTTATAATTCTTCAGGCAGGTAGAATAATTTTGATCTGTGTCTCAACATTTGTAGGTTTTAATGAACACTGCACAAAGCTGTTGGAATCCCAGAAATGATAACAGACTTGGTGGTGATATGAGAGAGATAAGAAGGCAATAGCAAAACAAGCCTTAGAGGGAGCCTTCCTAGGGGTTTATATTTATCATTTCTTTTTCTTATTTGGAAACACGATCAGGATGGAAATCTAAGATTCTTGGATCCAGCGCCTATGATTAATTTAAACATACATCAATGTGCGATGGAAGGTCACAGTACATGCTTAAAAGTGTGGAATAATCATCCGGGAAAAGCCCAAAGGGGCACTCCGGCACAGCACGGAAAGTAGACTGCCTGCAGAGTGCTTGAAATCATTTAATAATTCATCACTATCTCTTGCTAAAACCAATAAGATGAATTATTTAGACCCTTCATATTATTAAAGTGTCAAACTGATTCGGTGCTAGGAGACTAAAGATGGCAGCAAACAAGTCTATGTGTCCATAGATTTTCCACTCTTTTTTTTTTTTTTTTTCCCCATGGAGTGCACACAAAAGTACTTTACTGGAAATATTTTTGCCCGACATTTAATTCCTAGAGAGAAAAGGGGTTTCCTAATTTAGAGAAAATTGTGACTTGAAAAGCAAGAGGATAAACAACTGATAAGTGTTCTCATTGATTCCTGTCAGAAGGAGCTGTCAGGGAAATTCCAGCTTGTAAGATACTTAGGCGCAGTCCAACCGTCCCCTGCCAGCAGAACATTTGGCTCCTCCATCACAGTTGAGGGATACATTTAAAGGGGAAATCCTTTCTTACTAGCCTATTCTCCTCCTCTCAGGATTTACATTTATTCAATCATTATGGCATTGCAGAAAACTATTTTGGGGCCACACAGGTCCTTTACTAAGACAAGCATGTCCCATGAAAACATTTACTATAATAAAGGTACCTTTGCTCTAAGAGTTTTTTTTCTGCAAAGGCACAGTGGATGAATACATTTCTGATACAGGGTGTTCTGTTAAGAAACATCTTCAAACTGAAACAAATGGTTCCTCTATTCGGTCGATTTTAGTACCTAGCATTGCATTTCGTGACCCATCAAATGGACAGTACGCCAGCTCTACAGGTTGCAACTATTTTAAATAATGCATGATGTAAAACTGTATAAAAATGAGCTACTGATATTCAAAAATATGTATGTAAAAGAACATCTCGCTGTATAGCGATTGAGAATTTGAAAGTACAATCGATTTGGAGCTAAAGATGTAAGCTGAACTTTAAGCAAATTGCTAAATACATAATAAAAATACATACATGTAGTTTATTACTATTATTATTATTATTATTATTATTATTAATAATAATAAACAGTATTTATATAGTGCCAACGTATTACATAGCGCTGTAAATTAAATAGGGATTGCAAATGACAGATACAGACAGGAGGAGGACCCTGCCCAGAAGAGCTTTTTCTGCAAAATTTGTATTTTTGACCATCTAGCCCTGGGATTTGCACATCACGACGGGTGGATGACACCACTTGGTTTATGAATACAATGATGTCCTCACTTCACTCTCAGTCTGCTGAAGGGAATCAGCAGACTGATGAGTTCATGCCTCTGCTCGCTTCTCCTATCGGCATGTTCCTTGTCAATCTTTTTGCATGCAGCACACATGATTGGAATCCATCTACAGCTGTATAGGAGATTCTGGGTGATCCTGCAAAACTGGAATAGATTGTATTTGCTAATTGTTGGCAAATATTTTCAGTTCTGAACCAGATCCATTTCAGGTTTGCTGGATCCACCCACATTATCCCATGAAAGTCTGTCCTCTCCAGTGTTGGTACCTTTCATTAAATGAGGACTATTGACTTGTGTATTAATACATAATTGCATTACTTTGCCTCTTTTGTATATTCTATATCGGAGTCTAAATAATCAGGGCCATAGTTTATTGTGTTACTGTAGTGCACCAGTCCACCCCAAACCTTTCTGTCAGTATTCTGGTGGTCTGTGAACCTCTGATTGTGAAGAATTCACAATCACACCCACAAGTTTTAAAACAAATACACTGTGACATTATATGGAGCACTGTGATTTCCTATGGTAGGTAAAGCCTGGGTTTAGGAAGGTTTGTATCTATATAGCTATGCAGAGTAGTAAGTGAGTGCATGTTTGCTTGCAAAATTCAAACTATACATTTAATGATCACCAGCACTTGCCATATCTCAGCCCTCATCCACACCTGCAATACACAAAACATAACCCTGCACCATCATTATAGAGGGCCGCACAGTGGCTCAGAGGTTAGCACTTTGGCCTTTGCAGCGCTAGGTCCTAGGTTCAGGCAGGGCATTAGTTTGCATGTTCTTGCGTGGGTTTCTTCTGGGTACTCCGATTGCCTCCCACATTCCAAAAACATGGAATGTTAATTTGCTTCCCCCTCAAATTGACTTTAGACTGTGTTAAAGGAGCTCAGAATCTAATGTCCCTACCATAGTCATATGTCAATAAGGGGGCAGCTAGTGGCATGACTATGGACTTTGTACAGCGCTGTATAATATGTCAATGTTATATAAGTATATAGTTAATATTTCAATAATAGACACTAATTCTAGTAAATAAATCTAAAGGTAATAAAATGGTTCTTGGCACTGAGCCTTTACCCAAAACTCGGAGTGAACGTTCTGCTTCCAGCAGGGCTTCAGTGATTACTGGATATCCTAATTAACTGATTCATTTTTTTTTTTTTTTTTAAATGTCCAAGCTGGGATAGCCTAAATGACAATATGTACAGACATAGCCTTTTTCAATCTTCATCCATGGCACACTCAACAGGTTGATAAAAAGACATCCTCTGAGCTTTCTGAAGGCCAATAAATAGTATCACAGTGGGGAAACGCAGACGCAAGTACGTAGTTTGCATTATAAAGTAATAATCTCTCGGCACCTTCAAAGTGTCTCCACCGAACCAAACACATTAAAAGCGAGCTGCCCATCTGTGCATTGCGTCCATCTGGGAGAATTATGATGGATGCCTGAAATTGCTACATAAAGATCTTTCTTTCTCTCTGGGTGATTGTTAAATTGAATCTACAGAGTCATGTGAGATGGAGGAAACTACATGAAATATTTTCTCTTTTTTTTTTTTCTTTCAAACGACAAAACTATTCAGAGATTTAAGCGGCGAACAGCCAGTGGCCTTTGTGAACTGGATGGCTAAGAAAATGGGCCAACCTATGTGAAACAATTCTGCATACAGAAACCTGAATTTCTCCCCCTTCTTTTAACGCTTGGCATTTAAAATTATGCCGAGCAGAACAAAAAATACATATCACTCTGATTTGTACCGCTGTGTTTGCATGCAATTCCATAGCAACAAAATCATTTTAATGGCATTTAGGTAGCTGAAGCACAAAAGTTTCTGTGACGTGACGCTTGTGACACTGATGGAAGTTGTATAATCGGTGTTCATAATTGTGATGGCGATCATTTAATCCCTTTTACCTGAATAGAAAATATCCTTCCAACAATTCTCAATTTCTATTAAATTGTGGGCAGCTGATGTGACAGTAGTCATCTGTAATGGTAAAAGCATGCTAGGTATTCAACTTCAGTCTGTTCACACAACTAAACTCCATGTAAGTTGTAAGAGTATCTGTGACTGCATGATATGTGTGTTTATACTACTTATATGTATTTTATTATAATATTGATTTTTTAATAATATGTGTGCACAAAATTTAAATATTAGGTTTTGTTTATCCTTGTTTGCACCCCTGGGCTACTGATCTTCCTCAGTCTTTGTCTACGTGCACTCCACCAATGGCTTAATGTCCTTGCTCAATGCAGGTTGGTGACAAGAATGGCCCATGCCTGTGTAACGTGGTAGTGATCACTTGTAGTCTCTGGTGGAAGCGTGTGTTACAACACAGGAGCAAAATGGGGAGACAAGGGCAGAGTGTTGTCATCCTATACTAAGAAATGCCAGAACAGTGACCCTTATGGTAGGATCACCACAGATTCAGGGATTTTTTTTTAAATAAAAGCTACAGATTTCTTGAACATTAGTTTTAAATTGCTATTAAAACAACCTTGTAGTACATGCAAGATAAGCCATTTCCCTTTGCTATTCCTATCTCTTGCTGAAACGCTGACCATAAAATGAAAAAAAAAATCACCTGTAGGGTGATGCAGGGATGTCGTCATGCTCCAATGAAGTCCCACAAAGTGTTGAGTACTCCACAGAAGAATTTTATCATTTTATTAAAGGTGGTTATGTGGTGTGTGTGGTACCACATCCCCATACCTTCCATACTTTTTATTCTTTTATGAAACCAGAAAAGTTTTTTATTATTTTCAGGTACCTGTATTCTATAAAATACAATTTATTAATTTCTAAAAATGATTACAGCCATTTAAATAGTTTTATAAACCTAATTTGCACAGACATTAGAGATCTTTCACCTTTCTTATTTCTTGGCTCAGAAAGAGCTACTTTAATTGTAATAAATTGTAAATAACTGTGTTGTATACAGGTACCTAAAACATCCCAAAAATTAAACTTTTCCAGTTTCAGAAAAGAATAAAATGTATGAAAGGTATGGGGATACCATACACCACAATACCACCTCTAATGAATGGATAAAATTCTTCTGAGGAGTACTCAGTTTTTCTGGTTTTAGAAAAAATAAAAGGTACTTCACAGAAGAAGCACAGTGCTTGAAATGTCTTCTCAGCAAGATTTGGGTTACAATCCACAAATGATATTCTCTTTTAGGTGCTGTAGATGGAAGACATAGGCCAGGTGAGTAACCTCCTATAAATGTCCTTTTTAGAGGTTTGTTTTTCATATTCCAATCATAATGTTTTTTATTTTATTAGTGATAAAGCTAGAATAATCAAAACCCCTGTTGGGTTTTTCTGCTTTACGCTTAGATTTCTCCCTTGTAATGGTAACAAGACTTTTACCAGAAAGAAAAATTTACGACAGAGACACAGGCAATTGTAAAAAATCTGACTTGGGTTCTAACCTGACATGTTTCCTCAACAGTAGAATAGTCTGCTCTATAAATAAAGTATATTGAAGAAAAAAGAGACCAGACTAAAGCAGGCACACAACTAAGCAGCACCTCCGTTTGCTGAACTCTGCATGGGACATGATTGTCCTCTACTGCCCTATAGATACTGCATTGTGAAACTAATAATCTATACCTCTGTGACATCCTTTAAATGACAGTTTCAACCTATCCAAAATTGCGAACAAATGTTCTTCAATTACCCTGAGGAAGCTGACAGGCGAAACGTGTCAGAATATGAGACATTTCCTTTCTTTTCTTCTTTAACACTTTCTTTGACATTTCTGTATAGTCAGTCAGTCACTTTTGTCAAAATGTTATATAAAGCAAAGTCTGATAAAAACGCTGTGTTACTTTTATATGTAAAGTTATCTTTAAAATTTTTCTTCACATTATAATACTTCATTGCCGCACTAAAACCTTAGCTGTTTTAGGTCCCTTTTTTTTCTTCAATATTGGGTTCGAACCTGCTTCTAACATAGAGATGCATTTCAGTTCTTGTCAGTCCCCTGCAAATGAATAGAGTTCTCCTATTTCCACCACATAAACCATGGAAAAAAATCCCTGGTAATGTGGTCAGGTTGATAGATATTTTTCCAAGATTTCCAGGTTATGCCGCCAATGCACCACGTTGGTGCTTATTCTTGATGTCTGAATGGAACATCTGTTCAGGAAAGAGAAGTGCTGACAAATGAGCGGTTGTTTGCGAATAAGCAATTCATTTAATGGAGGGAGTTGGGTAGTTCCATGCATATACATCCTACAAAATGATCCAAGGTCACTTATGTCATGGCTTATCTAACCAAGCCCCCACTGGGAGCTTGGGCACTACCCCTGTTGCAGAAGAGCTTTGAAAACCGAGTTCTTTCAGTCAGATGACTACAGGATAAAATTTCCATATTCCATCAAAGTCTACTTGTTAGGTTGAAGACTTCATATAGACTTTAAAGCAAGACAATGCCAAAATGATACATTGGTTATTATTTGTTCACTGATTATAATTGCCATTTTAATTTCACTCAGTTATTGATCTGTAGATCATTCAAACTTGATATTTGTAATTTTTTATTTCTTCTAGCAAACAGCGGAACAAGTCCTGCTGAAGAGCATGTGTCAAGGGGGGAAAAAACTGTGAGTACATGTATAACAATAGTAAAAGAAACTGACCTTTTATACTCTTGTAGACAAGCCTTAAGGGATATCTGATTTCTTCATATCAAAACCATCTTCCATGTTCAGATGCCACATCAAAACCATTGTGATTCATACACGTGTCACACCTGCCAAATCTTTACTGAGAAAAATGTTAAGCTGCATTTTATATATATTCACCTTTTTGTAGCCAAACGTGTATCAGCAGCAATGTGACAACCTACTTCTCTGCTCCTGACATTTCCATGTTGTCCTGTGAAATATTAAAGGTTGTAGATTTGATATTTGATATAGTAAATCTTCTTGCTTCTAGCTTGTTTTTTTTTTAAAGAAAGAACTGTGCCATGTCACAACAATATCTTTTGAAGTTTGTAAAGTATGTTTTGCAATAGAAGTCTATTGAATGTTTGGGTGGGCGAGATCCTAGGGCATGCAAAAAAGGGTGCTAGTAAATATATTTCAAACTTTCAATTTAACAGGACTGTTTCTCTGGCTTTTATCAAAAGATGGAGCCATGGGAGTGTCGCTGATTGCTGTACATTAAATTGGTTGTCTCCCCATCCAGGGCAAGTGGCACCAGGGGCAATTTGAGCTACCCTTTTTTTTCGGCAAATTACCTTCTCTATGTAATTTCCAGAAGAAGCAAACTATTTCTGCGAAACACATCGAGAAGAATTTAAACTAGGGGCTATCAGTCTTTTTGATTTGTTACTTTTGATTATGATATTGTGAAATCAGAACACTTATGTTATAAGCAGTTCTATTTGGATACCCTGCTCCAAGCTCTGAATCTTATTAATATGATGCAAACAAATAATTTTCAAGCTGATTGAATATTTTTCAATGAACAAAGAATGTGTTTTGTTATTTTCAGTAATTTTGTGGATTTAAATGCCCTTAAGTTCCATTAATTAAATGCATCTTTCTTACAATACATAGGGAATGTGGTGTAATAAGGTATGTTGGTGACTTACCGTATTTTCCGGCGTATAAGACTACTTTTTAACCCCGAAAAATCTGTGCCAAAGTCGGGGGTCGTCTTATACGCCAGGTACCAATACTTACCTGCAGCTTGCTTCACGTCCGGCGTCCCCGCGAGTCCTCCTTCACGTCCGGCGTCCTGTGCAGCTTGCGCGAGTCCTCCTGTGCAGCAACGCGAGCCTGCACAGAAGCACGTGAGCCTGGATTGGCTCTCCAGTGGAGAGCCTGGATTGGCTCTCCAATAGAGAGCCTGGATTGGCTCTTCACTGGAACACGCCCATTCATTAAAGGAACGCGCCCATTCATTACTTAGAACTAGTACTGTTTTTGTCCTTCTGCTTCCCAGTTCTCGCACAATAGTGAGATCTGACAGGCAGAAGGAACAGTACAATACTGGGCGTATAACACGACCCCCAACTGATTGGTTAGAGTGGGGGGTCGTCTTATACGCCCAGTGGCCTTATACACCGGAAAATACAGTAACTATTTTCACTGTTAAACTTTCAATGTAAAAATAGGAGCTAGGATTACATATTCTGTATATACTTGAATATAAACAGATCCACATGTAAACCTGGGTACTTATTTTTACCTGAGAATACAGAAAACATTTTTGACTCGAGTTGAAACCTAGGGCATAAAATGGATCCTTCATCTACTGATATTTCAAAAGGTAATTTATAAAAATGCATGTAAAATTTGAGTGGATGAATATCCACGTCTCAATCATACATAATTTTGTACATAACCTAAACCATGGCTTCCAGTGTTCTGCACAAGGTATTACAGCAAGCAGATATAAAGGAAAATGTAGGTACTTGTACTATCTTGTACCAGTGCTATGACAAAGTGCATTAAATTTAACTTTCTTGACCTTCAGGTCTATATTAAGAATCTAAATATCACTTAAGCACTTGCATGCTCACATGCACACGTGTTCCACTGCTTCAGCTTATACTACATCCAACTGATTTAACTCCATACTGTCACATTTACCTCCTCCTTGCTAATGGGCCAGTGCCTCTCTCCCGCACATGCAGGGCCCTGGGCGTGCCAGCTCCACCAAGTTTTATCAGTATCGCCCCTCCCACAGGCCATTTAGTAAATAGCCTCTTAATAGCCATTGGCTATATAGCTGGCTCGGACACAGCACTCGGCGTTCAAGCAACGTGTGTCCACTAGTGCCGAGCCCCATAGCTCTGCTGAGCATTTCCTCTACAACTGTTGATTAGTTAGGTGCTTTCCCAGTCCAGCTCCTGTGTAACCCCTTGTTGCCCAGTCTGTTTCCCTGCATGTTTCCTTGTGCTGTTCCAGTGCTCCTCTGTGTCTGCTGTGACCCCCGTGTCTCCCTTGTCATCTGTGCCTCCTGTCACTTCCTGGGTTCCCCTTTGTAATCTGTGTCTATTTTCTAGACTCCTAGTTCCTGACCCCTGGTGTGTTCCTGACCTTTCTTGCTTGCTGCCTGCCTCGACCCCGGCCTTCCTTTACTATTCTCCTTCCCAGTGATTTGGTTCCATGTATCATCCTGCACACCCTGGTGTGCCCAAGGACCGCAACCCACAGCAGCCAGTAGTGCAACATCCTCACCACTAGAGGCTCTGGAGAACACTTGGCTGCTGCTTAGAATTGTGCACCTTCGCCCTTCTCAGAGCTCACTCCACTTTTGTGCAAGCTGTAGTGCCCCCTAGAGGCTCCATCTCACTAAGAATGACACATACTCCGCACTGAATTGTTTTGATGGGGCCTGATTGGTCTCCTACTGAATATACACGTGCGTGTACCTGCGTTTACAAAAGTTTAGACAATATTCGATCTAAGCGGACAGCAGAATGGAAAACTATTACAGTAAATGTATCTGAATGTGTAAGAACAAACATACTTTATACTCTTTTAGGATTACACATATTGGGTGTCAGTAGGTGGCAGTAGAGCTTTACCATCCTACTATAATAAAAAAGATCAGATGCAATTCAGTCTGCCTAAAATTTCTATAACGCTGAAGACTTCTTTTATCATCCACTATTGTAATATGCTTGTGTAGCTGTCTTGTGTCGGGAAAATTGGAGTGTATGTTTAGCAAGTGATCATTTTATATACAGGCTTGGTGTTTATTCCTGTGGCTATCTATGGCAGACAGTGCAGTCAGCACCAGTGCCATATTGCTGTACAGTGGAGGGAGGGAGGGAGAAGGAAATGAAATTTAAGCACAATAAGCAATAACTCGCAACCAATGCATGGTACAGTACATAAACTGGAAGCACATGAAGTGTGTACAATAAATGAATGTTCCCAGGCATATGGTATGGAGCAGTGTATAGTAAAAGAACATGCACCATGAATAAACAAAAATGATTAGTTAAATTCATATGTACTTTTTGTAAAAAAATAAATGTGCTAGTATTCAGGTTATACAAACATTTTAATGTGATAAAAATTTTGATAGTTGAATAATATATTTTTGTAGCTATATATTTGACCAAAAAGAAGGACAACTAAAGAAAAATAGGGACAGAGGGATTTGGCTCCCAAAGTGGGACTGTTGGGAGATATGTATGTGAACATTCAAAGCTAAAGATAGAAAGCCAGACAAATAGCGCATTCATTAGAAGGGACCATTGGTATCCTCCATTTTTTGTATCTTGACAGGATCCCTTTAAATTTTACTCTTGAGATGTACCTTCTGTGATTCTAGGATTTCAGTGATTGTTTCATCAAACCACAACTCCAAAATGCTGCTGATGTACCTAAGCTAGGAGTTAGTTAAAAAATAACTTCATTTATTATAAAAGCAAGTGTAAGGTCTCCTTGTAAAGACACTTAAATGCAGATCCTATTTACTGCAAAATTCCCTTTGCAGGGAATGGTGACCGACCACTCATGTAATGGATAAACCTTCCCACAGCTTTCTTCCAGTGATATGGTAGGTTAGCTCTGCATGACTGGCTGGTCTGCATTAGAAAAGCACGTGTTGGTTTGTGTTAAAGCCTAATTGAACCCTTGCTGTTTTTTATGTTAATGCTGTCAAGCTGCAAATACAGTAATAATTGTGTTAATGTTTGTGGTGTGTGCGTGTGTGTGTGTTTTTATTTTTAATGAAGGATATATTCTGTGTGCTGGTAGCATGCTGGAGAGGCAAACCACTGTTGTCACACAAGCAGCTCAGATCTCCTGTGGTCTGGAATGCCCCTTTGACTCCTGCTCTAATCAACAGGAGTGAATGAGGTTCATTGATTACAACAGAGATCAAGGTTTGGGTGTTGCACTGCTGGAGAGCCAAGTCTCTGTTGTGTGTGAGAGCAATGCATGCCAGCAAAGAGTATTCTGCAGCATTTATTGTTATTACAAAAAAAAAGATTTATTACTGTATATGCAACCTCACAACATACTAAGGATAGAGAGGGGTCAATTCAGTTGGACTTTAAAGAATTAATTTGGTTTACATGAGTGCAGGCTAACACAGCCAAATTGCAGCATACAGATTGTTTCACAATGAAGTGCAATACATTATTAAAGGGCATATTTAAACTATTTTCTCATCGATGCATTTACTACATTTAAAAAATCATAGTAATACTCAAAAAATTTTGACTGTACTACAACGTGAAATGGAATTCAGAGACAGCCTGAGCACAGGTACATATGGGTAGATATCATAAGGTTTTAAAAAATGAAAACTAAAAATTATAACTGCACCTTAATATAAACCAATGGAGATCATAGCTAATAAAGGCGCAACAAGATAGATAGAAGAATCTGTTATACATTTGTTTGTAATAGAAATAATATATTACATTTTAAAGAACCCCAAAATAATTTAAAAAGAAAAGCTCATATCTCCCTATGAGTCCACCTTATGCTTTATGTCAAACTTGATTGTGAAAAGGTTTTGCATCCAAGTTAAATAAGAACAACCATATCTGCCCATAAATGGATTTTAGGATTTTACCACCTTGTGCTAAATATTGGTATTGAAAATCCACCAATATTTCCAAATAAATAAATTTCACTGGCTGAATAGGTTTTTGAAGTAAGTATTGTCCCTGTAGAACATGAAGCATTATGTGTATCTCTGCTAGAATGTGGGAAAGTCCCATTGACCGTATATCCATCTGTGACAGAGCAAAGGGACTATATATTCTATAAATGCTTGAAATCCTATCCCAACCTAGGTGGTACATGGAGGCCATAAACAAAAAGTGATTTATTAGGTGTGTGCATGGACTGAATTTCATTAGCAACAAGTATATATAATAAATAGGACCCATGTCACCCAAGCACACAGGGTACCACAAACACCTCCAGTAGTCCAGGGATTACGTCCCACCACCAGCACGGTGGCTCAGTGATTAGCACTCTGGCCAATTGCAGTGCTAGGTCCCAGGTTCAAATCTCGGTCAGGAAACTATCTGCATGGATTTTTCAGGTTCTCCCTGTGTTTACCCATCGGGTACTCCAGTTTCCTTCCACATTCCAAAAACATGCGGTTAGGGTAATTGGCTTCCCCCCAAAATTGACCTTAGACTGTATTAAAGACATATGACTGAGGTAGGAACATTAGATTGTCAGCCCCCTTTGAGGTACATCTAGTGACTAAGGACTCTGTAAAGCACTGTGTTATATGTCGGTGCTGTATAAATACTTTATAATAATAATATACAAGTCTTAGTTGTTACATGTAAACACCACCAAGCCTGACTGTATCATCCCCCTAGGAGACCTTTGGGTGAAATATTTATAGTTCTTTTTTGGGGGGTTTGAATGACTTTCATATAGATTTCCCCTTTATATAACAAAAACACAGCTGCTACTAAAATGTCATGTTAAACTTCTGGATTGCCTTCCAAGTTGAAAAGGTAAAGTTTGGACCCTTTGGAGACTATACTTTTTTAACCCACCAGCTGTACTTAAATGTTTCACTTTTAAATTGCATAGAGCATGTCTCATTCACTTGGATCTTGTGAAGCTTTAAGGTGAAAGAAATCTCACACAAAATCTCCCTACCCGTTAGTTCAGTTTTCGCCAACCGGTGGTCCGTGAGAACATCTTGGTGGTCTGCGGCTCCAGCCGGTGCAACCCCCAGGAGGGTCAGGAGAAGGACCCTGGTGGGGCGCACTGGCCAAAGCTGTGGACCATCTCCATGGTATGGATCACAGGCTCAGGGCTCAGGGCGGGCTGTGTCTCTGGCGTAGACCTGTTGGGGAGAGTGGGCGGGTTCTGAAACTATGGGGGAGGTTTCTTCCCCTTTGAGTGACACGCGGCTCCCCGTGCATGTGCGGTCCAGAGTTTGGAAACTTAGTGGTCCATAGGTCCGAAAAGGTTGACGACCACCGCTTTAGTCCCCACCTCCCTATGCACATGTAACCCAATCCTCTCCACCCAAATTCCCTTTAGTTTTTGCTGCAAATGCCTCTTGTTTTAGAAAAATTATATTGTCTAAAGTCCAATAAATTAACTGGTGTATTTTTGTAAAAAAAAAAAAAACCTTGGCTATGTGGTATGGGAGAAAATTTCAGGAGGGTCAGTTATCTATTACCATTATTTAGCTTTTTAGAGAAGCTGTTTGATCCTGGATGTGACTAAGGGTCATTTATGTCTGCACCTGGCAAGTATAATAAGTTCTGGAATTTATGTCGCCACACTGGCCCAAGTGAAAGACCCTCTACCCCTTCAGACCTCTTGTGCTTCAAACTTTGACCACTTGACAACTACAAAAGGCAGGTGGAGGTAAGGTCAACTTTCCACCACTGCTCAAACCAGAATACTTCAGGATTCAGAGCTCCAAACCTCAGGAGGAAAGCTGACCAGACATGAAGAGACTTGGCCAATGCCTGCCTCATTCTAACAGTGAATATCTACCAATATTTAACTCCATGTGCTTTCTAACTTTGTCACCGAAGCAAAGAAGTATTGGCAGGCTAAATATTTCTAGCAGTTACTTCAAAAAAGGTCTTTAATTCCTGGCCTGAGTATTGGTTTAATACCCCTGTGGTGGAAGTTGCAGATTTTAATAACCATGTGCTGGGAACCGATGTTTTCGCTTCAGATAAAATTAGGATAATTAGTTTTGCCTTACAGTTTTCAAGCAAGGTAGTTTTGCTGTTTGTAGTGTTGGATGCAGGACCCTCTTTTCAGACAGCGTTTGATACACAAGTGCCATTAATCCGAACGGCGCGGCAGAATATCACTTGCTAGCCAATTACCCACCTCAAAGGAGTCATTCCCTTTCAGAGCCATGTATCTTGTGATTAGGCCTGGAAGCGCTATAGACAGAAAATATGCAGAATGAGAATCTGGGAATGAATTGAGGACAATGGAGAGGCTTGTCGGATCTGTTCTGAATACACAATGCCTCTCTTCATGTAAATGTCTGATATTCTTCCTTAGCAGGCCGGTAGCTAAGAAGGTCATGAGCACATAAAGTTTAAGTGCATTTTTATTAGTCGCCGAGAATCGATTATTGATTTAAGCTTTTGTTCCACGACATAACTATCTTAAGTAAATTTTTTACTTTATTTTAGTTTTGGGTAAAGAATTCTTGATTAGTAGTAAAAAGTAAAAACCTTTGTTTAGTCCAGTTTGAATAATTGCTAAATTTATTCTACAACTGTCATAATTTTATTGACTTGTATTTCTGCTTTATAGTAAAGTGCACCTAGTAGCAGGAAGGGGGCTGGTATGCAAGATACATTGTAACTGTACTGAATTCAGAAAGTTTATTCAGATGGTCTTTGATTTATTTTTAAATGGAGTTGAAAACTGGATGCATTATTGTGTAGTTCAGTTTTTATTAATCATTGTATTTGGTGAATGGCATCCAATATATTTCAGTGGCTGCAGAGGGCCCCCATCATCACGGCCTAAAAATGCAGAGTAGTCTGAGCAATGGCTCAACATTTTGTTAAAATGGAATTTGATTATGAATCAAAATTCTGCTTCCAGTCTCTAAAGATTCTGTCTTTTGTAGAGTTCCTGCACTGTGCTAATTAGAGACCTCTGGCCCAGCAAGGAGTCTGTTGGATCTCTACAGAAAGACTACTGCTTTCACACATACAGCAGGGGTCAGCACACTGGCAAAGGACAGGCTTTCCTGGACACCTTTTTGTTATTGATGTACCTGGAAGATTTTTAGCTGATTTACTCTTTGGCTGCCAATGTCCTGTGTTTTTACAGCTTATTGACAACATTAGACAACACCTGCACAATGTGTGTTTGCAGGGCAATTGTACTTTCCATCAAGGACACATCTGACTGTGTCAAAACATAGAACCACAATTGGGAGACAGTTGCCACCATATAACAGTAAGTGACAGAACAAGGACCTTCACAGCAGGAACACCAGACATTCTTTTTAATGAAAACTGCAAATTTAAGAAATTGAAAACAACTTTTGCAATTACCTTAACATATTAAAGCTTCTATGAGAGTTCATTGATTGGGATTAGATCTATTTTAACACCTGAGTACAGGTTTACTTAATGTGAAAAGTGAAATCATGGCATTCTAGAAAAACAACTTAATTTAAGAAATCAGAATATACATATTACAGATCCCAAACTCTGCCAAGCATCACCTTTTTACCTACTCTGTGCATACGAAAATGAATGGCAGACTAAAGTAAATAGCTTTTTGCTTGATGTCTTTATTACTGGATGTTGTTTTGCCCGGCGTTCTTTAATAGTTATGTTATTCTCTGCAAACCATTATAAAGAAACACTTGGCTAGGAATAGGGCTTTTCTTTCTGTTTATTTTTTGGAGAGCGCTGCAGGTTGACCTGGCAATTAACCCAGGATGGCTCTGCGGCTAGCCATGCCACCATGACACAAGGTCAAGCCCGGCCTTTGTGACAAAGAGACCATGTGCAAATGATTTCCTCCACTTTGCAGCATTATTAAATAAAGAATGATTGAATTCATTAGCCAGCCCTGGATAGACAAACAAGCGGAAATATGCAACCTGTACCCATACTCAAGAGTTCAACCAGAGCTAATAGTAATGCATCCCTTACCCTTCACATGGAAGGGGTATCATCCTGATGAGTCTTCCTCATTAAAACAGAGCTTGACTAGCTCTGTTTTCCAAGATTTCTTCCCTTTCTGAAATCGGTGAATGATACAATTTTGGTCATAAATATAGATCTTGTCAGAGCTGGCTAAACACTTAAGACTTTATATAAGGCTAAGCATTCATGCACATTTGGTTGGTTTGCTATCCCCTCGATTTGTATGTATTGCTTGCACCCTATGTCTATCCTCTATTGTAATGATTCCAGGTAGCTGCTTGGAAATGCAGTTATCCACAGTTGTCGCTTGCAGAGTTTTTAGGCACCCATAACCACCAGCATAGGTGGGAACAGAGCCATTCATATGAACCGTTGCAAACATTAACAGTAAGGGGTAACTGCCTAAAACACAATTGCCATGACAAACTTGCAGCAGCTGTGAATTCTGAGACACTCCGGTTCCTGGTTTTTACACTGGTGATATGATATGGCTTTGTGATTTCTGATTGACTGACCCAAAACTTTTGTAACACTGGCACCATGCTTGATCCACCCCAGTGAAACATTCCTATACTTACCTTTTAATAGAGAGGTACAACAAAATGGACCTTTGGGTAACTCTAGACGTGTACAAATCAACAATTATTTTTCTGACTTGTCATATTAGAAAACTACTGTATATGTATTTAAAATAGCTCTACCATTTTACTAATAAAAAACAATCCTTGAGCACCAGTTAATTAATTTTTGCCTAGGATATGTTGTCATGAGTCAGGAGGAACTCTGTCTGCTCTTCCCAATGATCAGCACTGTAGCAAGGTGAATGGTAAAGGCCCTTTCAGATTTACAGCACATGTACAGCCGAATAAATAGGGGTGGTTGGGACCAATTTTTTTGCAAACAGCTGAGTGTTTCTGTCCGTGCAGTTGCTCTTTAGAAGGACGTGAGCCACAGCTGCAACATTGTACAAATGTGGTGCACGTGCAAATGCAGTTTGCTGCATGAACTGGAATTGAATACAATGTACTTTTACACCAGGGGTCTGAAAGGGCCATATGATGCCCCAAGTGGGCTAAAATGCGTCAGACATGTGTGAACACGGCCAAGAACAGTTGGTACATTGTTGTGAGATGCAGATGGGATAGGAACCGTGTGCAAAGTTCAAATCACGACCTTACCTAGAGCTTCCTCTCATCACTACCAGTAGCTGAATGCAAAAGAAATAGAGTGATTATCTGCTGCTTGGGGAAAGTGAATGTTAAATGAACATGTTGTTCACCAGTAGCCAGCCGGCGACTGTCGACTGGCATTGTGCACACTAGTTTCCATATTTCCATAATAAAATCATTCTTTTCCCCATCAGTCAGTCAGTTTCATAATAATTTAAAATAGTATTAACTCTAATTAACTACTTTCCTGTAAGATGCAGCAAATGTGCCAAAACCATTAATTAAAATGTACACTTTGCAAGGATCTGATAAGAACTTGTTGGTATTAGCAGTGTGTATGTGTGTATATATATATATATATATATATATGTGTGTGTATATTTTTGTAATTTTTTTTTTTTTTTTTTTTTTTAACAATGTATCTAGACATGAAGGAAAAACAATTCCACATTGGTTATGTCACCAATAGTTTAAAGGATGATCAATACAGCTACTTAGTATAAGTAGTCATCTGACATTGCTGAAAATGACACGTGCTGGGCTAATATGCTGATTTGGTACTTTGGGTTAGTGACATGGAACAACATTTCAGATCAGAAATGTTTACGTTAACCACGTGCCTATAAAAGTCCTGAAGACTACATCTGCCAGTTGCCTGGCATTTGTTGGCGTAAGATAACAATTGCAGCCTGTATATTTCCTTTAAGTAAGAGGTTGGGGAAACCTGCAATCAAGAACTAAGAAGCTGGAAAGGTTGAGGGTAAATTTATAGTTGGAACCTTTCCACTCTGTGAATGACAACTGGTTATCCAATAAATGAATACAGCCAGTTTACACCTTTGCTCTGACCTCTGACACCGTAGAACGAGGGGTTAAGTATTTACTCACCCACACAAATATATCATTGTCTGATCTCAGTTGCCATACATCATTTTATGTGATTCATATATATATTCCTGAATAAATCATTGAGTTGTGAAATTGTGCTTTCAGGGAATCAATGCTAAACAAATTATAGAAGGACACAATATTGCTATGTATTTATTGCATGCTGGAGCAACTGTTTCTGGTATCCTTTTAGTTGCTGCACAATGTTCTAGAGATAAACTATATTGTGTTCACAAATGATTACTAACATATATTGATTTTTGTATTGAGGGAGCCACCTCTAGTAATTCTTGGCTTAAGGCCTTTGGTGACAAAAACTAATAAGAATATAGAATTTCTCCATGTCCTTAATCCTAACACTTAACCCTACCGTCACCCACAGGCAAACACCCTACCTGACCCCAAAAATGAAGGTATAAAACTTATACTGTCCAAACTCATTGCCAAACACTAATATTATAAACACTGTATTCTGTGTATATTCTCTAGTAGAAATGATTGACATTGTTTTAATTTATAAAAAAATTACCATGTATAGTTAACAAGCATATCTATATGTATTAAATCAGACTTTTTCAACCTTTTAACCCTTAATTTAATTTTTAGGGCTTAGGGAACCCCTACAGTGTTCTCCCCCAGAATTTTATCTTATGATGGGTAGGAAGAAGCTGTAGGTGAGTGGCAGCCTCTTCCATTTTATTGGGCCCTAAATTGGGCTTGGAGGAACATTTCCCAACTAAAACCAGTTTAGTGGAAGTAGTGAAAATCCTTCACTAAGACCGAATATTATTATTATAAAATTAATATTTTAAAAAGATCATTGGTGTTGTGTAGGTTTACCAAGTTGCCAGTTGTCATCACTTCAGAACTATGCAGGCATTATTAAATGGGGCATCAATGGATGTCCAAGGAACCCTGGTGGAGAACTGCTGTAATAAATACATGTGATATATTTCTTGTATTATTCACAATGTATTACGGTAATATTAATAAACAGTATTTATATAGCTTCAATTTATAGGTAAGCAATAATTATAGTATACAAAAAAAAAAACTTAATGTACAGCTTTGAGTAAACCTAAATTCTTGTTATTGCTAGCACCCTTCCCCCTTCCTTCTCCCTAAATGAGTACTCCAATTTTGTTATTAACAAAAAAAATAAATAAATAAAATCACATAAACAAATGTTACTGAAGCCAAAATGTAATTTCTTGCTTGTGTGATTGACTCATCGATTTTATTGAGCACCTGGACTAAATTTAGGCATTCTCTGTAATAGGAATTACAGTGTTGGTAAAGTTTCACCTAAGGGTTAACTATTTCTAAAGTGCAACACTTGAATGGGTACCAAGTTGTTATATTAGGTGCAGACCCTCCCATTCGTGTTGCTAAGTAAATGCTAAAACAGTTTTCTGAACAGAATCAAGTTAATTTTAAAACCACAAAGCTTTTTCTCAAAAAAATTGGTCTTATGCTTTAAAGTAAAATAGTAATTATTGCTAATTAAACCCTATTGGAAAGTTTCACATTTGGCTTCAGACGGGTTATTAATTATTACTTACTAAAGTTATCTTCCTAACATTATTATTAAGCCTTCTGAAATCTGTCACTGAGCAAGGAATCGTGTACCATGCAATATATACAGAATCAATTCACAATCCACCTATTTCCTTATCAAACCTCAAGCATACTGAAATCTGGTTGGTTGGTTGGTTGCTTTGAGTTATTGCAATCGCTACATTATCATTGTTCTTGACATTCCTTTATTAAATTGGCCTATTTGAGATGTATTACTGGAGCTAATTATATATAACTCATCGTTTTAATGAAGCTCCTTCCCTGTGCTCGGTGCTGGAAGTCTGGAGAGTAAAGTAGAACCAAGTTTTTCCATCTAGTGGAATTTGTTTCTGCGCTTGTCTTAAGGCTGATTGATTTTGAGTAAAGACAAGCCACACATATAATTAGATTGTAAGCTCTAGTGAGCAGGCCCCTCTCACCTTCTGTTTCACTGACATGCTTTTCCACCACAAAGATGTCATTTACATTTTAAAGCATTTGAAAGATTCACATTTATTCACTTGTCTGATGATCGCAGGATAGAGCGGCTGCCTTTCATGGTTTGAAAACCAGAAGGAAAGTGAAAGATGAACCAATAATACTAAAATAAAAATATTTCTTACTGGACAGCAAACTTTATTTTTATAAGCGGATATAGAATAAAATTTTACCCCCCCATTTGGTAAATGCCCCAATCCCCCCTGTAGCACCTTTTCTACCTTCAGTTTTTTTTTTTTTTTAAAGTCTTTACATTACTTTATAGCAGCAATGTGATGGATCTTTGGTCATTCTTGCTGAAAAAAGTGTTGAGTCGTTCAGATTCGCTCCCTGCCAAGTGATTACCTGAGGCTCAAAGTCTAAGTGACACCTGGCCTCCACCAGAGCACCCCACAAAAGGTGATGGGCTTGCAACCCTGGTGGCCCCCAGACTACTTTTCTGCATTGATGTCACCAGGTTGCAGCCCCTGGGCTCCCCCACTAGAGGTGATCAGGATCAGAAGGCTTCAGGCACGAGCAGCTTGGCTTTCTTGATCGGTTTCTCGATAGATCCTGCTGGTAAGACTAATTGTTGCAGAAGGGACATTGTCTGTCTCTTTCTGCAATAATAACCTGCCTGATCATGTATTTTTCAAAGTGGTACTTTAGTATTGTTTGACAACTTATATATACACACACACACATCTATCTAAATCTGCCCTTCCCATGTACATAGGCATATCTTTGGTTTGCATGCTCACATTGTACACGGCAACCATAAAGTCTTGTGCATAGTCCTATACCTGCACATCAAAGTGAACAACAGAGATCACAGCTGGTGGATGCAGAGTAGGCAAGAAGGTAGGCAAATGAGCGTAATGGTACTACAGGTAATGACATAATTCTTTTTTATGCTTCATTCTCCTGTGACTCCAGAGCGGCCTATACATGTGCCGGGAGTGTGTACTTGACACCCCGGACTAATAGGAAGTGAAAAAATTGGCGGAGGATGTCATTTAGACAAAGAGCAACAGCATCTAGTGGTGAAAATAATTACTACAGGGGTGTGGTATCAGTGGGAAGGGGAGTATTGTTTGACAACTTTTATATATACACACACACATCTATTAAATCTGTTTTGTGTTTGTGTCTGTTCAGTTCTGAGATAACAACCAGTACAGATAGATTGGGGCCTTTTTTGTCCCTGTGAATGAATAATGGAGGAAGAGTAGCAGACTGATGAACTCTTCCTCTGTTTTCTCTACTCATTAGCATTCTGCTTGTCAGGACACAAGGAATCAGCACATCTGATTGGCTATCTGTTTTTCGCCCTTCCCTCTCCCAGTCCTAAAACATCTCTACATGGAGGGTATCGACATATACAATGCAAGAGTCCAAGAATGGACAAAAATGTTTTTTTCTTCACAATGCTCTTGTAAAATGAAACTTCTGTGTCAATCCAGTGAGGTCCGCCATTTAGAATTTTGGGGCCTCTTCTGAAATGATGCATATTGCATCTTTTTGATCATTAAAGGAAATAAAGAGTGTTGCTGTGACATCGTATTGATTGACCTGCAGTTGATTTAGGACTTTGATATTGTAACAATGGGATCACCAGCACTGAGAATCTTGACTAGCTGTCTCCGAAGCACCAGCTGTGCCATTACTAATATCCAATACTCCGTGACACAGTTTTCTTTCAAGTCCATTGACTTCATTCTCAGCTTCACCCTGAAAGCAATATTTATTTTTAGCAATCTAGCAGTACATGTTCTTGAAATTTACAGTTATTTCTGCAGGTAAACATGTGGACTGCACAGCTTATTTCTTGTCCTATAATGGTGTTGCTTGTTGTTATAATTTGTTGTAAAGCTGCTACAGATATGACCCTTACTAGTCAAAATGGTGCTGGACTTATGGCTGAGCCATCGTTGTTTTAGTGGAAATGACACAGACTTCAGAAAACACATAATTACCATGTAATTCTATGGTGGAGAGAAATATTTTATACAAAACACTAATAGCTAGTGCCATAAATAATAACCACAATGTATATTAAAATGGTTGTCTGTATTACCAGCATGCTAACATAGGGATGTGGCAATCTTTCGAGGAAGGGGGATCTTTTATGTCACTGGTAGCATGCTAACCAAATTTATATATTGGTGGTTGTAAATGAATAAGATTTACTGCTCATTGTGGTAGGTTGTTGTAATCTCTCTCAATTTCTATCTATCTATCTATCTATCTATCTATCTATCTATCTATCTATCTATCTATCTATCTATCTATCTATCTCTTATCTATCTATCTCTTATCTATCTATCTCTTATCTATCTATATGTATGTATACTATATATCTATATATATATTCATTGTAGTAATTATATAGAATTCTTTATATGGCATATATAATTTACTGCCATAATGGCAATACTTACAAAGTAGCAAATGATTACTTTGCTTTTAATTTCCTAGGTTCAAACTCAACACCTTTCCGGATTTTCCATTCTCATTCATTTTCCAAACTCAGATTTTCCTGCACTATAGGGAGCAACCTAAAAATTCATCATTTGGTATCCAATCGGATATTTTTTACCACATACTTGTAGTTGGTAGGTCTTGTGCTATATTCTTGGTATGAGTGTTCAGTCATATTGTATAGTGAGCAGAAGTCATTATTTCTGCTTTGGTCTGTACTTGTCTATTTGGAGATGATTTCTTTTTAATTAGTTGTTTGCTTGTTAATTACAATAGAGTGATCCTTTCTTCCAGTCCTCAGTTGCTGACATTCACCCTGTGCACCCTACTCTAGGGGAAGCTGGTGCATTGACAGGATTTTTCACTGCATATCTAGACCGGCAAATGTGCTTAAATTCAATTGCTCAATAGTCTATATAATAGATTAATTTTCATAAATTCCCAATTTTCTATGTGTTGTATTGGTGCAGCTTGCAAAACACCTAACAAAATACTTGCAGAAATCTTTGAAAGAGAACTACATAAATTCTTCTCTTATCATAGAACAGAAGCTTAGAAAAGGCACCGGGATACCCATAAGATGTTTTTTTTTTGTTTTAGCACCTTCTAAGCACTAAGGCCTATTTCCATATGTGCTGCTGGAAGGCGTGCTGTACGAGGCATACCACACATTGTGCAACACACTATCATTCATTCCTAATGGCACACCAACACAATGTAGAAGAGCATTGCCTGCTCCCTCCACCACACCAAGTCATGTCCATAACATAGGGGGAGGGATTTTGTTGTCCCTGGAAGAGAAATATTAGGACTGATGCTATTGTTTTATATTTTATTTTGGTGCACAGGAACTCAGGAATAATTAGCCAGTTTTTCCCGTGCTTGCAGAAAATAATCTAAGCCTAGAGGAAAGAACTAATGAATGGGCAGCATGGTGGCTCAGTGGTTAGCACTCTGGCCATTGGAACCCCGGGTTTGAATGCTGGCCAGGACTCCATGGGTTTCCTCTGGGTACTCTGGCTGTAAAAAAAAAAATAATAAAGGTTAAAAAAAAAAAATTGAAAACAATACTCTTTGCGTCTGGGAGGTGCAGGAGATAGAAGCCAATATTGAAAATGTAATCCAGCGATAGGCTGGGATGTTTATTTTTTATTTTTTTAATGTTTTCACTACTGTAAATCTTGTCTGGGCCCTGGGAGCTGGCAGAAGCAGGCTTTTTTTCTGCTAATTTACTTTTCCCTTTGACTTTATTCAAGGTCATCTAATCTTTTCATTTTTACTTAAATTTTGGGAGCAATGAGAACTTTCAACTTTGCTATAATCATTGATATAATAGAAATGTACAATTTCCAATAAAAGAATAAACAAACCAGATTTGACCAATTAATAAATAAATTTATTCATCGAACACTGTATTTAGTTCCCATGGTGCCAAGTGGACATCACTGACCTATATGAGAACAGTTAGTCTGATTACAACGGATAGATTCTTATGAAAATATGAAAGTCTACCAGTTTTTTGGGCTTATTTTACTTTAAATTGTATCAAAGTGGTAAAAATACCATCCTGACCTCTGACCCCTGTTCTATTACTTACTCTTAATATTCTGTTAGCACTCATCCTCCTGTTCCATTATTCAAATATGTGTATAGCTGAACGCTCAGTTTTTTTTTGTTTTTTTTTCTAATGACATTTACAGCTAAACCGTTTTAAGGGCTTTTTCAGATTATGCACACCTTCTGCTCCTGCATCATCTATCTATATGCAAATAGAGGCAAATGAGAAAAGCTAAACAGGCACAAATTGTAATCAGCCGGACAACAAACGCTTCTGCATTCCATGATTACAGTTTATGTTCCGAGCGCTGCAAACATTTTTCGATTGAATGAAAAAGCTTTCGGCGTAGGCTTGTTTTAAGGGCATACCAGCACAAACTTTTATTACAGTGTTTAGGCAACATTCAGCATTTCGTCAAGGGTACCTAATGAATAACCCTTATTGATTTGTTATTATTTTGAAAATAATCGGCTTCATTCAGCCATTTTTGTTTCCTACGGGGATTGTACGGAAGTCTCCAGTGCTAATGCTTAAAGTTTACTGCATATGGAAATGAAGTTGTGAAGACAAAGTTAGAATATATGGCAACTATAATGTATACGTGCACTTTTATATGCAGTGCAGATCTCTGTTGTGCCCACCTACTTTGAACTAATGAAATCCTTCGCTCTACAGATTTATACTTACCAAAGATCCAGTAGCTGCAGTCCCACTGTTTATATCCAGCGCTGTCCTCGCCACACCTGGGCATTTTAGCGCCTTGGACTAATAAGCAGATCCATCTATGGGGCTATAATGCAGAGGTGTGACTGAGTGATTTTGTTCCCCATGCATATCCAAGCAATACTCCTCCGCTTGTTAGATGATACAGGACTCTGGAAGGACTGCAAGAGTAGTACACAAAAATTCTGGAAAATCTGGTAAGCCTCCCTGGAGTTGGTTAATTGTCATAACTCAAGAAACTTGCACATCAAGGTAAGATAGGAATGTTTCCCAAATAGGTTTCCAGAGGTTGCTAGAGGTACCTTGAGTAATGAGCATATTGTGCCATTCAAGTCATTTTAGTTGACACCAATGATCTTTTTTGTCTATCTGTAAGGGTGACATTCTTCCTTCTGGCCAGCAATGTAGGCATTCTTCCTCCCTATCAGGCAAATATACTGTGAGTTGTGAATATAGTATTTATAGCAAAGGTTCCCTGAATACCTGAAAGTTATTTCAAGGATTCCCCTATGTTCCAAAAAAAATTAGAAAGGCTGGTATAGGGTGTGTGAATGAATACCTAGTGTTAAAGCAGTTGTAAGGATTTGTTGATCTGGTTGGAGAAGTTCTATGTATGCTTTAAATATTTTAAAAATCAGTGGGTATGTGTTTTAATAAAATATTGTAATCCCTAAATCCTTGTACAACAGCACTCAGAAAGGGAGAAGGAAGAGTGTCACTCAAAGCCAAAGCCATGCTGCATGCACACGTGCTAACAAAAACCTGGTTGAATGGAAGACAGAGCAATGCTCTTTTTATTGTTATATCACAAGTTAGGGATAGAAAGATGACTAGGCTATACTGGTGAACTGCAGTGGAGAAAATGAGGGTCCAGAAGTGCTGTGTTATTTAAGAACTTGATTGACAAAAATAAGTCTGTGGCAGGTAGGAAAAAAATCTAAAAACAGGAGGAAAACCATGGCTTATGTTCATTTAGTTATTGTCTACTTAAAATGTGACCTCCTAACCTTTTATCTGTAGCTCATCTTAAACTTAACCTTTAATTTACTTCCTAATGCTCCCTAGCATGCCCCATGCCAGGAAGGGATTGGGATTTGTTTTTTAGCTTTGGGATTGAACTAAACTAATTGAAACTTCCCTAATTGGTAATGACAATCCCTGTGAGCTAAAAGTGCACCATGCATCATGTTCTCCAGTACCATAGAGGTCATGGAGGTCCAATAAAGTTGGTGTTTTCCTAAAAAACACAGCTTATTGGAACTTTTTGACATATGTATGCTAATAAAGTTTATAAAAGATGAATTCAAAGAAGCAATGCCCTTTAACCCGGTCTTGGCTTTTTAAAATAAGTCAACTCTTACACGTTTCCTCTCCCAGGTACCCTATAACTTGGAGAGATAAGGCAGCATTGTCTTGTAAAACATAGATCTTTATCTACATGAAGCCTATTTCTCCGTACTATGAAGCCTATTTCTCCATACTTGGGTATTTTAGGATACATTCACAGCTAACACAGGTTCTGATTAAGGCTATCATCACTCCCCTGATTAAAGCTGAAATATAGTAATTATAATTCTGTAAAACGTCTTTTCTTGACATATTTCTGAACGTTTTGCTGAGCAATTCAATCAAACATGATACAATATTCATGATTTAATTTCTCTCTTGGTGTAAATATCATTTTTTTTTTTTTCATTTTAAAGAATATTCTTTAACTCAGTTACAGCTTGTCAAGATAATGCACAAAGTTTGAGCTGCATTTAATCCCTTGGAGACATTAGTACCCATTAATACAGTAAAAAAAGGAATAATTGCAGCTAAAGTCTCACCCACAGCGAACCAATCTTGTCCTATAGTGCCGTGTATTAACTTGTAATTTAACAAGTCAGACTCACAGCGCACGTAACGTGGATTAATGCACTTAAGGTGCATTGTATGAATTAGTTATCCTATAAATATTATGATTAACACCATGCTGTTACACTCACCAAGAGTCACCATGTCCTATGAATAGGTAATTCTTTAGGTATTCTTATAATTACTATTAACATTTGACTTTTTTTTCTAATAATAAAACACAACTAAACCAAATGTGTGTTGTGTATTACCTGTAGATTTATATTCCCTCCTTTTTGTAAGGCCATTATTTATTGTAAAATTTGCTTAATGAATTAAGTTTTGACACATTTTTATTTGCCATAGTTACACAAGGAAACATCATGTTCAAATTTGCTGAATCCTACCTCTAGCATCTGTCTGAGACATAAACACTTCAATCAGTGCACTTACATAATAACGTCTGAAATATTCATTACATAAGAAACCACCTAAACATGCAGCGTTTTCAGTATTCTGTTTTTTATGGAGATGTAAAGCTCATGGTGAACCAATTGCCAACTTAGCCAAATGCAACACCTAGACACAAATTCTGAATTGGACTGGACAGTCAGCGATTTTATAGGTTTTTCTCAGGTCCAGCTCCCCACTTTGTGTTTACCAGTATTTTTTTTTCTAGTTTTGGTTCTGTGCTTGGCATAAAACAGAATTGAAGAACTCAATGTGTTTTTGACCTGTAAACAAAACCTAATCCTTAGCCTGATCTTTCATCTTTACCTGATCCTGACACTTGACCTGACTTAACCTACCTATCATTGCATAAACCTTTCAACCTCATGCTCAAAGATTAACCTTCAAAATCATTCTAGCCCTTACCTAAAATCATTTTGACCCTAACACATTAATTGTATACTGCTATGTATATTTGTAGCTGCTCTGTAAAAAAAATAAAATATATGCTTCAAGAGTACCCGTGACCAGTAAATGTACAGTGGAATATTTACATATTTTTTCAAAGCGGGACAAAAACAAGCCCCCACTGATCTTTGTAGCTGTTGGCACTGTGGAGTTTTGGGGTTTGTATGCCTCATACATCACAGCTGACGCACCGACTTCATTGTTTGTAATAAAGCTTCTTTATTGCTGGATAAAAATATGTATTTTTAACAACCAGTAAATGGGTATTCTTATTAAGATTAGGAATACTTATTGGCCATAGTCTGGGCTCCAGTTCCTGTCTTCATGAAACCATCTTTATTTAAGAACTAATAGTACTGAAGACAAGTAACACTGTCTATTCTGTACATAGTGAGTTTGCTATGTACTGGTTATAGTGAGAGAGTTAGAGATGGTTAAGTATAAAAAGACAACAAAATATTTTTCCACCTTGATAACCCCCTGAGATTGGAAGGTTCTCTTCATAAACTGTATCTTAGTGACTGTATCAACAGACAGGAAAAAAAGCAGATACAACCTGTGCTGTTAATAAAAATTATTGTGCATTTGGCCAGTTTTTCTCCTCTCCAAACAGGTAATTTATCAATATGTTTTGTTTGTATCATAAAGCAGTTAATGGCAAGTGAAGTATATATTAACTGTTATGTTTAACTCTCAGAAAAGTTCTTTAGAAAGTGCCAGGCAGAGCAGGGACCTGTAAGGAGAAGGAGGCAGATCTGTGGTTGGTGACAGAGGAGTTCTCCTCTCCCCTGTCACTGCCCCTGTTGTTGGACATCTGCTTCTGCTCTGCCACTTTTTTTTTTTACAAACAAATGTATTTTGTATACAAAGTATTAATGAATCATAAATGTTTTATAATTTAGAGAAGTAACATCTAGCATACTTTTAATTATATAAAATCATAATGTTAGTATTCCACATTTACCTTGTATTTACCTGTACACCAGCCCCCTCATGTCTATTTGTCCCTGTGTCTTTTAGGGGATCACGGTGATCATCAGGGACTAAAAAATTGAACCTCCCTAAAGTCTGTTGGATAAGGAGGATTCTCCTTGAAATAAGTAGACTGTGTATTAATTCTTTATAGGGTAGCTTTTTTTTTAATGATTTTAAAATTGCCGAAGGGGTCACTTTTAAACAAACTTAACGTAACAAATACGTTCCACCTAGTGGTCCAAGCGAACCTTAAATATAAAAATCAATGCCCATTTTTTATGTAGTCCCCATTGCTAAAACACTTTAAAAAATGTTAAAAAGTTAGATAAGATGGTTACTATTCTCAATATTCCAACTACAGCAGGTAGGTAGGTAGGTAGGGTTGATATCATCCTCCTGGTGAGATCGCAGGGAGAAGGTGATTCAGAATTGTGGATAAGCATTTATACCTACCTACCTACCATTGCATAAACCTAACTTTTAACCTCATGCTCAAAGATTAACCTTCAACATCATCCTAACCCTTACCTAAAATCTACCTAACACTTACATTAAATGTATAATGCTATGTATATTTGTAGCTGCCCTCAAACAAAAAAAAGCTGGAATTGGAGTACTCTGGGATCTCATCAACAGAATAATGACACCAGCCCCTACCCTAATGATGAGAAAAGGTGACAATATTATTTTTTTTTTCTCCTACAGACGTTAAAAGATCTACTTTATCAGAAAAAAAACTTGCACTTTATTACAGAAAAGATTGAAAGCCCGTACACCAACACCGTTCCTCCTGTTTTATCGGCCAGGTTGCAAGTACATCCCAGCTTATCTATGATGTCCATTGGTTTGCATTGCTGGATGTCTGGTAAAGCTTGACCCTTTCTCTGTAAAAGTGGAATATCTAAAATACACTGTGGCTGCCTACACATAGAGTTAAGAAATGTGATACTGAATTAATTTGGGTCTCCTAACAACGTACACTTGTAGTTTTGACAAGTGTGGATGTGAGGACAGGATTTAAATTATATAGTACTGTTCACGCTGTCCTAAACATTTTGATTGCCTTCACCAAGCTGTCTGACCAGTGTCACTGTTGTGATAGGTTTGGAATTATGAAAAGCCTTTACTATGAAATCAAATAGTGCTCTTGATGATGTTAAAGAATATTTTGAACAGAGGAATTTTTCCGATTTTTGGGTTAGGGTAGGAGAGATAACTTGTATAATCATTTACAAAGATGAAACCTGATCTGTGCTGTTTGTTTTTTCTTCCTTATGTACCCATCTATTGGCTGATTACAAATAATATGTCTGTAAATTTGGATCTGAAAATGTTCTGCACAAAACAATGTATGACTTGGCAGGGGCTGTTAAGGAGGGCTTCCTAATAGGAAACATAGCAACTCAAACACTATGGTCAAGTCAGGATGTAATCCATGTTAGCTCACCAGCTACTTAAGAGTTCCAGCCTCTGGAATTCCAAAATTCCAAAATTCACTTACCAGTACATACTCAAGCGAGCAAAGGTCTACTGAGAACCTTGACTTTAAAGTTCTCTTTTTCTTCTACACATTTACACTGTCTTCACCCCGGTGAATTCCAGATCTGCTTCCACTTCTCCAACAATCTCATTCCATGGTGATCTTACATTATTCTTCCACCTGAATTTCTCATTAGAAGTTTCTTCAGATTCCTTCCTTGCTTTAATTGTTGGACATGCATCCCAATTTTTAAATCTTGATTGTGATAACTAGTTCTGACTCGATGGACTCCTTGTACAGTGTTCTAGATTTTTCATTTCTGTCCCTTTAATATCCATCACCTCAATTATACCCTATATTTTATTCCAGAATCCTACCATATATTATCATACCCTATATCATTGTCGTCATAGATTTTACCATGCAAAAAGCTAATGAATGGCTACTTTGCCCAAAACCTTGTGCAATTTTGGTGCTATGATGAAAAATAAATAGCAAAATCCCAAAATGGTTTTGGTGTACTCAGGTTTTTAACTGATGTTATAAACCAATAGCCACACATTCCTAAATCCCTTTTCCCTGCATATGCTGGTATAAATATTAAAGGCATTTTTCCAACAAGTGTTTAATAATCATTATTACGGACCAGATAGGCTGCCTCCAGCCTTCAACTTGGATCCTAGCTGTAGGATAGAGTATGTTGATAAGATGTAACCAACTAGTGCACATATACAATATTAGTGTATTAAACTTATATATATATATATATATATATATATATATATGTAAGTTATATATTTAAGTTATATATAACTTAAATATATAATTTAAAGCTTGGTATCTGTTCAATACAATGCTAAAAAAAAAATTGATCAGCAAAACTTTTGTGAGCTTTTTTGCTTCCGGTACACTGTGACTGTGCTGTTTACTACTGCTACTCCTATTAGTTTACAGTGTATTATACTCCCCATGTTATAAAAAATGGAAAGATGAATCTCTGTAGTACAAATCTGGTTGTGCTGCCTATAGTGACTATTGCTCATCCATAGATGCAACACTGTGATTATTGTCACCCTAGCACAAAGAAAGCTTGAAAAGAGAAAACTAATGTAACCACAACATTTATGGACTGGTAAACTGCAGGATACTTCATTCGGGATGGGTTTAGGTACATTTTAATTACAGGAAATCGGGTCATGACTGTAGATGGGTTGTGGGACAGTCTATTACATTGCATAGTGATGTCATCCTGACATGTTTTAGCTGCTTTAATGTGGATACGGCTACACCTAGAACTATTGGTTTTCCAGAATGGTGTGGCAGCTTGTGGTATTAAAGGACAGGTAATGTGTTCTGGCTTTGGAATAAATGAGCTTTATCAGAATTGTAACTATCTGGTTACTTTGTATCCTACCAGAAAGATTACATCATGATAATAGCAAGGCTTCAAATTCTGAAAATGATCTCACTGGCATAAAATGGCATCACTGGTAACATGATGTCAAGGCCAAACGTGTCAGCTCAATTATAATGCGTTCTGGATCATTCATGGTAATGAAGGAATGGAAGATGAAATAAATATTTGTGTGTAACAACGTTGTGCGTTAAGTAGAAACCACGGCTCATCTAAGTTAATTGATTGTAGCTACAAGCCCGGCATCTCGAAAATAAATGTAATTTCCCCGGCTGCCTGTAAAAATTAATCAATATATCCCAAGAGATTACTTCCTGGCTAAATTGCTTCAAAGAAATTAGACCAACCATTGTGTACAAATGGAGCTGCTTTCACCCTCTGCAATTTCTCTGCGACTTTGTTTTTCACCTTTTATTCTAATTTTTCATTCAGTTTGATGTAATTGTAATTGGAGCCCGTGAGTACATATTTGGCCCTGCGGATTTTATTTAGATGCTAATTTAATTAGGGCTCTATATAGACAGAGCATAACTTGATGACAATAATAATGCATTAGCAGCCTGTGTGTGTTCAGCCTTTTCTATATGTCGCTTTGGAATATTTATTTTTCATGATTGGTATCGATGGTTTTTTCCACTACACGTATAAAATAGGTGGAAGTTGTCATTATCTCACATGGAATAGTCACTGCTGCGCAACATCACACCAACTGCTTATTGCACAATGCTTTCCCAATGCAAATCTAAAAGCAATTAGCCAATGCATTTCTAGAAAGCGCATGGTATAAGCAAAAAGTTTTAAAAAAACGCAGGTAACACAGCATGGCACAGCTTAAGTTAAATATTTCCAGTGCATTGCATTGTAGTGTGAACAAGTCTTTAATGGGTTTAGTAAACAGAAAAGCAGACTACATAAGCTAAATGCCAGAATGAAAAATGGATCAGAAAACAGATATTCTGTACCCCAAGTGACTTGAGTTTGAGTGAAAAGTACCTTTTAATAGGGTCAGTTCTGCCCCCTTTTGCTTGCTTTTGTGCCCAGTTCTGTCTACCAATGTATCTTCTAAATTCCCATTTTTTTCTGCTCACCTTCCCATCAATTGTACTGAGTATCCAGGTCTCAATACCTGCCCTGTGTTTACCTGAGTGTTCAGTACTGGCACCTTGTCCCTGTGTTTGCCTAAATGCCCAGTGGCCAACTTTCCTATCCTTGTTTTCCTGAGTGTCCAGGTCAGCCCATCTGTCCCTATGTCTTCCTGAGTGCCTAATTACAAATAACTACCTATGTGTCTTCCTCAGTATGTTATACCCACCTTCTCTGTGTCTTCCTGAATGCCCTTTTCTGCCTATCTGCCACTGTATCATGCCAAGGTTCCAATTCTACCCACCTATACTTATGTCTTCCTGAGTGCCCAGTTCTTCCCACATATCCTTATGTCATCCTAAATTCCAAGTTCTGATCTTCTGCCCTTTGCCTTCTTGGGTTCATTTTATAATATGGTGGAGTAAAACATTCTTGCTGAGCTTTGAGATCAGGCTTTGGGGTCAACAATTCAACAAATGGCTATCTGCCAAAACTGAAATAATATCAGTATTTAGATGGTATATTTATTTATATTCTAATGATCCTATTGACTAGTAGATGCATGTGCATTCATGAACAGACCAATTTCAGGCAGCTTCAGATCATGATGTTCTTGACAAATTGCTACTTTAAGCTTACCACTCATTGGATATTTTTTTCCAAAATTGAAATTTGTCATTTGCATGCATCATCCATGAACTATTTCACTTGGGTTTTGAAAATTTCTTTTGCGTTCATTGAAATTTAAATCATGGTTACAAATCTTTCCATTTGAGGCATTTTGTTCCTACATGTTATAATATGGAAAAAGAATATTATGTAATAGGAAAACATTATTTGATAAACCAAAAAATTAAATCATACTGATCGCTTTTGCTTCCTTAGGTGAATTGAAAATGAAATTATTGAATCATGTCTGAACCCAGATCTATTTTTTTACAGGTCTGGTTTAAAACATGCATAGATACAATTACTTTTATAACTAGATGCAATTTCTCCAAAAATACTTATACTGCACGTATAGTCCTTTCCAGAATAGGAAGTGAAAGCTGATCGTAGTGAGAGGTGACAGTGGACAGTGGAGTTGTGCTGAGGTTGGGTGGACCTTTGGGGACTTTTTGGGATTGGAGTTTATGGTGCAGGGATGATCCAAAATAAAAGGAGATGGGCTACCTTCTTTGCCCCAACTCCTGTTCTTCCTGTTGCAGCTGCTCTATAAACTGTTTTATGGTCAAGCAGAATTTATATTTTTGTCAATGCTAACAGGCCACTCTCGCATGCTTTCTGTGGTTCTGACATTTCAGGTCATTTCACATTTAGTGTAATACTTCCCCTGTCATTGAAAAAACAAGGCGGGAGGGGGTAATTTTCACAGCTTACATTTCTCAGGACAGATGGGTGTGACAAAACCAATACATTACAAATCAGTGTTTACTACAGTGGTATTAAAAGTCCATGTTGAATTTTGCCAAATAGGTCCACTTTCAGTGCATCTATAAAAAGAATTCTTCCAGTGTGTGAAATGGGCCTTTATGAGAACACTTTAGGATTTTGCCCTTCTGAAGGAATTTTTTTTAAATCCCGATCCAACACCATTCCGGAAGGACCTCTTTATAAAAGACTTCTCCAGTAGTGGCTTCAGAAAGGCGAGTTCCTCACTTCGGTCAACTTCAACCAAGCAGCTGTTGAGCAAGATGAGACAGTGTTCTGATTTCCCGGAGGACTGGAAAAAGACACAAACATTGTAACTGTAGTGTGTGTATGTGTGTGTGTGTGTGTGTGTATATATATATATATATATATATATATATATATATATATTTATTCAAAAAAACTATCACGAAACAAACCAAAACATTTGCCTCGGGCTATGGTGGGCTGATTGGAACACATTTTAATATATTCAAATCATTTGATAAATTCACAGTAACATCTGATCTGAATGACATAAACCATGGCAGCCGTTGAGCCACTCAGAAGTCAGGGGTTTTCATATAGCACAGTTTTGACTGGCTGGTACTTTTAGCCATTTACAGCTGACCCATATGATTGAGAAAATAATTTATTTTAACAACTCCCCTGTAGATTGTGCCAAAGATTCAAGGCTGTCCCACATACATTGTTTTGTCTGGTGTTTGCCCAGTTCTAATATGGGGACTACAGTCTATTTACCATCTATGTTGTGGACATAGGAAAAGAGGAATGGACACCATTTCTAACTATTTCATCCCATAAAAGGCACTGTGGTATCGGTCCACAAAGACAAAGAAACAACAAAGAAAATAGTCGCCAAGTACCAGTCTCTGATGGCATAAAACTTTTATTACAGAAACATACTACATTTACTCCTAGTGCACACAACTTTACACAGAATAGAAAAACCACCCCTAGGCAAGCCACTTTTCTCCCTATACATCTATATGGATAAAATATGATTCATATATATGAACTTAAATTTTGGTGAAGAACATTTTTGTTTATTGATTGGTGGAGTGGTTAGAGGATTATCTGTTTTATTCACCAAATTCAATCTGTTTATGCATAAAAATAAAAACTGGCTTATTAAAAAGGCATATGAAATTTACAAGTAACCCATCATTGTCAACTGCAAAAAGATCACAGGTATATACACCCACAATATTATACTTATAAATGCATATAAACTTATAAATGAATATAGGTACATTGGGTCTTCATCCATCCCAGTACTTCATAATCTAAAATAAGTCCATCACTGATGTGCCAAAGATTTTAGTTGACCCTTGTGGGAGTACAAAATCCCTGACTATTGGAAAGCAATGGGGGATTCAACCTAATGGACTCAAGTTAAACCAAAAATATCAGTGTAAAGTGGACTTGGACAAGTTAGTTGGATGCAAGCCTTTTGTGATGATCTTTACATGCCGTCATCTATCTGTATCAGTAGCAATGCCTCTCTCCGACCATCATTTCCAAGTAAGAAAAGGTTGAATGTATTAATCATGAAACACTGCACTGTGTGATAAAAGTCACTTTACTAAAATATCTCATATAAATGACTATATTACTAAGCCAGGCTTAATTAATTGCATTTGGAATAATAGGATGAGGTCTGCCGTCTATCACCCCATGCTAGGAAGATCTGTTTCATAAGACCAAGGTCTGGCTGGTTCACTGAAATTTCAAAAGATAGTCGCTTACCTACAATGTGGTAATTAATAGCCAAAAACTTGAAGTGATTGTTAACTTCCTTTATTAGGAAAACTTCAGAAAATATATATAGCTGAACCAGGTGAAGAAGGTTAAGAATGTGTCCACATAAATGTAAAAGACCACCATTGTGGACAGGAATTTGCAAGTAGACCTATCGCCTATCATCTACTTGATAGTGATACACCAGTCATGTACTCAAGATTTCCACACTTTTTCATTCTGCCTCCTCTCCATATGGTATTGTATATAGAGGCTGATCATAAATGTTTTGTTAAATCTATAACCTGTGCTACTATTACTTTCGGTTGTTTCTTGTATGTACCAATTTATCCATATGTACCCATATACCCAATAGGAAAAATAATGAAAAGCCAGGAAAAAAAACAATTGCCTATCGGTATTGCCTGCAAATCTGGAGAGCAGGACCAACCCTTAAAAGTCTTGGTATGGGGCCATAGTGCCCAAATTCACCACCCTACCCTACATGCATTTGGACTGACCAAGTCTGTTGCAGTAGCACTGACTAACTTGTAAGGGTAGAGCGAAATGTGCGCAGTCAACGTAAAATTTCTGTAATTAATTGAATTATGTATCATTTTTTATTTTTGGTGGGTGAGTAATTGTTTCAGTAGAAGAGAGTGAGGTTTCCTCTATTTCCCATCCAATAGAATTGAGCATGAAATAGACAATGCACAATTATTCACTTGTATTCTGTAAAAATATTTTGAAGCATTGAGCTGCCATCTGCAACCTACCATCAAGCTACCAAAAACTGCCCATTAAGCTGTTGCTATTACAAACAATTTGTTCTGTTGATCTAGAGATTTTATTCACTTTATCATGTTATCCAAGGTTGCCTATGTAAATATTGGCTTACACAAAGTTTCACACCTTTAGCATACTATGCAACTGCCCCAGAGGGGCTGAGTAACGGGTCTTGTGACCATAGAGTGTGCTTGCCAAGCTTCCTAGGATGAGTCTTATTAAAAGTGAGGTGTGCTTATGTGTCCTTCCCTCTAATAGCTTGGGATGCCTTCACTGACTTTGGACCTTCACAAACCACTTACTAGACCACCACATTCCTATCATTAGCTTTCCACCAAGTCCAACATAACACATAATACCCAAAAAGCTCTCCATGACACACTGGCCAGATACATTGATGCAGAGTTTCTTTTTTTATGTCCACACTGTTCATCTCATAATGCTCAAAATAACGGTAAAACTATAAAACAATGTACCCCTTGCTGTAAATTACAATGATATTATAATTAATCACTGTAGGGTATAAATTCATAAGTGTATAAGAAGATAGGCCAGTGTAGAGAGGTTTGAGAACTATTGCGCATCTGTCCCTTATGAACTGGTCCTGTGCAGTGCTTACCATCCTATTCATAATAATCAGGATTACAGTGAAACCTTTCTGGTTAGTGGAATTCTGTAATTGGATAAGGACAGGGCACCTGACTTTGACTGGTACCAAAACCAGGCTTTATATTACCATTTATTTTTTTAACACAGAACTTTTATTCATTTCTGTACTTCTATAGCAGCTTTAGAGTCCCTAAGATGACATAGTAAATCACTATGTTTTATAAATGTGTACTGCTTTTTATTGAACCCCTAAGAAATGTTTTGGCTGCAGTTGCACTGTAATATTCTTAATAATGTTCTGAATAGTTCTTTTCTTTAGTTTATTTCCTTTTATAGTTATAGAAGTTATTTCCTCTAAAATACTGCAGATTTCACAGGCATTTTATATATATACATATACAGTTAGGTCCAAAAATATTTAGACAGAGACAACTTTTTTCTAATTTTGAAAAATTGAGGAACTAAAGCCTTTTTTTACACACTCACTTCATTTCAGGGGCTCAAAAGTAATTGGACAATTGACTCAAAGGCTATTCCATGGGCTGGTGTGGGCAATACCTTTGTTATGTCATTATCAATTAGGCAGATTAAAGGCCTGGAGTTGATTTGAGGGGGCTGCTTATATGTGGAACATTTCCCTGTGAACATACAACATGCGGTCGAAGGAGCTCTCCATGCAGGTAAAACACACCATTCTTAAGCTGCAAAAACAGAAAAAACCCATCCGAGAAATTGCTACAATATTAAGAGTGGCAACACCCACAGTTTGGTATATCATGAGAAAGAAACAAAGCACTGGTGAACTCAGCAACACCCAAAGACCTGGATATTCATGGAAGACAACAGTGGTGGATGATCGCAGAATAATTCCAGTGGTGAAGAGAAACCCCTTCACAACAGCCAACCAAGTGAACAACACTTTCCAGGAAGTAGGCGTATCGATATCCAAGTCTACCATAAAGAGAAGACCAGCATAAACAACCAATATCTTGAAATTGGACGAAGTAGATGAATCATTTTAGCATGGCTTTTCTCCCAAATAGCGTTTGTCCGTGGCTTTTTTTGTCATTAGTAAGTAAGTAAGTAATTTTATTATGTTGCTAGGTAACTTGTACTGATTATAAAAAAAATATATATATATATATATATATAAATACATAATAATAATAATTGGCTGCAGATGCCAGGAGGAAGATGCCTGAATAACGGGAAGCTAGTAAAAAAAATCCCTTGATTATCTTTCAGTTCAAAATTAAAACCATACATTCCTTGTCTGTCACAAATGCTTCAGAAATTAATGCCATAAGCAAACAATGTATAATAGACCTACATTTCTAGTAACAGGTTCACTTTAAACCATTTCCCTATTGAGTCATATTATATTCACAGAGAATCACCATTTTTTATTATCTGTCAGTGCCTAAAAATGATCCATGCCTCCAAATCTTGTCAAACTGTATACTTCATCTGTTGTTGTTTTGCATTTTATCTGGATACAACATCCTTATTTAGTATTTGTGAATACTTGTTATATTTGTTCATATGTTTTGTTCTGCTTTTATTTGTCAAGAAAGTTGCATGAAGAAGGAGCCTGGGGTTAAAGTTTTGCACACAATTAGTTGGTTACTTAAACCCCCCCCCCTCTTTCATCAGAACTGCATCGTTAAGAAGATTCTCAATTTGACCGGCAATTTAGTGGGATTTGTAAATAAATGGCCACCTTGAAATCTAATATTGATAAAATAGGTTTATTTTCAAATAAATATAACAGCGTGGACTGAGAGGATAGTGACAGCTAAAGCTGACAGGATGCAGCTGTCACACTGCAAAACAGTGAGTTAAAGGACTCCTGTACTCCAGCTACACTAGTGGCATATTAATTTTATTATTATTATTATTATTATTATTATTATTAATATTATTAATAAACAGGATTTATATAGCGCCAACATATTACACAGCGCTGTACATTAAATATCCTCCCAGAATGTTCCCAGAAGGGTATTGATTAAAGAAGGAAGCCTGTACCAAAGAAATACAGAGATTGTCATTGCTGACCTCTCCTTAAAAAAATGTGGGTTGCCTAGTTGTCATTATGATTAAGGGGCTTTTTTATATTTTTTAAATTATCCCTTCTGAATCTTTTTAATAACAGAGGAACCCCTTCCCAATGGGGAAGTAAGTCTCCTAAATTGGTGGCCAGTGGAAAGAACGCCCCCCTACAATATTAGTCATGCAGCTGGTTCTTCCAAATGGTGTTGGCCCATGAACCTTTACCTAGTGGTGTTGGCCTCTTACCTCATCTAATAGGAGGTCAATCAGTAATGCAGCAGAAAAAGGCTGTCCAAAGTCTTTGACCTCAAACAGGTATTCACATAAGGAGTTCCAGCATGCATTTAAATTAATAAAAGCAAAAAAGCAAGAGTATAGAATTGGTGTTTTAGAGGGAAAAGTTAAATGTTCTTTAACAGGACATGCAATGTTTCCCAAATCATGACAGTTTGCATTCTACTATATATAGTTGTATATATGTTACCCACCCTATTATATATTGGTCTTTCAATAGAACAGGCAACTATTTGGCACAACCTACTGTAATTGCTGAGGCACATTTTTTTTTTTTTCTTGCAGTTTTTATTAATTTTTTTTTGTTTTAAGTTAAAGCAAAATAACACAAACAAGGAACATACAACTGGAGATAAAGGTAAGCTGGGGCACATTTTAACAGCTACAATAGTAAAATACAGAACACGACTACAATAGTACAGAACAGTACTATCAACACGGCACGACTATCGACTTTGTACAGCGCTGCGTAATATGATGGCACTATATAAATACTGTATAATAATAATAACCCCATTTTGCATGTTTGACACTTACCATCAAAGTCAGTCCAGGCTGATACCATATATGCATTGTAGATATCCAGAAGATGAGCACAAAATGAAATTTGGATACACTATGACACACAAAAACAGACAAATAAATTAATATACACAACACAATTGGTGTAAAAAAAAATATACATTACATTAATGTTTAATGTCTATTTATCTGCAGAGTCTCTTACCTGCTTGGCTGTCTTCCTTCCATAGTGAACAGGCATTTGAATTATCTAACATCCTAACACTCGTAGGGCATTTATACTCTCTGCCTGGGTCATTGTGGCACACTGTAGGATGTCTCATTGATGACGAGGTGGCCTTTAATGAATGTTAAAAGGCGGAAATGCGACCAAAGATGAGACTTTTCTCCAGCAGAAAATTTGTGGCCTTTAGAAACGGGCACCTGTCAAGCTGCCATTGCAAAAGTAGAGAAAGTACTGGAGATGAACTGATATTTTCCTGCTAAACTTAGCATGGCAAAGTACAACTGAATGTGTCATGTCTGTAAATGTTAACTGAGTAACTGGTACTGCCACCACTTTCCATGTGTACTTTTGTCGAGCCTGTCATAGACTTTCCATAGTATTTCATTCTACACTAGCTGTTTAGGAAATAGCACCAAAAGTCCAATAGGCTTGGTTCCTCCTTAGCGAAAGTTAAAAAATTAAGCCAAGTTGAAATGTAATAAACAATAATAGCTATCGATTTTCTTAGGTAAGCACCAAAATGTGTCTGCTTGTATTTTTGCAATCAACGATAAATTGTACCTTGTACCTTGGCACAATGTAGACCTTAACTCAAGTAATGGAGACCTAAGCCCCATCATTCATCAATCAAATACGATAGCCTATAATGACCACTGAGACTTTAGTATGGGACTATTAATGGGCATAATTTAACACCCGTAGGATGAGGACTAGACCTCAGCTTGTCCAATGTTTTCCTAAATCCTACCATGTGGCAATCCATATAATACCAAAATCCAATAATACCAAAATCTATACTGACCATGACTTTGGTATCAGGCTAATAAATGAGAGTGGAGACTAGAACCAGTGGGATGGGCGTAGGTTTAAGTAAAACCAAGAAATAAACCATCTAGACACCTGGAATATGTTCTTTAAAAATCTGGGAATATGTTGCAAGGGGTTGGCTATCAGCTTTGTCACTGCAGATTCATGAGAGTGTAGCTTGTCAATTATGACCTGGGAACACCTGGTCTTACCCACTTTGAATAGGCAAAAGTAATGGCACTGGGGAAACCCTCCCATTGTGTTTGCCTTTATTTGTGTCTTCCATGTTTCTCCTCCTAGACACTGCAGATTTTGCACAGTCAGGGAAGGAAAATAGTTTTTATTGCTTTTTGAGGCTTGTGGATCACCTGTTTTCTGTGGGACAGAGTGCCAATGAAATCTTGCAAGAAAACACTCCAGTTCATTCCAAGAAATTCATTATTTCAGCTGCTCTGTGTTCCTCAGAAAAGTGCCCAGAAGAACAGTGACCTTGTCCTTGGCACTACAGATATGTACGCAATAAAAACAAACATTAGGTATAATGCTTCCTTTACTTTCCTCTTCTATTAGGAAATTTCGGTAGGGGCTCTAGAGAGTGTATGTGAAACCTACGTTTTAGTTTAAGAAGAGATAAGCAGTACATTTTAAATTATGGACTTTATAAAAAGATGTAAAAGCTGAAAAACAAAAGAGTAACAGATAAAATAAAACCAAATAAATTGCAAAGGTATTATTGTAAATTCAGTCTGATTTTTTTGTTTTACCGTGCTAAGTTTCCACTTTTCATTTTCCTTAAACATTGAACCATAGTAGGTTTGATTTTCCTTTTGTTGTTTTTTTACTTTGATCTACAAAAGTGGGCTTTTTTATTCTATTTCTTTGTATTCAAATAAAACATTGCATTTGTAGTTAGGAAGAAGAACACCTAATGGTGGGCCAGAATGCTGCTTTTATTTTTGCAGCTGACTACTAATTATTGTGAGTCTTTTAATGGCAAGTGCGGAGGCACAAATGTATTTCGTGTCTGCGGTATTTCTTACCTCGAGCAACAGGAGGCTCGATCCTTTGCAGTGGTACCACTGGCTATGCATAGTAATTTTGGGACAGCAGGCACAATCTAGTAATTGTTAGTCACATATAACTGGATTTGTTCTTATAATGCCGAAGATGTTTCACAGCCTTCCAGGCTGCTTCATCAGAATTCATCAAGCAGTTTGACTGCTGATAATTCAGAGCCATTGACTTAGCATTGTCTGCTTTAAAAAGGGGGTCCTGTTACTGTATCAGTATCTTCAAATAGGTGAGTTTGCAAAGGATTTATAAAAAAAAAATATTTAGAAAGTGTATCCAGGGAGACAACATTTATACACACTTTAAAAGTGTAGAAAACCCAGAAAACTGCATGTAAACAACTTTTACAACAATTTGCAAGCTATTATTTCCAGAGTATTTTAAAGTGATTTTTACAGTTTTGTTTGAACAATAGTTAAGTGATGGATGGCATGTGGAAATCTTAAATAGGAGAATGTCAGGTACAGAGTAGAGGATGTGTTTGGGGTTATAATTTGATGTTAGGAAAAGCAAAGTTCAAATGAGAGATTTTGTTTAACTCATTATCCCAGCTGCCCTAAAAAAGGTCATCATGTACAGCTACCTCTTTATTTTTCCATAATTAAATAAGTCTGGCATTGCTTTCTATGGGGCAAGTTTTTAATTGTGATTAAAAAAAATATCTGACAAAAATAACCCCTAACATCACAGTCAGTAATGATATTATTATGTATATATATAGTTTATATTACGTTCTTTAATGATAGCATACATTTTTCTGATTCGAGAATTAGATAAGTGTCATCCTCAGCCTGCGTACCCCGGTGGGTGGATAATAAGGATTCCTGTCTTGGATTATACTTCCCACACCATGATAAAGTGACAGCATTTAGGCTTTGATGCATTTCGCTGCCATTCCCCCAGGTACAGGATAGACTGCTAAAGGAGCACTAAGCAGTTTGCTATAACAAATCCCATGTGGAATTTAGTAATAATATCACATTGCTTGTCATTTTTCAGATCACTAAATAGTGTGACATCTCTGGAGAGGTCTCAGCCTGTTCTCCTCTGTACTCACATGTCACTTGAGTTTGATGGGGCCTGTCTATTGTCATTGACTTTTCCGAGGAAGAGCTATATTATGTGTAGGAGTGGAGTTCATTCCTTGAATACATCTCTGTCACTTATAGCTTGTTTTTGCTAATATGGAAAATCTAAGGAGAGATTTTAGGTAGAGTGACTTAAAAGGGATTGTCCGCATTACCCTCATTGTAACCAGTCTCCTTTTGACAGTTTAAAATTAAAGGGTCCTCATGCTGCAAACTTCATCATCGATCCTCAGTATTCATAACTGTCTCCCTTCTAGCATGCACAAAGCAGTATTTTAACTTCTAGGCAACAGAAATACTTCATAGATGTTCAGTAGTAACCAGTAGATCCTGAATTAGGAACTGAGGCAGGCTGGGCCACTTGTCAAAAAATGGTTGCTACAAATTAATCTACAGCTAGTGAATTGGGTTCCCAGACTTCAGGTAGGAGATATCAAACTTTTGGAGACCTCTAACCAGTGAATACAATTGAAAGTGGTTTCTGCTTTTTATGTATGGCAGCAGGGCACAGTGGGTCTTATAGTGTGAGATTCCCAGCATCACTGACCTTAGGGAAAATTCAGTACTAGGGCAATATCATCACAAAAGTTATTCATGAGAAAAAGAAAGTACACTCTGTTTCCAGTCTAAGGATCTGCATACCAGGACAGAAAATATTTTGGTCCTTATCAGGTAAATACAACATAAAAAAAATATATATATTTATTGAACAAAGTCAAAATTCCAAAGCAATGGGTGAAAAATTAAGTACACCTTTACCACTTCGATATAAATTAATGTGTGTGTTAACATCATGCCAAGGGGCTGATGCTTCACCGCCCAAAATACCCTCTGAAAGTCATTACAAGCAAAAACAAGTTGGATCCTAATTATTTACTGCCCAGGGGTCTAGGAGTGAGTGTCAAGGAAGCCTTCTCAGGATAAATATATAGCTAACAGACAAAAATTTAGCAAAGGGACTCCCAATACTGCAGCATAGACAACAACACCTGTAATGCCTTTGCCCAAATATGATAAAGTAATACTTTCATATTAGTGCTAAAAGCGCAGAATATATAAGGGTAATGAAATTTTAAAGGAAAGAAAACAGACTGTTCATCCAGGGAACATCTGTTTGCCTCACAGGATCAGTAAGGAATTTTTTTTCCCATTGAAGCAAATTGATCCATGCTTTGTAAGGGGTTTTTTTACCTTCATCTGGATCCAATATGTATATAGGGTTTGGTCTAGGATATAATGGTTTGTAGTATGTTTGTTTCCTCAGTGGATGAATTCGATGGACTTCAATTTAACTATGTAATTACTGCAGTGCCATCATGGGCATTGATACTTCCACAGAACCCAAAATGTTTGCTGCAACCAAGGCCCAGTTCGATATGAATCATTTACTGGCCTGAAGTCAAAGATTGAGGGTCAGGTAGCCCCCTGGAACATTAATAAACTAGCTAAAGGACCTAAATTCTACAAGTTGAGTAAAAACTCAGAAGTACTAGGCAAGTATCAGTAAGTAATAATTTCATAATAGGGTAAATATCACAAGAGTTAGGTAAAACATTCCGCTCAACAAAAATTCATCCTGATCCTTTACTGATCAGAGATAAAACAGTGAGGGGCAGGGGGCAACCCCAATACATAATACATTAGCAAATGGATTCTAATACTACAATTTTCCCAGATTGAAAATGTTGGTGCCCACTCCGAATCTGACAGTCAAAATTATGCTTTTATGATCAGCTTACATTTTAGACTGCTGAGAGGCAATAACAAACATGTCTATGCTTTATAATTCATCTTCCTACAGCTTTCTTTGTAATGTAGATGCAATTAAACATAAGTAGTAAATGTGCAGCATTTGCTTCTCTAATTTTAATTATTTTTTAACAATACATTATGAGCTAGAAATTTCCTTCAAAGATCTACTGAACATACGTTACAAGTTAGTTTATATAAAAGAGTTTTAATAACATTTAGATAATATTATGTATAGATATATTAAGCATAAAAGAAGGCAATGCAATGAATGCAAAAGCTCACTTTGCCCTACCCTAAAATCGGTCATGGTGGTTCTTTATAGCCCCCACTCCCTCAGTGTGGTATGCTTCCTATTCCACATTCCTGGAGACTAGAGATAACATCTGCCAACATAAATCCACTCATTCGCTACTTGATTAGGTACACCGTCAACGTTATGGATCAGACCACCTTTTGCCTTCAGAACTATTGTAAATCTTATGGTAAAGATTCAACTAGGTGCTGGAAACATTCCCTATAGATTTTGGCCCATATTGGCATAATACCATCACACACTTTTTGCATATTTGTCAGATACCCATTTGATTCGAAGCTCTCATTTAACCATATCCCAAAGGTACACTATTGGATTGAGATCTGATGACTGTGAAAGAGTAAAGTAACCTCGTTGTCATGTTTAAGAAGCCATTCTTAGATGATTTGAGCTTTGTGACATGGTGGATTATACTACTGGATGTAAACATCTTATGATAGGTACACTGTGGTCAAATTAGGGATGGACATAGCAAGCAACAATACTAAGGAAGGTTGTGGCCTTTTAAACAATACTCAGCTGAAACTAAGTGGTCCAAAGCGTGCCAAAAATATCCCCCACGCCATTACATCACCAGCCTGAGCCATTAACACAACCGGGGTGGATCCAACCTTTCATGCTGCTGAAGCAGAATTCTGATCATCCAAATGTTGCAGCAAAAATTGGAACATCTCCAACCAGGAAACGTTTTCTGATCTTCTCTTGTTCAGTTTCGGTGAGCCTGTGTGGATTGCAGCCTCAAGTCCCTGTAAAACAAGAACATGCTGTGCACGTGGAGATTATGTTCTACATACCTCAATTGTAGCACATGGTATTTTAGTTACTGTTTCCTTTCTATCAGCTAGCCAATATCCTCTGACTTCTGGCATGAACAAGGATTTATTTCCCAAAGAACTGCCCATTACTAGATATTTTCTATTTTTCAAAAGATGCTCTGTAAACCCTAGCTCTGTAAATCCCAGCAAGATTAGCAGTTTCTAAAATGTTTAGATCAGCCCACCTGGCACTAACAATCATGCCACATTAAAAGTCACTATAAATTATTTTATTTTTGTTTGACGGTCTACATGCTTAAATGCATTGATTGGATGATTACATTACCAAGTTGAATGGGTATACCTAATACACTCATTCTTATATAGAAGGTGGCCCCTGTGTGTATAAAACCCCATACATATACAGTCAGATCTTTCCATTTACTTGTGTGGAAACGGAGACACATTTAAGTGCCAACTTTTTTTTTTCATAAGAGTATGTCTTCCTACAACTGCAGTAATTCTTCCATGAATGCAGGCAGTGCAGACCATAAATTCTTTATGCAGGGAAGACTTTCTTAAATGCAAACATCTACAATAGTCAACATCAGCAAAAAGGGATGTTACAAATAACAACACTGCCTGTATAAAAGAAAAATAGCTGAGCTGCCTAAAATAACTTCATTCTATCATGTATCTGAGTAAGTTGGACAAACATTTAGATTGCATTTAATGGTAAAGGGTGACTATTTTTCTCTTTTACAGCTGAGCAATAGCCAAACTTGGAATTTATTTAGTATTCTGAAATTGTCTTCCTTATTTTAATTCTTTACCTTTCAGTTTCAGTTTAATTTCAAAAGTGGACTCTTGCCAATCTGTATGGCTGGTAAATTTGGTAAAATATGTTCACCCACTCAGTGACACCCATTACAGGGTTCTTCTCGTACACTACAATACAGAGGTGTAAATATATCCTAAATTTACTAGTGTGACTCAGTTCATGGTACACTGGTACTCAGTTATGGTCCATTGGTCCATTGTCCAGACCCTGATCTAGTCTTGCCATTGTACGACCTGCCCTGTTTCCCTTGGATTCTTCTAGAAATCCATGGTGTGGGCCCTCACTAGGCTACTAAATAGTTCGTACTCTGCTAATGCTGGGTTCCTCTCCTGTGACAGAAGGTAGCCATCAATCACTCCATAAAGAAGACAGACCCTATCCAGCATGATCCTTATTACTTAAAGGGACCTCCATACTAGAGGGTTACTACATATTTAATCTCCATAGTGCTGTTTGCTTGGAAGTCCGCTTTAAGGACTGAACCTCAAAAAATTAACATTGAGGGCATTGTGTTAACCATTTCTGTTTACTGTACACATTACATTTTGTTCCTTGGTTAAAACCCTAGAATCTGGTACTTATTGCTGCATTCTGTTGTCCCCTTTCCCTGCTTCTATGATTGTCCCTCACTGTTTCTTACAGTACGGTGTCTAATTGTCATCCCTTTATTTTTACCACGCCGGGCTAAAGACAATCTCTGATGATAATGTGAGTCATGTTTTGTGCAGGCGCAATGATTAACTCAGAACAAATGCAAACAAGAAGTCATTGTCGGACGTCACACACAGAAAAATTAATGTACGTTGACACCGCATGTCATGAGTGATCGCTCGCTGACATTTTCAGCTGTAATAACACACGATAGTCTAAAAATCCACTTTATTTGCATCTTAGAATAATTTTTTGTGGGCATCTCTAAGAATGTAATCAAAATGCCAGGAGTCATATAAAAACAATGTTATGCCCAGTTTCTAAATTTAATTTAATCTTTGCACTTCCATAAGTGTACGTCACCCATAAAATATTTCAGCTCTATACCTCTTATTAATATGCAAGCTCTGTATTTGGCAGGAAGACTCTCTGTATTTTTTTGGGTCACTATCCCTTCTTTTGCTAGCCATAGGACTTGGCATACACTTCCCAGTCCAACAACTTCTGACAGAGTCAGCAGAGATGCTGCAGGCATGCAAGTGCTGCCATTTCAAATAGAATTGTAGTGCGGAAAGTACACAGGCCTGCCATGAGAGAGCAGGAGGGAAGGAGGACTACAAAACGTCTGATGAGGAAATAGAACCAGTCAGATTTTATAAAAAAATAAGTTAATACATCTAATGGTGTTACATAACCACATTCATGATTTTTGTAACATACTTTGTAGTCCTCTTGCAGTGTTTTCTAATGCACACCTTGTTTTTTGAGTAAATCACATAGAAGAAGCTTCTATTGTTATTGCATACCATAACTCCCGCATATTTCTATGCCTAGGGCCTCCCATCTGGATTCTGTGGGTGCCAATCTTATGTCTACTGGAATTTTCATCCATCATCAGGTGGGCTACCAATGGGATGTTTGATCATATCCCATTTATTATGGCATCCCTGCATAGATGATATGGCACACTGCATGGATGATATCTATAGACAGATGTCCGACACCTCTACACTTTTTGGACATTAAATATTGAGTTCAGATGTTTCCAGTGATGGGTACGGTTAATGATGAGCACAGTTTGTGGAGGGCAAGTTTCTGTTTTGACTATGCCCTTGTGTAGAGCCAGGTTCATAAATTCATGGCTTGATATGTGTGGAGAACCTAAGTGGCTTCCATAGAGCCCTGATCAGAACCCTAGAAATCATTCTTTGAATAAATGGGAATTTGGATTCCAAGCATCATACTATAATAGCATACTAATTGAGATAGGTGGTCTAACTTGATCTGACATCCCATGAGTGACCATCTGGTGATAGAAGTAGGTCCAACAAAAATACCTGACCTCACAAATATTTTATATGAATGGCCTAAATTCACATAGACATGTTTTAAAATCAAGATGAGGCTTTATTTAAACAGGAGTACAACGCATTGGAATGGCCATGGTTTTGGGGTAGAATGTCTAACACATATATCTAATATCTCGCACTATAGGTGTGCTGGTCAGCTGTTCACAAACTTTTAGCCTTATAGTGTATGTAATGCTGCTCGAAATGACCTCCTCCCTCCTAATTCCAACTTTTTAACTTCCCCTTTACATTGTGCCCTTTTGTGAAATGCTTTCTGATTCAGAATAGTTTACAAGCTAATGCAATCTTAAAGTAAACCTGTAGTCCATTCTTGGATTTTTTAAAGTAAGTTTTTAAAGTAAGATTTTTTAAGAGTAAAAGTCAAAGCAAGTAATCATCAAGTGCCTTTATTTCCAAGAATAAGGAGTTTATTCCTCCTCTCATATCTAGTTTTCCTTAATCGGGGACTGGATTTTTCTGACTTCATGCCTTTTCCCTTTTAGCTGCTAACCTTCATCCAGTGAGAGTGCTCTTGGGCAATTTTATGGGTCAGTATAGGGAAATATATAACAGGTATTGTACCAGGTCTTGACAAGACTTTTACCATTCAAAGTAGAAACCTAACTTACTTTAAGTAACCATACCTGCTTTGTTATGGTTACTTAAAGTAAGTACCCATAAAGTAAAGTAAACATTGTCAAACTTGGGTAAGGATGGTAAGGATTTTCTCCCCGTATTTGTATTACCTGTTATTAAATGAAAACACTTTGTCCTCGTCTCCTGATTGGGCTCTTGGGTTCCTACCTTAATATATGCTAATAGAGACTACAAGCGGTCACTCTGATGCACACTGCCCATGTGAATGATTATCACAATTTGGAAACCTGCCCTGAGAAATGGCATTCTAGGATCACTGAAATGCATTTAAAGGGAAGGGTGCTTTAGAAAATTTGCAGGGGAGGAGCTGTGCTAGCAGGGGTGTAGTGGGGCAGGCACCAGTGGGAATGCTTCTCGGGAATGCGAACATGTCCCCACTTTTATTTTGCAAAGAATTCCTTGGTGGTCCGAGGCTCTGGCCGGACTGCCCCCCCGCTGGGTCAGAAAAAGGGCCCTGTTGGGGGGGGGGGGTGTGCACCAGCCAGAGCCTTGAACCATGTCTCCTGTATGGAATTGTAGGCTCAGGGCAATGTGCGGGTTGTCTCTCTGAACACAACCTGCCCACTTCCCCATCACAGGCTCAGAACTGCAATGAGAGTGGTGGGTTCTGAAATCATGATGTCACTCTGGGGGAAGTTTCTTCCCCTTTGAGTGACACATAGGCAGGGGTGTAGTGGGGCGGGCATGTCATTGATAGTACTGTGCCTCCGTTTCTTTCTTTTACAACTACGCCCCTGTGTGCTAGAATGCAAGTGTGGATAGTTTCGTCCACAATATTATAATCAAAATCCAAAGAATGGATCCTTGTAATCTTATTGTACATTGGCAGAACTGAGAACACTACTGTAACTCAATATCTCAACAAGATTGGTCATAATAAGATTGGGGCCTAATAAAATGTAAGTTATTGTCAGCTACAAGACGTTTTCCATGATAACCCCCTGGAAAAACGCCTAGTAAATGTTGGGGTTAGCAATAATAACCCCCAGCAAGTCAGTGTTCCCAAAAACAAAAAAAAAAAACAGACAAGAAATAACTCCAGCCCAGCTGTGTGTGCAGAATGACACATTATACATTTCCCATGGTCTTTGCTGGGCTACACTGCTTTTCGTTTCTTTAAAGCAATTACATCTCCCTCTGTCTACAGTCTATACTGCAATCAGTCTGCCACTACAATCTTCCGCTTAGCTTACTCTCCCACGTATGGTGGTAAACTTCATTACTGGCATCCAATGGTGGCCAATGCCATCTTCCCTGTGGTTGTCAGGCTGATACTTTTGCTGCTTCTTTACTATACTGTGTTCTGTTGTGGTAAGTTGATGGTGCTAGAAACTCATGCAAAAAGAATTGTTGGGGTGGTGGGTTTGACCTTGGAACTCAGGTAAGTAGATTTATCCACTGGAGTGACAGGAAAGTAAAGCAAAGATCTCTATCAGTGGAAAATGTTTTTCAACATCTCACCAAAACTGAAATATCAGATCCTTTACCAGCACAGAATGATCACTGAAAATAATGAATAGTTTCCCTCTTATAGATGGCGTATACTTGCAGGCTGTGGGAAATAGAACAGCAATGACAGCTTTGTAATAAATAACATTTCCCAGCAACATTTATATCTTGTTGTGATTCACAAAAAGATCGTTTCTGATAAAATGCAATATCTTTTGTGCTCTGTTCTTTTTACATTGAACTCTGCTAATGTCATGCCCTTGCAAGTCACAGCTATTAAATTAGTCGAAAACAAAAATAAATGACATTCATTACAAAGGACACGTTAACAAAGCAAATATTCGTGCAGCGCAGAACCTAGAGTACAAGCATCCTTGAGGGCCTGAATAAAATAATATGCAAACATTTTCTCTAAATCTGTAGATGAGAGAATTTTCCACAAGTGAGCACTGTGATCTATGGACAGACCACCAAAAAGGGTTTGACACTAAAGTCACCCCTCTCTATCCTGGTCCTCCCCTACAAATGTTTTAGAAACCAAAGAACCAGTGTTACCTGGTATGGAAGAGCATATTTCACGGGGAGCCTAACGCTTTGTGTAATTGACAACCCTAGCCACTCTTAACTTTGTACTGAGATTTCCTTTTCCATCCAGTGGATGAATGCCACAAGAAGTAACATAAAAAAGAAAAAAAAAAGTGTATGAATTGCTTTAGGTCCGTACGAATGTGAGCCGGCTGCTTATGCAGGGCAAAGTTAATCTGTGAGGAAGACAATATAGGAACTACTTTCCAGTTTTTAAAAATGGTGGCTGAGATGATTATAAAGTCGCCTGCAGGCTTGCTCAAGATCAATGGCTCATTAGGTTGTGGAGATGCAACTGGATGACCATCCAAAAGTCTGCTGCAGCCCATAATTCTATGCATAGGGCAATGACAAGCCTGTTCACAGAGGGCTGCTTGCTACGTCTATTGGTATATACACTCTGCCAAGCTTGGTTTTCTAATAAACATTTCATATTTTACACATTTCTGTCTTCATATTGGCTTCCGCTAGGCAGCTTCATGTACTGGCTCAATTTCACCTCTTATTGGTCCACTGCTTTAATGTTTTAGCAAAACTGTGCAAAATGATGTCAATAAGCATTTGTTTTACAAACATTTTTATTCACATAGCTGTCAGCTGTCATTCTCATACTTACATCACCTCTTCTGCATTGCTGCTGACTTGCTGAGCATGTGTATTTATTGCATGATTGTTTGCAGTCCACTGACTTCTGTACACATGATGGAATATGAACTGTAATCCTACAAAGGGGTCCTAATTTATGTAAGCTCATTCATACCACTGAGTATCCTCATTTATCATCATCTTATATCAGCATGCTTGTTGCACTGCAGGAGAGCTGACTGGCTCATTTTGCTGCTTCTCCTTCCCCTTCTCTGAGTTCTGTTTTACAGAGAATTTAAATGAGGCTACATACAACTCTTCCTTTTAATAAATACTTTTAGGGATGTAGTCATGATTACAGAGCTTCCTTGAGTTCTGTCAGCGTTGGTGGCTCCATTATAATCATAGTTTCACACTTTTACGCTACGTGCACACGTCCAATAATTATCAACAACAAACGACTGCATGATGCATGAACGAGCACTGTACTTACAGCGCCATTCTGATCTATGTAGAAGGGAGGGGGGAGAATGATGGAGCGGCACCCCGCTTCGCTCTCACGCCTTTACTTTCATTACGATCATTCCTCATCCGTCATTTAGACGATGAGGCCTGTACACACACCAGATTCTCGTCCAATATCAGCCCTAAGGCCATCTGACGTATGTAGCCTTAGTCATTTCAGAGTGCCCTCATTATCAAAAGGTATGGCAACATATTTTACATGCCTGGTACCAGAATGGTCAAAACCATTTTAAATCAATCCCCAGCACTATACCAAATACTGCGCGCCTAACTAAATGTTCTGGGTCCGCTAATACTGCAGCCGCCCATTCAAAGATCACCGGAGTAGCTTGTGCTGTAAACAAATTATGCAAGTCAATAGAATACATTGATCCAGATCTTTTTTTGTGTGCAGCGCCAGAGTGCGACAGCCAAAACAGGTAAATGTGAAATGAAAATTCATAAAAGGCTGCACACTACAGAAATAGAGCAATATAAATCATCGCAGCTGTGACCTTTCACTAAAGACTTAAGAGACACAAAGACATCCAGCATTTTTATTTGTGCAATTGATTATTATTTTAAGTAAAAAGACAGGAGGGGGAGAGATGATAATAGGTCGGCTCAGGGGCGAAGGCTTTTCTGATCACTCAGAACCATATGAACTCATAAACTCACATTAACACAAATTACCAGTGTACGCCTTGAATCCTGCTACCATCCCCACGCAAGGCGGGCAGGTGGCTATCGGCAGGGGTTCCTGTAGGCTACGCAGCTGTCACTATAGCTCAATTACAGAAAACCAGAATAATGACAGCTGACATGATTGTATAGAATATATAGTGTACATTAAATATATAGAGATTGAGGGAGCACACATTTTCTAAAAGAAGCTTGATGTTTTAAATTGAATGTCACTATTTTGCAATGCCTACAGGAGAAAGGGTTAATACCTACTCTTCCTGTGGTGCAAATCTCTGCTGTCATACAAAGTAGCACTTACTGAAATATCTTCTTCATCTTCACTTCAGGTGTATTGGATACCTACTTTCCCCCTTGGGCATAAGGTTCAGATTCATTGCAAATCCCTTGGATTCACAAAGTTTGCAAATCATAAATGTTTAAACAAAAACTTTGCAAGTTCTCTGCCAGAACTAAGGAACAGCCTATAATGAAGTACATAGCCTTGCCCATAGCAAACTATAACCATTTATTTGGCAGTAATATATTTCCAGGAAGAGAAGTTATCTTGAGGGAGAGTTTTTTTCCAGTTTATGTTTCATTTTGCTTTTATATTGTAATATTGTTTTGTATTTTCTGCCTCGGTGGGATTTTTTTTTATAAAGCCACACGTTGTTTTCTGCATTCTGTGGTGGCTGAGTAAGGGGGGACTTGTGGAATTCTGCCCATAATGGTAATGTTGGATAACATCTATTCATTTTACATTGTTGTATTCTATAAAGATATTTTCTTATCCTTTACCTTTCTTATCTATTACCTGTTATCAGTGTAAGGCATAATAATGTCCTTAACTAATCTTGTTAGTTACAAATCTTTACTATCTATGTTTACTGGGGAACTCTGTGTAACTGATGCTGCAGAAGTAACAACCCTATCTGTTTTGGATGGGTATTGAATATAATCTGAGGACGCGGTCTTGACCTTGAAACCTGTCACATCCCATTATAAATAATTTGGCAGCTTTATGAACAATTGTTTCATATTTATGGCCTGATGATAAATGGTTCCTTTACAAATAATGAACTTTAATAATTGAATTATTTACCTGCCAGCATATCATCCAATGGTAAATAAAAGTTTAGATGTTTACCTGTCTTATTGTTCTAATAAAATCGCTCATTTAAAATTAAATTAGTTTGTTTATTACAGAAGGGACAGGCGATGTCTCTTCTTCAATTAAAAAATACCAATTAAAAAATACTTGCCTGAATGCAATATACAAGTACACTCATCTCTTTTTGCACTGTTGTAGGTTGTGGCCTCTTCAACCAGACTGGAATGTCATATCTCCCACTCATGTGCACAGGAGTTCATTCATTCCCAGCAGCAAGGATCATATATTAACCTGCATATACACAAAGGGGCAGTTCGATGTCCCTTCTGTTAAAAGTATTTTTTCCTGCCTAATAGTCATCCAGCTATTCAGCTATTCTGGCCCGGCCAACCAAGGTGGCTGAAGATCGGAATGTGAAAGCGACGATGGCAGCTCCTGCGACGGAACGGTTTCTACAGGGTTAATTTACCTTTCCCTTGTATACCATATTTCATAAAGGTTTTTGCATTGGCAGTGATCAGCTTGCAATGCTTAGTTAATAATTTATAGATTAGCTAAAACAAAGGGTATTTCTACCTTTCCCAAAAGTCTGTATGTATTCCCCATGGACATTTCTGTTTTTTGGCAGAAATAAACATTTTCTGCATTTCTATTTTCAGTAATTCTGCTCATTCCTAGTACAGAGTTGGACTTTTCTTGATAATAAATGAAAGGATCAATATGCTGCTGAGCCCCCCAATATCCAACATTCAGCTTCTCTTATTTAATGACTGTCGCACCCTGCACTTCCCGGCAGTCACAATTCTCATTAGATATCTGTAATATGGAAAATTCATAACTTTGTCAGCTACTTCTAAAATTCTGTCATTGTCACCTTTCCATGGCAACTGATGTATGAAGATGCAGGAATTTCAGTAAAACTGTTGTCTAAAAAATATTAAAAATGTAAAAACAAGACAAGTTTAGGTTCAATAAACAAATCACCATAAAATGGAACGCAGCATGCGATAATGATGTACTGACTGTGTATGCAACATGACATCAAACTGGCCTCGATCAATGAGCATTTTGTCAGCGGAGTATCTTCTCTCCCTGTTACCAGCTTTGGTTTGTGAAAACATTAGGTGAAAGTAAGTAGGATGAGCATTCACCATTAGGGATGATTTGCTAAATGACTGTTTCTCAAGTACCGAGTGAGGACATTACTAAGCGGAGGAAGTTTGCTTACAGTCATAAAACTTTTTGAAAAAATAAAAAATATTTGTCAAGCCAAATGCAGGTTTTTATAGTTTTCAGTATAAGAAAGATTAAAAATATTAACTGATATTGAGGCTCAGGTAAAGAGATTTACCCTCATTTTTTTATACCTGATAGGAAGTGAAGAAAATGATCCATCAGCATAGAAATAGAAACTGTGTTCTGTAGTAGAGTAAGGAAAGGTTAGAACCCAGGGTCTGAATTTTATTCCTGTCTGTGTCACCTCTGCAGTTTTTCCCTCGCTTTCTGTGTAATGAAACGGTCGTCAACACAATTGAAGTGAAGGTAAAACTGTCTGACAGACCCTGGATAGTGGTGCTCTGCCTCTTGCTTACTCTTGCTCATGGCATACACAATAATTAGTCACAACAGGAAAAACTATATGTGATGTTTCCATTTTTGTGAAATATTCTGCATGGCATCAGTGGGAATTCAGGTAGCTGGATATTTAGGGGATTGATGAATATTCTAACTGGGACATTCACACTCTTGATTGGATGCTTTGTTTTTCTTGGTCTGATGTTTGATGTCCACATTAACCAAAGCCCGTGTCTGGAAGAATGTTTGCGTTGTATTGTTGCCACTTGGTTGGCTAAAAAGATACCCTCATTAATAAGTAGGTTTAGGTAATAGTAATACCTTTGCTTGGTTATTGTATATTCATGTGACACTGGTAAATATTATGCTCGTTTGATTTGGGAATGTAGGAGAAAACTGGGCAAATGCCCAGAGCCCAAATTGACAGAATGACAAAAGGTGCAGGGGGATGGAATGCTGTGCATTTAGGATCCTCACTTCTAGCCAGAGCCCCATGTATACCTAAAACTCTTGCTGATATTGTAGAAATATATAATTATTCTGGATGTTATAAAATTCCTGGGGCACTCTTAAACTTAATAAAACCATACCAATGCCAGTCCCAGAGTCTTATCCTTCCCAGTGCTTTGACACCATGGGCTCCATTTATAAAGCAGTGCGTTGCACATGTGGAGCTGATAAGATTCCCACTGTGTATAGGGGTGGAACACCTATGTAAGGATCTCAAATAAAAGCTGCCATTTGCTAAATTACCGGTTGACTTTAGTAGTTTATACTATTTCCCAAAACCTAATGAGTGTTAGGAGGTGACATAAATCCCCCGGAACCAGCATTTGGTTTCAATACAGGATCTCTGTATGCAAAAGAAATTTTGTGCCTACAGGTTCTTGAAGTGTAGACCCCAAATTCTGAGATGCACCCCTAGGCTCTGGTATCTCCCTGGGCCAAAGGTGCGAGGTCCTCTGCTATCCCTTTTATTCTGAGGAATATGTCTGAGATGACATCTGCTTTGGGGGTTAAGCACAGCTCATTTACAATGAATTCACCTGCACAATAGCTCTAAAAGACAGACTGAATCAATTGTACTGAATATTAATAGCACCTCCTCTCAGTGCACTATTAAGTCTTTCATTAGCATGCAGAACTAGACATAGCTCAGCAGAGAGAGAAAGAGATCTCACCATTCACATCATGTATTATAGTAAATTCAGTTTATCTGGGTGTAATATTACCCCAGCATCTGTGCTGCAGCTTCCCAGTGTGCATGCATGGGGCCCTTCCGATGTCAACACAAAACCTGTTAAATGGGATTCACGGCAGATAAGTGAGTTAAAAGCAGCAATTGACGTTCCTTTTAACCTAGGACTGTCAAATTGAATTGAGAATAATTGAGCCCGACAAGATGAAGGTAAAAAAAAAAAAAAAAGAAATTGGTAAATTGATCCACTCCATCGTATCATTAGAAATATAATTATTTATTTCAGTGCCTTTGTTTTCCCAAACGTTTCCAAATCAGAGTAGATTTGTCTAAAGCTGCAATCAGCTTATGACAAAAATAAAAGCGTACACCTCGCTTGCTTACAGTCACCAAGCCGCCTTGTGAGATTCATAGGTAACACGGCCAATTAATTTGTTTTGAGCCCAATTCTACATACACACACTAGATAGTTGTCGTCTGAGATGAACGTTGGTTGTCATCTTGGGCGAAAATCTAGCAGTCCTTCGAGGTCTTTTATCAATCTAACCCTGGTTGATAAACCATTGCTGAACTTTCCCACTGGAGACAGACCAGAAGAACCTCGCTAGCTCAGCTTTCCTTCTTCATGGAACAATACGGCACTTGTTCTCCTGTCACTGGTAGTGATCATAAAAGATCATTTCCAGAAACAGAATTCTAATGTCTGTATGAAGCTTAGATTTTTACAAAGCACCAATGACCTCACTGAGGTATGAAAAAAATCTTAGCATTCAGTAATGTCATAACCATACAGTTTTGTTCTGGCCTGTGAGAAATGTCATTGAAGGAAGCTGCATTTAGGTCTGGTATTGGATGAGACCCAAGCAGAGACTGCTATTGCCTGCCATGTGCCTGTGCTTATTCAGCAAGGCAAAGATGCGACTTCAGTGAGCTGAAATTGTGATTGGTTCGTTCGGATGACTGCTATCCTTGGCCCTGGGTTGCTAAATTAGCCTGAAGGCTTACACACAGCAGGCCTTATCCACTGAAAGATCTAACGTAAGAAATGTACATTGTTGGCCAGCCCAGCCAGTCCAATTATTCCCATCACTCTTTTATGCTGTGTGGAGCCACAGCTGTTTTTATTAAGGTGTAAAAAGGGCATTTGCAGAATTTTACCAGACACTGCGGATGTTATTGATATGGTATGAGAGAATACACAACTACAACAAATATAACAAGTTTAGAAGTGTAATTACACAATACAACAACATCTGGTGTACAACTTGGGAAAATAACAAACTCTCATACCGTATCAGTCATCCACAGTGTCTGATGAAATTCTGCAAATGCCCCTTTTACATCTTAATAATAATATTAAACAAGAAAAGATGGTAATGCCGATTGATAATCTACTCTTCTAATATTAAAAAAACAGGGGTAGACATAGGGGGATGCACACGAGGGCCCTGGACTCTCCACCGCTAACAGGGGCCCCAAGCCAGTTTTGCACAAGGGCCCAGTGTTGGTTAGGTCTTTTTCTCTGTATACAACATACATACTGTAGTGTATGATCTTATTTTGGGGGTTTTATTTTTTTAGTCCACACAGAAGTGTGATATTTTCTTTATGCAGGATAGTCGTAAAAAGTTCAGATTGATTGAAACATAAAAATTTCAGGGGGTGGTTCTGAGAAATTCATTTCAGACACCCAGCTGGAATAGGATGTTCTGCATGGCGTAAACTTTTTTTTCCTTGTCTGTGCTGGGATGGCTGATGTAGAAGTGTGCTAGTCTTGTACAATTCTCCATTCACTTAGCTCAGCCTTCCCAATCTTCTTACCCCAGAGGTTCAGGTCTTAGGGAAACCCTGCTAATAATATGCATATTTCATGGTGTATTAGGGTGACCAACCACTAGTTGTAATTGATTTGTCATTAGATTTGGGCATTCCAGATACATTCCGATACATTGATTAAATATTAATCAGCAATGCCCATTCCTTGGTTAATTGATGTGCCAATTTTTTTTCATTTCCATTCACCAGCCCACCCACAATCACACTATTTGTCCAGTTGTGCATGCGTTGAAGTTCATTGTCGCCGGGACTAACATTTGGGGGAGGAAGAAAGGGAGGATTTTTCAATGTGGACAGTTCGGCACAACTATCTGTTATTCTCTTGGAGTGATTTCCTTGTGTTAAAAGCCACGAACAGACCACAAATAAAAAAGTTTCCCACTCTATTTAAAAACCAGAACGAGCTTAGGCTATAAATTTACCCTAATGTTGAGCTTTAAACAAATGTGTAATGGTTTTGGTGGGTGTGTAGACATGGTGAGTGGGATTATTAGTAGGCAGTGATCTTTTCAGAGTGGCATGCTAGTATTATTTATTGTTCACTTGGGGGGAGTCAGAATTCAAAATCATGAAGTCAAAATCTATTGATATCTGATATGTGTGAATGTACAAGGACAAGGTGCTATTTTCTAGCAAGATATAACACAGCAGTACGGTACTACCATGCATTATGTTGTACTGTGCAGCTTTGTTGGGCAAGTGTTCTAGGACAGCGGTCCACAACTATTAGTGTTGGTCGAATATCGACAGCTATTCGATCAAATAGGGGGATATTGTTCGGGTGACCGAACTTCGAATTCGAACACCAATAAAGTCAATAGGGGGAAAATTTGGGTAATTGTTCATGACTGTGTGGAACTGCAAGAGCAATAAGGGGAGCAGAGGTGACATCTCCTCTCCCCTGATTGCTCTCGCAGCCCTAGCGTAACTATAGTATGTGTTCTTGGATAGAGATTCTCTATCCAGGAACACAGGAGTCCCACAGGATCCCCAGGCACTAGAGGCTAAATGGGGACAAGTCTCCCCATTCATCACCTCTAGTGCTCTGTGACTGGCTGGGGAAAGGAAAATCCTGATGACGTTTGAGCTGTCATCAGGGTTTACCTTTCCTCAGCCAATCACAGAGCACTAGGGGTAATGAATGGGTAAACTTGTCCTCATTTAACCTCTAGTACCCGGGGATCCCACACTGACAGGTGGATTCCCACGGCTGTGCAGCCGTGGGAATCATCCTGTCATTGTGGGATAACCTGTAAAAAAAAATAAGTTAGTTACACAAATCACATACATTCAATAAATTACTTTAACATTAAAGATTCTTTTTTTTTTTTTAACACATTTTTTACACACAAATTTGCAATGTCGAATTCAGTGTTTTTCAGGTCGGGTCTTTCGGAATTCAAACAGCCATATTCGGGTCGAATATAAGGACAACCCGAATTCGAACACCAACACTACCAACTATTGTCAGGAGACGGTAATTTTAGTGGTCCGCGGTACCGAAAAGGTTGGCGACCACTGTTCTAGGATAACATTCACAATTGCTGCTTTGTACTAATGACTAAATCTGGTGCTGTTATGTGGTGTTCACCTGAGGTTGTCCTGATATACAAAGCTCAAGAATTGAAAGAGGGTGTACATTCTTTTTCACATAAGTTTGTATACAGTTATATATTTATATATCTCATTTATATATATAATATATTATTATTATAATATATATATATATATATATATATATATATATATATATATATATATATATATATATATAATAATTTCACCCTCGACTCTTCCTAGCAATTAAAGTTCTATTAAAAAAAATGAAGCCAAAAAAAATATCACATTGCGTAGGGGAAGAGCTTTGCAGAATGATTTTCAGGAGAAAAGCCAAAACTCTAATTTCTTCTTTTTTTAGGCCAGGCTTGCAGATAGGATCTGGGAATGTAACATACATAATACGCTGTTCAATATCCCTGTCATCATCCACAAAGCAGTGTGACAGGGATATTTTATTTCCTATAAAGCAGTTAAGCCCTGCTGTCACTGGTAACCTTAGGGGAGGTCACCCGCCTTCTTGCGTATGCATTACATTTCTTTCACAAAAGGCAGCAAATTCCTTCTCCTTGATTGTCCTGCTTAGATTAAAGAAGTGTTTATCGCTAGGTTCTGGTGCGTTTAGTAAGGGGGGAGGCCGCACAGACTTGGCATTGCATTAACTTCCATTCGGCTGGAGAGACGTTAATACTCTATTAACTGGTCTGAGTCTCTCTGGGGACAACACTTCTTAACCCTTTAACATTGAAAACTTTTATAACAAGTCAGGAATACAAATCATTTCAGCACAGGCTATACTTCTTGGGGACACAGGAGGAAAAGCACAGGATGGGGCACATTTGTGTAAGAACACAGCAAAGGCAATTAAGTCACATGAAAGGGGGGGGCAAATAAGTATGAGATGTACCATCTCAGTTGGGCACCCAAAGTTTGCTGAGCACAAGGATTGAAGTGCCAATTTCTAGTATGCCATTCAATAAGGTGTCCTTCACAGCAGAAACTCATAACAACCATTCATGTGCTAGTCTAAGAAATATATTTTGATTGGATAAATACTGAAGAACCAGAACTAAAGAACCAAGTATAGGGTTATTAGGGCTGTCTGTTCCTAGATTTTCCCAATATATGCTATGGAACATTGGTGATGGGCAGCATTACATCTACCTGAGATGTTCTGTATGTCTTCATAAGACCATTGTTGATTGGTTTGCCTCCATATTTAGCAATGGTGGCTCTGACACTTTGCTCATTAGTTGTGCACTTCCTTCCTCTATTGAAAAAAATCTAAAAACAATTTGCTTACAGATACTTAAATGAATCAGCAAGGTTTTCTGAAACACTGCAAATCCTAGGCTTGTGGTTTCAAAGCTGTAAAGTGGAAATAATGAGCTACAAAGTTGCATTGGTTGACACTAAAGGGGACAATGAAGCAGGAGCCACTGTGTGCAGCTTTTTCTTACAGACTGGGACTACAGGTCTGGGAGCTTCCATAGGGAAAATCAATAAATAGATCAATTAATTGAATCAAATGGATTTACAACATACATGTTTGGTGTACAACAAACATCATATTTCTGCAGCTTAGGACACATTGGTGCACTGCGTTATCATTCATTCCGAATGGTACCCCCATGGTGCCATTCAATCTGAAATTCATCCCAGCACACATGCTTAGCACATTCACCATGTATTGCGGGTCAACATACTAACATGGGTTGTGGTGTGCTGCCAAAAATGCTGCTTGCACAGTTTTTGGTCTGATAGTCAACCTATTTAAATGAATGAGACATTTTAACCCAACACGTTACATCAGACTGGACTGGTGTGATTAGATTAGAAGTGATGCCACATTATTAAAGGTGTATGTATTTGCAGAGATGTACAATATCTTTTTTAATTAAAATAGATTCAGCTAAAAATAGAGTCAAAGTCCTTCTACAATCTATCCAAATATAAAGGGAGAGATCACCTTTAAATGCATTCAACTAATATGTTCTAATCATATCATTACATGCACATATATTTGTGGTATACGTAATGATTTTTGTTGTATATAACCACACTTGTTTTCTGTGCTTGTCCAGCCCGTTGGCCCTACGGGTATGCATAATAGAATTGCCCATACTTTAGGATACATCATGTAAATTGACATTGTTATATAAAGCAGCAGATTTCATTCTGAGAGGGTGAGCAATCTGACAAACAAATGCTTCTAGTCTGTGCAGAAACCCCTGAGAACTTCTTCAGGTTTGGAACATTGCAATTTCTTTGTTTAATGCATTTAGACTCCCAGGAGTTTAAAAAAAAAAAAGCAAGTGAGGCCGGAGTGTATAACGTAAGCAGTGAGTCCGTAGGTGCTATGTGACTTACCATCATTCAAAATTGTACATCTGCCGACTATACCATGCTGGGACTTGTAGTAGCAGAAGAGCGAGACAAAAAAATACATTAAATTTTTAGAACTCTCTGAAGGAGATTATCAGGAGGTTGTAGCTCTGCAGCTAGGCATATACTATTAGCTCGATCTGGCGGACAATCAATATTTCACTGATTGAAAATCAATCTGGAATTATCGATCAGTTTACAAGCAGTATTCAATATTGAATAGATTTCAGCAGAAAATCGGTCACAATGTGCCGCTTGCTTTGTACCACTCAAGGAGGTAAAAACCCATGTGGCCCTCCATTGCCCACCACTCCCACCAAGTTTTCATAAAGACAAACGTCTAATTCATTAGAAAAGCTGTATAGCATAACTTTAAAGTAGTCTGGCTATCAGAAAAGAGATCCACTTTTATATAATACTGAGGGTAGATTGTTATACTCTGTGATTTCTCCTTATATCAGCAATGAGTCTTGCCCCCATGATGGCCCATTACACAGCAGATGAAGAAACACATATGCTTCCATTGTCGACTTGACATTATATGGAAGCAGTGCACATGCACAGTTAAGTTCAGTATGGAACAACCATTCTTAATCCTTTTATTTATGAGGGTCCTTTAAAATGATTTACAGGTTTTTGGGAACCCTTGCTAAAACCATTTTATTGGGGTCAGTTGAAAAAAGCCTTCTGAATTGATGGCCAGTGGAAAGTCCCCCTACAGTGGTGGACGGAATACTACCTAAACATATCATTGGACTCGTGCAGCTGGCTCTGCCAAGTGGCATTGGCCCCAGGAGGCATCATCAAATGAAAGGGCAAACAGTCTGTCTGAGAAACACTAGTTGAGAATTAATGAAATATATATATATATATTGAAATATCTTTGCATCACTTGCCAAATCCTTCTATCATTTGGAAGGTCTCTGTAGGCAAATGCAAGATACTCATTACAATTGCTTTATTTCATCTACTCAGACTTCTTGCAGGATTTAAAAAAATCCTATCTGGGCCTTCTAAGATCAACTATGCTGGTGCCTATACCTTGTATTTCTGTCTTTGAAGGAATCATGTACTAGGAAAAGTATAAGGACTTCTATTGCTGACCTTGTTCTGAAAATGATAGTCTCCTAGCACACTATGGCTTCAATACAATACAAGTTGATGTCTGCAATCACATCCTTTCTGATAACTGGTTTCCTTTAACATTCATGGCTCACAGATGTCTGGCATTTAAGGTATGTGACATAAACTCTAAGCACTGTCATGGCCTAATCTGTTAGTAGTAATCTTCAAGATTCTTCTGTACAAAGCAGATGTTGTATGAGTGACTATATTCCCTCTATGAAATCTCCTTTCCCCATTGCCAGTCATGGCTAACAGTATAACTGGATTGTATCCACCCACATCATTGCTTGGGAAGTCTGCTACATGAATTCTAAGCCAAAGCCAGGCTAACGGCTGCCTTGCAGGCCTTCTTGTGACATGTTTAGCATCTCGGAATCTGCTTTACGCAGTTAGTGCAAAAACATTTCCATCTGTCTTCTGAGAATGACTTGGCTTAGGGTTAGGTTGTCAGGCCCTAAAGCCATAACACTTGGAAGCGTGCTGGAGATCCTGTTTCAGCTCCCAGTATCAGGACCTTGGACAAGTCACTTTGTTCTCCCAGATCCCAGCTGCATGCTCTAATGCTGGCTTATCACTGCAATTTTAACCACTTATTAAAAATACCTTTTAGTTATAATGTTTATCAGAACTCTGAAACGATCTAAAGCCCTGATGCCAAACGTTTGTTATCCAAAAGACCAAAAATTGTGCATGCAGCCTTTTGGGACCTATTATGCAAGGACTCTATAAACTGTAGCCTGTGTTTTCCTGTCTCTATGCTCCAGTGAAGGAAACTCTTTAGAAAGGATTCCTGCATTTAAGTATCTTTGGTATGATTTTTATGACATTACTTTTTATGATTTTATTTTTACTTTCATATGCTCATTATATTTGCTCTCTATAGGAAGACCTCACAGTTTCTGTGCCAGTAGGGGCAGTTATGTCCCTCACTTACATTGTCGCTAGGTCTTCTTCTGGGTTTGGAGTGTTTAGATATTGTGATTGTTTGGGTTAGGAAGATGTAACGCTTGTGCACCTTCCAGGTTGTATATGTGCAGCTCAGTGTACATATAAAAGTCCTGCCATTTGGAAAAAAACAATTGCTTATAAAAGAGAAGTCATAGTCTTGTGTGTTTTTTTTTTTAATCCTGACTTTAAAAAGCATTTAGTCAGATAACCGACTACAAATTATGCAATCTAGCAATTTAGGATACCTATTTTTTTTCTTCTCATTATTTGCTATGGAAAGCCTGTCCATTAGCAAAATCTGAAATGTACACACCCAGGAGCTCACCATTGGGACAAATGCCTTGTTGGACTACATTGTTCCGCATTTTCTTCTTCTAATCTCCATAATGCAAATACAAAAATCCAAGAGAGAGTGGGTACCTTTCTAATAGGCACAGCAAGTCTTCAGACCCAGGAACTCCGCAAAAAGATATCGCCAAACACTATAATTTCAGATTTCAACAGACTCATTCTTTATTATTCATCTCTCCTACTTATATTTTACTCCCATGTTCTGTTCTCTGTTTATTGGTTTGTTCTGAATAACTTACTTATGTGAATCATGTTTGTTCAACTTATATGTGAAACATCTTAAACTCGCATTCCCACCTATTATTTTAATGGAACATGTTGTAAGTTTCCAAAGAGCTTGAGAAGAGAGGTCTGTGAAGGGAAAGTATAGTGTATTTGTACTGAGTGACTCATATAGTGCACCAAATACAGTAATGTCATATTTCATATAGTTTTTATACCATAATATATATTTCAACTGTATCAAAGCTGAACTGTGGACAGGACAAAGAAATGCAGCTCTGTATTATTACATTTTTCAGGCTGGATTCACACCCTTGCATTTTTGTCTGATGTGGTTTTTCATTGAAATGTAAAGCCACACAATATAAACACATGTGTTGTGATGCTTGTCAGTCTTCATTTTGAGGCATGTTGATGTTCAAAAAGTATAATGTATTGCAAGATTCCTTAAACATGTTTTAGGATATTCGAATAGAACATGCATCAGACAAAAAAAAAAACATTAGCCCACAACCTCAAATGTGTGAATCAAGCTCAGTATTTTGTTTTGAGTTAACTTTGGTATCTGTCACTTGTAACCCCTGTACAGCAAAAAAAGACTGGGAGTGCAAGAAGGAAAGGGAGAGAAAGAAGTACCCTACCAGCCCCCTCCTAGTGCTGATAGAGAAGGGAGATCATGATGCTTCATTGTCAATTTATTGGGTAGGGTGGAGAGGAGACTGTAAGTTGTCCTTTGATTTTTAGGATTTATTGAATGGTTACATGACTGCACAGACTCAATCAGTGTTACTTTATCTTACACAGGGATTGGCAGTGTGAAAATATGGTCACTGTTCCAGAAGGCTGAGCCTCCTGCATCCTTGGCCCCCAGGGTTTAACTAAGGCTACGTACACACGTGCAATAATTGGTTGTTAATTGTTCGTTTCCAACGAATCGGACGATAATCGTTAACAAAAAAAGTGCACATGAGGAATGTAGCTGGAAATTAACAAGCGTCCCGCCGGATCTGATTGAGCGACAATTGTCTGCTTTGTGTGTACGGTCGTTCAGTGATCGTGGATTGTTCTGTGATACACTTTCTCCGGTACACGTCACTTCCTTCATCATTCAAACAATCATATCTATTGTGACTACATTATTGGTGGATTATATTTGAACGATCATATCGTTTCAGCATGTACAGAATTGTGTACAATACGATTGTTCAAAATAATTGTAAATATCCGTTGATCGGTCGTTAATAGTTTGTTTTCGAACGACAATTTTTGCACGTGTGTGCCTAGCCTAAGTGTGTGTGTTGTCGCTACCTTTCATTTTCCTTATATTGTTTAGGAACCATTGTATGCAGGTCTGACAGTGGGCAGCTGTACCTCTCGCTGCTGCTCCCATTAATTCTCTATGGGGTTGCTAGGGGTAGAAGTTACCTGCAGCCAGTGCTTTTTTGTGTGAAAAAAAAAAGACCTGGAACTCATATCTTGTTAATCAATGAGAAAAGAAGCCCCGACTGTAGCATTGATCCCGAAGCAGTGGGTTCACTGGCATGAAAAAGTGGTAACGCCACCACAACCTCACTGCCATTCTTAACATAGCCTAAATGACTAACTAAGCCCTCGCCATTCCCCATCCCATCCCGGTCCACTAAACACTAACCCTGCCTGAATATACAAAAGTCTTGCTTGGATAGTCTATACAAAGGTATTCAAATCCACCACATCATTCAGCTGCACTCCAGTGACTTAAATGTTCTTTATTTTTTTTAACACCTTTTAATTCCTTTTAGTTAGTTATATATATATAACAAAATCTACAGGGAGGTTATAAAATGGAATGGCAAAAGATACAGATACAACAAATGGCATCATATTAGTCAAATGACAAAAAAAGACAAAAAATATTCCATTTATCAATTGGCACAGGTACAGCACCGCTGAACTACCTACATATACCTTCAGCAGGAGCCACTGACTGGAAATGATTAAGAATGTGACTAGATATTAAGATCTATTACAGTAAAACTATTATAAAAAATTAAAAACTGCCTAAAATAAAAAAGAGAAAGTCATATATACAAACTTCTGTACAAGATCATGAAACAGGAAGTGACAGATATTAGCAATGCCACCATCGGTTACAGTTTTCTCTGTTATGATTTGTAAATTGCTCCCTTAGTTTTTTTACTGCATAAATTAGTATCCACAACTCAGTAGCTCACAAAGTCTTTTTTTTGTTTTGTTTTTTACTTTTCTCATAATACATCTTATAGTAACATCTCATAGTAAATCTAAGAGACTTTTCTTGTATTTAGGATGATTGCACAAAGGAGAAATTGAAACACTGCGGCCCAAATGAGGTAAATACAGCAGCGTACAACTGGAACTAGGCGAGTGCTTTACTGCATGATGCCGGAATCCACGGAGGGCTGCTTTCTTGTCGTCTTTGGAGGGGGTGGTGGTGGTGTTTTGCTGGGTAGTGGTGGTGGCAAGTGCTGAAAAACAGAGATGGATATTATTAGATAGTGTGGACAGTATGCATAAATCATCAGAAAGACAATGGGGTATATTTTTAGTTTACAAATAGTATTTTTTACGCTCCTATGACATTTTCTCCATTCTGCTCTGTGAAATGGACACTTCAATAAATATCAGCTCTCTTGGTTTCCCATGCTTCATTGACAGGTTCTTGTGCTGGGCTCCACAAAATTTTAGGCGAGAATGGTAATGTGGAGACCAGCAGAAGGAACCACTGAGTACTATGGGTGACCCAGAATATGAGGTTTCTCAGCTGTGGGACCATATTCACAAGGAGCAGGCTTGGCAAGTATTGAATTTCTCTGATATGAAATGTGGTCACTTATTAGTAAAACTTTACCCTACTCTTTAGTATCTCCTGGTTGTCTCTTAACTAGCCCCACTTAACCAGTTCCTGCTCTCCTTTGCAGCTTTCATCACCCCCTCCCGCAAAAAAAAAAAAAAAAGATAAACATGAAATACTGTTCATAGGAAAATAGATTTTGTTATTATTGCTTTCAATTTAACAATTATTTCATGTTCAAATAGCTTTAGCACACCTTGTACTAGAAATGAAATGTACTTGGAAGAATGCTTGATTTCAAATAATAATTTGTCAAGCTGGAATGCATCTTTTGAACTTTTTTTCACCTTAAAATGTGTAGACATTTGAATAGGATTTCAAAAGCAATACTGCCAAATGCTGTGTTTGTGTGTTAACGTGTGTCTTTTTTGGTTTGAATACTAAAGCTACTGCCTAAACAATAGGTACGACGTGGAGAATGTGTACATTGACAAACAAAATCTGTGGCCTAGCACAAGATCAACTCCACTGCTACCAGGATACTTCTGTATTTTGCTTGGTTCTTAGGATAATATGCAGTTTTTTTGATAATGGTTCCCCAAACCTTTTAGTCTGGGACTTTTATTTGCTGCAAAAATTGAGACTTTCTATTCCATTTGCAGGAATCATGGGCACCATGGATGTTTTCCATTCCTGTGTCTTTCTACTGTTAGTGGGGATGAAAACATTACCCTTCCATCACTTAACAAAGATTCTTAATATGGAGGCTCCTGTCCTCCTTTTCATGTTCCTTTGTTATGACTTTGTTAGATCACTTTGGTTTGATTTTAGCTATCACATAATCTTTACAGCTATTTAGGTCATCTTTAAGGTGTTTCTTCTTTGTAGTCCTTGTCCCTCTGAAGTGGGAGTCTGAACAAAAAGTTTTCTGGTTGGAAACCCCAATTTGTGGTTTTGCGAAGGTGGTGTGGAAATCCAAAATTTCCTTCTAGTTGGGGGATTTCTGGTCTTTCCTCTTCACAACATAGTCTGAACCACTGTAAAAACAACCAGGGTCCGAGAACCGTTTTCTTCTCCTAGGTGGCTCAGAAATATTGATAAGTGTGATCTTGGGGACTGTTTTTTTTTTATCCTTGTCAGGGTGTTTTTAGCACAATCTCCTGAGTTTCTGGTACCCAGTATCTGTGCTTATGTTTTCTGTTGTACTATGTCAGCTTCAGGTTTTAGCTCCTTCAGGCAGCTCCATGTTTGCAGTCTTGTGCTTATTACCATTGTTGCTGTTGCCCACACTTCTGTTGAACTGCTTTTGGATGCCCTGTAGGTAAAAGCTTCTTGTGCCCTTCGATGTTTGCAGAGTTTTCTGTACAAACACAAGTCTCACCCAACTTTCTCTAAGATAATTCCATTGGCACTGCTTGCTACAAAACTGGGCATACTGGTAGAAAGAGGTTATCCTAGGCTGGCCCATGACTTTTTTTTTAGTTTGTAAATGTCCATTTCATCTAGTGTTCCTCAATTGATACCAAGTAAATAGTTATTTTCAAAATTCTTTCATTTTTGGTAGAAGTATGTAGAATTAATTTAACTCAACAGACAAGATAGAAAGTCACAGATAAATCATCAGTAAAACATGTCATTTTACATTCATTGTCAGATGAGGAAGTTAAGAAACTTCTGACAAGTTGCAGAATTTGCATTGCCCTCCCAGTAGATACATATTTGGTGTCTTGTTTCGTACAGGAGCCCTTTTCCCATTTCAGATGTGGCGAGTCTGCCAGTTTACATTAGAGCCTGTTCGAAGCAGATTCACTGACTCGCACACACCTCGGGGGAGATGAGAACCTTATGTAAAAGGCACATCTGCAGCACAGCAACAATCTGTCCTGCCCGCCTCCCTCTAGTAGTCTGCTGTTCGCTTTGAGTAAAATGAACATAGAAGCTCCGAGTATGAGGCCTGTGTGCGAAGCTTTTAGGCAAATGCTTCATGATAGAAGTTTAACACAAGGTGAAATAAAAGAAACATAGAGCTCCAATCCAACTACAAAACAGAATATGGTAGTAAATGAAGAATAAACATCCAACAATACAATTGCTTTCCACATCTACTTATCTAATGTCCATTACCAGAGAACTTACTAGGTAGCGCCTTCGTTATATCACAGCTTGTGATTTTTTTTGGTTTCATTTCCCTATTCATCTATAAGTTCTATAGGAGTATGGGCCAAAAATAATAGGTCCTAGCTTATTTTTTTTTTTTTTTATACATGTACAATAATACTATTACAGAAACCCCTGCAGTAAACACAGAAATTAAGAATTCTACATGCAGTGTTTTAACCTCTTTATTATTGTTTTTTTTTTATTTCCTTTTTTTTAATGGCTTTGAATTTGCTAGAAAACATGACTTTTTAATTCTCTTAGTACCACCGTCAGCCTCACCATAAATTTTTCAATTTTAGGAGCATCTATTTACCTATAGCTATTTTAGGGCTGATATAGAGCGTCACTGTGATCGCTGCGGCTGGTGGCAACACATCTAGGATAACAGCTGCCAGCTAGGGCTTTTTGGTGCCTACACAAGGGAGGTTTACACTATTAATTAATACAAGCATAAAATGTTGTTAACTGCACATGCTAACTTACAGAAAGATTGTTAATAAAATACATAGTCTGGTGACAGGGTCTCGTTAAAGGTTTAAACAGTAATGAATTCAAAACAGTAACTAATAATGGCCAATCAGAATTCACATTTCACTGAGATGACATATCATATCAATCACTGTGTATAATAGATACAGTAATTAGGATAAAAACATGCAAATGGTGTGCTAAAATACAGACTGAAATCTGGTTACATAAAACAAGCACATTAACCATTGCACTGCATTATTTTACTTTAATATTACTTACAATGTTGCTGTTGCTTACCCCTCTTTCTTTGCCCAATATGGCTACTGAAACAAAGTACCACAAGTATTCTATTTGAGGATATTTAATCTGAAAAAAGGGGCTCCTGGTGACTTTTAATCATTGCACTAACATTTTGTTTGAGCGCTTGCATGTCTTATAGATTCACATATTTACAATATTGAATTTATAGTGAGTGCTGAATGTTTAACTTCATTGATAATCTCAGTTAGAAATGCTGAGATAATCTCAGTATATCATGTGCAATATGTGCATTGAATGGCAGTGTTCCCTTTTAAATTGATATATTACCTACAGCAGAACAGAAGGGCACTTATGGAAGCCATATAGGCTTTGTCAATATACAACAGACCACGTGTAGAAAGAAGGAATAGCAGAGCAATGGCCTCATCATTAAGTGGCTCATCTTCTGCTATCCCACACACATCCATGACCTAACAACTTTGCTTTACGTGTACTAGAGAAAAGTCAAATCAGTATTCTGTAGCAGGAGTAAGAAAATCCCAACATTAACTGAACCAAATTAGGTAAATAAACTACATGTGTCATGAGAGAAGCACAGGAGGATGCCATAACTGCTTTCTTAAAATTGCTTGGCATTAATATTCTCAAGCTAATAACCTGAAAAAAAAACACGCTAAAATGAGAATAAGAAAACCTTTTCCGGGTAAGAACATGAAAGGTTGACAGCCAGGAACCAAATATTTCAAAAATTAGAAATGTGTACTGTGTACATAATTCTCTCAGATCAGGTGTATTTTGAAATGTGTATTTAGCCTCTTGCCTATCTCTTTGCTTTAACTAAAAGACCTGAGATCCCTTTATATAGCTCTCTAACACCACCTTGTCTAAAGGAACATTGATGTGAGAGATTTCACACCATGGAAAGGATTAAATACTAAATACAAATCTGCAAATCTAAGTCAGCAGATGTGAGGTCTGTGAAATCACAGTTTCACTGATGGATCTATAAATGTCCCTAAAATTATTATATAATCCAAGAACATCATTGCAGAAACTTACCAAGACTCCATGTTTAAGCTAGTATATCATTTTCAGGCATGGAGTCAATGTTAGATTGGCAAATCTCCAACAACGATGAAAATTTCCAATGATGAGAAAAGAAGCCTTACAGGGAGTTGTTGGCATTTGAAGGTGTGAGTGGTCATATTATCACCATTATGGCTTTTCAGGGCCGTGCACAGCCAGATTCTGGGTCTGATTTATTAAAGCTTTCGAAGGCTGGGGAGAATACACTTTAATAGACTGTTATATCATAAGTAGTGAAAGTGCAATAACCCCATACAATCAGAATTCATCTTTCAATGTTGAACCCAGAAATTTTTTTAAGCCAGGTGGGAAGAAATTATTGGTGGGTGGCAGCCCCTGTATTGTGACTCAATTCTTCAGCAACCACCCAAAATCAGCCGGGTGGTTACTGAAAAGGACCGGGTGGTGTGCCCGGCTAAAAGGGGCTGCAGTTTTTAAGTTTACCAGACTATTGTATATGAGACAATTTAATTTACAGACATAGCTTTTCACTTGCACAATGTACACAAGACGAAATTTATATCTATCAAATTACTATATCTATATGATAAGATAACACTTACTCTCTGGGGTGGAGGTGGCAGTGTAGCAGGCGGAATGAAGTCTTGGTAATCCATGACATTCCCATAATCTGACATACTTCCTTTTAGTGGTAGTGGAGGGGGGATATCCATCGGTTCTGCAGAAGGGACACCATTTTGTTCCATGCCTAGGGAAAGAAGTTGGATACATGAACAATGATAGGATACTGTCTGTTCCAGTATACAAAATAAAAAAAAACAAACAACACCATCATACATTTCTTACATAAAATGTGTACTGCTATTCCTTGCAGAGATACTTGGTTTGGGTGGCTCATCCTTTGTATTAATGTTCTTTTCAATGCAGTCACCCCAAAATGTCCATAAAATGCAAATGACCTTTCCAGTACATAATATTTTAAGTATTCATAATGCATATTCTGAACATATAGAGACTGTTAGCTAGATTGTTACTATTATTTATAATTCACTTATACTTGTAAAGCGCTAATGTAATTCATAGGTTCATAAACACAAATTGCTAGGTCTTCCAGTCCAGATTAGGTCAGTCAGTATGCAGCCAAATACAGCTATAAAGAAACCTTGTTTGTATTCATCACTGCTCTTTTTTCACTATTGTGCACAGGTTAGATCTCCTACAGTGCAGAAATTCCTGTTTTGCAAATCTATGCCCCCTCCAGACCACCAAATATAAGATGGAATGTGTAACATCTGATATTTTAGTAACATAGTGGAAAGTGCAATGATGAACTAATGTGCATTAACCCATTTTTCCACAATTCCCATTGGATGCAGCACCTTGTCCCCTAGTTAAATGATCTACCATAGGGACACACTAGTAATAAAAGATAATTTAACCAGATGATTGCTGGATATAAAGACACAACCTGACACAAAAAGAAGAATGCTGTGATCTGTTTAGGAGATAAGTGAAATAACTCACCTAGTGATGGACTGAATGTAAGCTTGGCTCTGGGAGTGACTGGTGGCGGTTGTTGCGTTGAAGGTTGATTTGGGGATACAGAGAAGCGTCTATCTCCAGTAACTGTATTCAGGACTTGACTTTTTGGTCTCTGAGGCCTTAATGGGCTAATCTAGAATAGGGAGACATTCAAATGTGATCAGCAAGCATGAAATAGACCAACAGATTACAATCACAAGCAAAATTACAACACTTAGAAGTGAACACCCAAGCACCCCCTCCCCCTGGAACCGTTACTTCTGTCCCTTTCTGCCATTTTTGTATTAGGATCCCATTTTTTTGGGGCAAATACTAAGCAGCAGAGCAGGAAGTTCGAACAGAGGAATGCATAAGAAACAAATGTAGCCTTCATGAAAAGGACCCTAAAATAAAATGTAGATGTCTACTAAATACTTAGCTCGGACATCAAGACTTGTAGAGAAAACATTTTGAACTGGGGGTGAAGGGGTTTACCATAAACTGTAGAAATCATACTTGGCAGGAACATTCATCTGGTTCCTTTTAAACTTCCTGGCCATCTGAATAATATGTATTTTTTAATGTAAAAGCGGTACATTTAAAAATACTCATTATTTTAAATTTTCCGCCTACCAGCCCCACGGTACAGCCCTCCAGCCCAAGGCTCGCAAGCAGATGCCCCGCCGGAATCTGCTTCCCCTGGCCAACATTCACACGCCGGGAGAACGCAGATGCCGGCCAGCATCTGTGTAGTCTGGTGCGATGCCGGCTGCAGATAGGATGCCACTGGAACATGGGAACCACGTAGAACTTTAAAACTCCCTGGCAATTCCACCCCAAGTGTGGCTCGGGATAACCATTTTTGCCACTGAAAATAACCCCGAGCCATACTTAGGAATACCGCCAGGGAGGTTAAAGTAAATATCCAAAAATAGATCAATTTTATCTCCTACTCCTAACCAGCAAGGGGCTTTTCAGTGGTTTACAGAGGTCAATAGATTTTCTGACAGTTTACTGAAACCTGATTCCTTATCTGGAATCAATCATTCTGGTTTTTAGGTGAGGTTATGTACATAGACAAATATGCAGTTCGGGAAATGTCCACAACAATACCACCTCTAACAACCAGAAATGTGACCAACTTGCCGTGTTATTGGGACAGTAACAGTGTGCTCCCCACTGGTGATGAAGTAAGTGTTAATGAAAATCCATGGGTCAGGTCTGAATTTATATTTGGCAGACCTACATTTCTTTGTGTCAGGTCTGAATTATAAATTATACACTTACATATTTATATCAGCAAGGATGTAAACAATGGAGTAGTAAGACCTTAGGAAATACTATTGTATTTTACAAAATATGATTTTATATTTGGCCACAACTGGCATATTGAGTTCATATGGTGATTTATTACTGGACTAACTGAACTGTCTGAGGTTATAGTTATTCTAACATCACTATCTTTACAACCCATTGTGCTTTAGGAGTGTCAGCATCCTGGTGGAGGTTTGGGTTTCCCTGTCTGTGCTCTGCATATTATATACAATACAATAATGATATACGCTGAGTAAGCTGCCCCTCCAATGGCCTATTCATTTGTCAGTTTGGGCTTCGGCAGCTTAGTGATTTTGATATTCAGTAATAATTCTAAATCTTTCCTGCATTGCACTGTTGACAAATCCAAGTCTTCTTAGTGAAGGAATATATGTTATAAATCCTTCCACAGCTCTGTGTCCAATACCATTATGTCTGACCAATCTGCAGTTATCTAGAAAGTGCTCCATAACCGAAGGAACGTGCTGTAACTTACGGTCTCTGAAAGTATAACGGCGTCAGACTGCTGGGGTGGAATGTCAGTCGCTTTAAACTCTTTATCGAATATCTCCTGGTGCTTGCTGTTCCTCTTCTCCTTCTTTTTCTCTTTTTTCTCCTTATCAAGATCATCTCTGTCCAATTTATCTTGAGAGCGAGAATGCATCTTCTTTGGCAAGAGAGGTTCAAGAACAAAACTGCAAACAGAATGTTGGAAAGAATCAATTAGATGCTAAATCGGTTTACAGGGGCAGAAGATTTGGGGCTGCATTAATCTCAGAAGTTGTGCCTGCGTTAGTGATACATTTAGTGATTTTATACATTTATGTGGATTCATACACCCGACTAATACACTTATGTATGCACACTTACCCAGCACGCATGCTGTGCCGCAGCCAATCACTTTTCCCATTGTGATAGTACAGCTAAATCATGGATACCGAGCTAAGTAATGACCAGACATTACAGCTCAGCCTACAAAGTCAATTACATAAGAGTTTATTCCTGGCTTTTATTTCATTTGTGTATCACATTTATTTATATATGGCTGACATATTCTGCAAAGCAGAGAACACTGAAATACATCAGTCCTTGTGTAAGTAGAGTTTACTTACAGCCTAATATTCGCACCACAGCATTCAAAACCCATGGATTTGTTCCTTGCAGAATAATTCCACCAAATTCTGATGCTGCATGGTCACAAAATCATTTAAAATTAAGACATAGACTGATCTCTCCAGCGCTAAAGTTTTCCTGAGCCACAAATGCTTCTCTCAAACCAAGTGTGCATGCTTGATGTAAAGTATGACAATTAAATATATATATATATTATATAATACATATAAACATAAAAGCAATCTTTACATGGGAAAAGGATCACATATTAAATGGGCAATGATTATCTCAATGAATATTGAGGTTTAATTTCTTGACTTTCGTCATGAACACAAGGACAAGGTTGAAAAACATTACGTTGGAATATGCATGTTTACTGTTGTATCTGCTATAGGATTTGTATTCTAAGTGGCCAGTACACAATCCATAGCCAGACACACTTATTTCCCAAAATAGTGAACTACCTTTCTATGTCACCTCTGGGAGGTGAGGATGCAGATAGACTCTTCAATGAATAAACTAGAATATAGTTAACAGGGATGTGATCCCAATAGTAAAGATAAACCAAAAATTGCAAAAATCAAATCAGGAGGTAGCAGACAGATCTCCCTGACTGGGCTGTTGGGATCTGGCAAAATAGAATTACAAAACTTTTTCTATAGGCAAAATAGTTCTAAATAAGCTGTAACACAGCAATGTACCTTTATTATTAATAACAATAATATTATTATTATTAATAAACAAGATTTATTTAGCGCCAACATATTACACAGTGCTGTACATTAAATAGGGGTTGCAAATGACAGACGAGTACAGACAGTGATACAGGAGGAGAGGACCCTGCCCCAAAGAGATTACAATCTAGTAGACTTTAAAAGTAAATTTCATTTAATATAAATATGTAGGTCATAATCATAATTATTGTGCCATGATGGTTCTTGTTAAAACACTTCTTGGGTGATAAATTAGTTTGGCATTCATGCTTCTGAAATCTGAGTTTCTGACTACAAGTGGCCATTTTAACACAGATTACACAGCCACTGTTGTCACCATTTGAATGGCACCCCTGAGACATGAAGTGCAACCATTGGTGGACTACATATAGGAAGGAAGCGCCTGCAGATTGACTGTTGGAGATCGGAAGCACTGACATGCATCAAAGGATAGGAAAAATAGTTAAAATGGTAAAAGCAGATGGAGAATTAAAGTTAAAGTTGACATCTACTTTAATGTTCTTACTGCAGAAAAAAAAGCAAATGCAATAACATAAACCAAACACATGCGATAGCAGACCTATGCAGAGATGTGCACAGTCCAGAAAAAAATTGAACATGTTTGTCATTTTAATTTACACACCCCCTTATTTAAATTGCCCTAATGAGCCTGTAGAGTTGTACACCGTACCTAATGAAGGTGATGGGAACACGACTCCTTGGAGCTTTCACAGTTACTGAACAAAAGAACCGTGGCTGATTTACGGTTATTCTACCATCGCACAGCTACATAATCGCTGTGAATTCCGCAAGGCGTTCATCTTAAAATAAAGAAGCCTCGTTCAGCTCATTTGAAGTGATGGAGCAAGGGTTGCACATAGAAAACATGAGCGTTTTGAAGCCATTTGGTAAGACGCCATTGTCAATTTCTGAAACCTCCTCTGCTGAGTTCACTGAAATTGACGAGAACCGGGAGAGTTGCCAAGCAGAAGTCCAATATTAGGAATGCCGAGAGGCAAACTAAACATTTGAGATATGCAAAGGGGTAGAAAAAAAATTGCCTTTTAACTTTAACTCAAGTGTATCATGGCTGGGTGAGAGCGCGGCATGCAATTTTTGCCCACAGAGCTGCAGAAAGCAGATGGGGGTAAATATTTGATTTTGTGAAATGTCAATAGGCATCTGCGGTAAAATAATAGGAAATCATTTACAAGCTGCTCTAAAATTGTTCTTTATTTTTTTATTTCTTGTTTGTTAAGTAATCAGAGAATTACAATAATGCAGGAATTTAAAATAAGCCTCACAGGCCAAAGCAGAGCCTAATCAGGGCCAAATTCAACAAAAGCTATATGTTAATACTTAGAATACCAGATTCCTCCCAGCTGCTCCTTTTATCCATCAAGCAACATGTCTGTCTGCTCCACCCTGACTTTTTTTTTAATCATACAATTTTAAATTTAGCAGTCTGAATAATGTCTGACCTTTTCTGTGCCATACAAACACCGGTAAAAAGATCAAAAGGAGAACATAGCAGTTCACAGTATAGCCTGCAAAGCAGGCAGCACAAACTACCCACACCCTTGGGTAAAATCAAGTCACCCATCAGGTGGTTATGGGGACAAAATTCAAAATTTAAAAGCACATAATGTTATGCCTCAGGAGTCTCTAACTGATATCTTGGGGTTTGAAGTCTTTTTCAGTGACTGTCCTGTTCCCTGGTTGGTGCCAGCTGGGACCCCGATGAAACTGGCAGGGAGGTAATAATGATAAGACTTACTATATGAACTGTCCCCGTGGCAGTCTGTGGTTTATTTAAGAGTGGGATAGGAGGTGTTGCACTCTAAAAAATGGGGTTGATCCCAAAATATTGGGTTCCTAGGATTGCATTTCTCCTGCATGGCTGAACTTTTTGGTTGGGGTCATACTTCTTATCTACATATAAATTATTTTATAATTCTGTTTGTAATTCCATTGTGCCTACTTTGTGTAATGTTTCTTTATACCTGTACCTATGTTGTTTACCCAATTTTTGCTTTATATAGAGAAATATTTTCCAGGATATGCTTTGCTTACTCATGAGTTATGTTTGGGTGTCAGGAAAGTAGCCTCTCCATCTACATATTCAATTTATTGGCTTTTTTTTGTCTCTGGTGTCCAAAGCAACATTCTAATTTTAAAATGGAACAGAAAGTAACAAATTGTAGGGGGAAAAACAACTGTCCTCTCTTTTATGTCTTACAAAAGCCCTTACACAGATTAGTTTTTTAGCGCCTACCAGAAGCTGAAATGAGGCGTACAATGGGAGCACCTGCCCTATATAGACTTACAGGAGCCCAGGATGGATATCTCAAAGTTGTCAAAAATAGTGATTTAAAGAAAAGGATGGAGGACCAGAGCTTTGACAACATCAAGCTATAAAAAAAAAATGTTAACCCAAATACTAAGATGACAGCACCCCAAAAGCTTGGGCATTAGGGCAACTACTTGGCCCCTACCAAGATTTATATATGTGTTCCAAATGCTAATCCTGCGATTTGGTTAGAATTGTGCTATAAACTAACTCCAGTATATTCAATATTGTGTGTTGTGCAGGGGTGGAGGATGAACACATTACATGATTGGGGTATTGTAAGCTGCTGATTATGGAATGCAGAAAATCAGCAAAGACTTGGCAGCCAGTCACTGGCCATATGTATGCTGTATGTCAGCTGGAATGATTCAGTGCAGTATCCATACTTAAAGGAGAATAAACAAAACAAAGCGGCTTATATGCATTGAAACCATATGCTTTCTAGCAATCCCAGAGGAGGTGTGCAATAAAAAGAGGGGATCAGATGGTGATTATACTGTGAAAATAACTGAGAACAAACACAGATGACTATAAAAAGAGCTACAATGAAGGTTATTTTTTACCATGCAAGCAAAATATACTCAGCAAAAAATGTCCATAAATACAACAGTGCAGAAACATTTGTGTACATATCTATGTGTGCACACATACACTGATCAGCAAAAACATTAAAATCTTTAAAAGTGAAATACCTTTCAAAGAGCAGATTATATTAAACCGCAAGTAAACAGTTAGTCCTTTTCTAAAGTTTGTGTTAGATGCACAAATAAATGTGTAAGTGTAAGGATCTGACTTGCATTGATTGACAAGGGTAAAAATTAATGTGATGCCTGGACCAATGGGTTTGCCGTAAGCAAAGTTAAGTATATACACAGGCACCCAAGGCTCATTGAGGACAGAGGGGCAGTATTGAGGCCAGTCCATGTGTTCCTATTGCACTGAAGAGCTACTGTAGCAAAAATTGCCAAAATCATAATCCTGACCATGACGGGACACACACTGCATGTGGTTTGCTGCATAGTTGCAGACCATTTAGACCGTCAATTCTGGCCTTGTTCACTGTAGAAAATGCCTACAATTGGAATGTGAGCATCAGAATATGACTATGCAGTAATGGTGACCTGATGGAAGGAGAAGACCTGGTGTGTGACATTGTCCACCTAGGGAGAAAGGGGCAGCAGGATGCACTATGGGAAGAAGGCAGGAAGGAAAAGGACATAGGATTTAAAGGACTTGTACAGTCCATGCCCTGACGGGTCAGAACTATGTTGGTAGCACGGGGGAGACCTTTACAACAATAGGAAGGTAGTTGTAATATTTTAGCTGACCAGTGAGTGTGAATAGTTTAAAAGAAAAAAAAAATAAGCCCCTACGAGTTTTCACTCCTGAACTGATGATGTTGGTCATTTCTTAAATTGTATTAAAACTATGTTATGTTGCTTGTTGAATTATAAACTAATAATCTGTAAAGGATAATGCTAATATTTTACATCTTCTATAGAATGAGTTAATAGCATAAGATTACATACCCATCAGAACCTGGCCTTGAAGGTGTACTGTCCGATGAGACAGAGGAAACGGAGACAACCGATAAAGGTCTGGATGACGATGGCATAGTAAAAGATCGCACCATGGATCTGGGTCTATTCCCCCTCCTGTCATCAATGTTGGTCAACTGAAAGAAAAAAAACAAACAAATAATGAGCCAATCATTTGTGTTTTCCAATAGAAACCACGTGAATAAAAAAAACACAATATAAACAGTTGTGCTCCAATCTTTATTTATTTAGGTTTATTAATTATAATATTAATTATTTAAACATGTCTAGTTCCACCATGTGTGAAATGCAGAGAATGGTGACTTGTGTACCTTCATTATCCTATTAGGAATCCTGATAGAAACTCAGGGTGCTCTAATATTGAAATACCCTTCTCTGCCTCTTGTACCTTTCATATTGAAAGTCCAAAAAAGATATGTGCATAGAGCTGAATGCAAAGCAAACAACACTGTATATATAGGAAGTACTTACCTGCTAAAAGTAAATAGTTTGGTTTCTAGCAGAAAAGAACGCCTGTTTGTTACTGTCTGTATCCTTGTTGCAGATTTTATTTTGTTTCCTGTTTGTTGACACTGTTGTATAAATCTCACAGAAAGCAGTAACAACTGGAAAGGGGGTGTAATCCTATCCTAGTCTATCCAAAACTAAAATAAAATGGGATAAACTTACATTTTTTTTTTTATTAAAAGTCATTTAAAAAATAAAAATGTAACTCCCATTTCAACCTGGGACATCACCGCTTTTAAATATAGGAAGTTTTTAACAAGATCTTTTACATATGTAAAAAGTTTGACCACCACAAAAGATGGCTAACAAGAAAAAAAAAACAGAACAAAATAACCTGTCAGAATTTATTCCCAATAAGCCGTCTGTATTGTGACGGTATAATACAAAGTAAGATCTATTCGGCTGTTGAACTGTGTATGATTTCATACTGTCAAGTCCTGATTAATTGATACAGAGCAAGCAGTGAGCCGATAGTAACACTCCATCATCCTGGCAGGCCTTTGTAGAGCCGGGATTAGAAAAACATTATTAAGATAACATCAGACATGTGTAGGTAAGATGCTGGTGTTCTATCAATGTTTAAAATGAGACCAGGCTACAATAACTTTTAGAGTCAACATTTCAAATCCTAATTTGGTGGCTGCAGAACAGCCTGCAGATGAACTCTGGTACCATAAGAAGTTGGTTTAAACTAGATGTGAAAGCAATCATAGCCCCTGTGTTTCTATCCTGCACCCACAGGGGAATCAAAAAGTATTGAAAATGATGCCCAAAGTGCCACTTCCTTTTACTGTGAATAATACATAGCAAATTCCATGGGTAGACCTAAAGGTGCAGCATGCATGCTACCTACCAGTCATTTGCCACTGGGTAGTGGACTTCAGATCCCAGCAGAGAGGTGGTGGTGACTGATAAACTCTCCTGAGCATGAATATTTTGATGCAGACAACAAAGACCTACAGAACTACCCTAAGCATCAGCACTGCAGCCTGTGGTTCCATCAGTGTGCAGAGAACAGTGACACGGTTACTTTGAGCAATTTTTGTATACCAAAGATGTAAAATATGAGGGCCATGTAACGTATCAATTAAATCAGAATGCAATCAGGCAGGACCCATAGTTATATAGTTTTTGTGATTGTAGAAAAGCTAACATGCAAAAAGCAGAACTTTACACCCTCACAATGATGCCTTTGGCCAGACCCGTCCTTGTGACAACCAAATCCCATACCAAGCTGATGCCAATTTTGCAAAGTGGGAGATGAAGTCTATTTTATTTAAGTCATAATATATAAATGGCTACAGGAAATTAGAACCAATCAATGCTGTTATTTCTGCCCTTTGATTCCAGGGCTGATTGGTTCATCTTCTATGTCTGACTAAGATGCAAAAAGTATGGATATCATCAAGGACAGAGTGAGAGACTGGGTTTTACACAACCAAATTATCGCTTAGTTGACAATCCTTTGGGCTTAGAATAATTGTCCCTAATATTTATTTCAATGATTGTCCAACAGCCATTCTAACAACAATGGGATACAGGCAATTTAAAACCTGGTGTACAACCAAGAAAACATTAAAAATCATCACATGAAAAGATTATTACAATAAGCAATCAAACTTGTCATTAAATGACCACTGATAGGAAAAACAGGGACAGTCACAGATAAAATGTTAAAAGCAAGGAAATCAGGGACAGTTGGCTGGAATGGTATATCCGTACAGAAGTCATGATTAACAAGAGAAAATCAGCTGTGCTCATTAAAACCCCCATCTGTGACTGCAGACACCAACCCAAATATTGGAGCTTGGCAAGGTGAAGCCGCCACAGCTCTTGGCTGCAGATGGCTCAGCATATACTGCCTAGTATCATCACTAAAAATAAACCAACACCTCGATAAATATACACTGCCGAGAGAAGACAGATGAGCTGAGCATGGTGTTAATAGGCCATTACTGGACCTTAAATTTCATTATGAATGCATCCAGTCTGCCCTCTTGTCAATCTATAATGTTGTGGAACCGTCAGCTCAGCTCCTCCATCTCTGCTAATAACCAGGAGAAATAAAACGCCGGCAAATTATAACACCCAATTTATATAGTTCGGGAATAGAAAGGAGAAGCAGAATAATAGAAAACATTAGCATTTCTGGGAACATATACAAATTTAGACCTTAACAAATTCATAATACCTGGCACTTCACCCTCTGTTGTAAAACAGAACTGAAGTCACCCCAAAATACTAGCCGTAGAACTTTCTGACAGAAGAGACTGTCCATGATTCTTCTCCCAAAAGATTCATTTACTGGTCTGTGAGCAATTTCTAAAAAGATATTCTGCATGTGCGTGAGCATTGCACAGTCTTGGCAAGAGTCAGCTGGGTGTCAGGACAATACCAGCTCAATTTATGATTACACTTATCCCTTTATTGTAGCCACAAAAAGATAAAATTTAGCTGATCCTTGTGATGCTTCTCAGTTAACTGTCTAGTAACAGGCTGGGGCAGGTCTACATCCTTAAAGTAGATAAATGTATCTAGTTATATTTTTATGACTGAGGTGACTGTGAAGTTCCACTGTCTGCAGCCAGTCTGTCAGCTTGTTTGCCCATGAGCAACTCTCTGCATTATCTTGCTACAATTCCATGCTGGGATGAAACAACTCCCGTGCTAGTGTGTGGAAGTTACTACACCCTGACAAGGCCAGGGACTCTGAAGCTGGGTTACTTTTGGAAGGTAAATCTGCCATAATGTGCAATGATGTCGTGTATACTGGCACATCACAAATACAATTTGAGTTTGATTCCACTTTAACATACCTTGATTTTTAGGCATACTTGTAATCATATGTGTAAACACAACAAACTGCCACTGACTGAAAACAATGGATTCTGCCTTAAATGAAAGGAGTCTCCATAGTACTGCAGCACATGCTGACCTTTATGAACACAAAAGGCATGGCAGTCAAAAAAAAAAAAAAATCTAGGAGTTGCACCTATGTTGACTTTCATTAACCTTTAAAGTAATAACACAAAACGTGCACCCTGAGAGCACAAACAAATATAGTCCTACCCAAACCCTTTTATAACATTAGGACGACGTATTAAACTATTCGTTGCAGAACAGAATACTACACAGTGCAATGTGAGAAGACGTAATTGTGATGAAGTTAATGAATGATAGTCCAGCAGTCAATCAAAACATTATCCAGGGATCACAAAGTTGGATCCAATCACAAGGAGGGGATAACTTTTAGGAAAAGAATAAGGGATACTGCAAGGAAAACTCCAATGGTGAAATTGTAAAAAAGCAGCAACCTCTCCCTGAACCACAGAATCAGAAAGAAGGTTCTATGACACCTACCAAAGTTCGAACGCCATATTGCTTCTCCACTTTCTCTTTCAGTTGTTTGAAGCACACCTCCATCCTTTCATGAAATGGGCGCAAAGCCTCGGTGACCTTTTCTCCATGAATGCGTATTCCCTCTGCTAGGAACGGAACCTTAACAGAAAGAAATATTACCATCAAATAAAGAGGCAAGACAGGACTATGGCATAAGGCAAAGCTTTGTACCTCCAGAAATACAAATCTTTTGGAAAGTAGATCATCAGTCATATATGTAGTTTATTTATGTATTTTGTAATTGGCCTGATGTCTCAACATATAGGAATGAAAGTGCCTTCACACTATAACAAACACATATTTAAATTAAGGAAAAGGAGTTGGTCGCTGTACAAAAAAAGGGCATTTGAGGTGGAAATAAAACTCCTAAAACTAAACTGACAAATCACCGACAAGGAGGAGAGGTGGGGTAATGACCTCCCTAACATGAATGGATGACTGTGTTTGGGTGGTATATTATCTGCCACATTCCTCCTGTAGAGCTGATAAATACCATTGAAAGGAAGGGACCTTACTCATCCCCATGACACGAAGAGATGGGGAGCTGTCTGTGCATTACGTGTCCTCGTACAAAGGTGACAACAGGGGCTTTTACCTGCCATGCAATTAGGTCCTTTAATTTTTCAATCTTCTCAAGATCCTCCGGGTGTTGCTGCATGTATTTTTCATTGAAGAAGGCCTGGAGAGAAAGCGGTGACCATTAAACAGATGTCCTTTCACATAAAATGCAAAAAGAGTGCCTAGGAAAATGTATTTATATCACCAAAACTGATATTTCAGGCAGTCAAGTAGTCGGGTTAGCTATGTGTCCATGTATATCTAGATCTTTGCACTCTGGAAATTCCCCAGTATACATCCAAATCATTTCTTTTTTACAGGAGTCTAGAGCAGAGGTTATAGGGAGCGTTGATATTTCTAATGGTCTGAAAAATTGAACTGTGTCTGATATCAATATTTCCTAGTTTACAGACTAAGAACAATTATGTAATTACATGGGTGTAGATGATCACACGGAAATAAAAAAAAAAAAAAACCTCCTGGCTCAGAATCTGTATTATGCAATTGGTAACCAAATTATGCTTTACCTACCCCTTGCAATACCAGGGAGGTAAAAAACATACTAGGAATAAAAAAAAAAATTAAGAGATACATCTAAACCCTGAAGAAATTGACCCTATCACTAAATAAAACTACAAGTATATCTGAAAATCTCTAATATATAAAACTTTTAAATGTTTTTCTTAATCCATGGCCTAGAAAATTACATGTGTAGAGAAGGACAGAATGGATGATTAGACCGTGACAAGAATACTGAATTACCTTCTCATAATTTGCAAATCCCCCCATCACTGCTGGGTCCACAATGCCATTTAGGATTAATGAGAGAGGATTGATGGGTAAATTGGGGTCATTCATATGCTGCTGCACCATGTTATTAATCTTCTCATTGGTGAGTTGCATTGTCTCAATTGCATTTTCCAGTGGGCTTATCTCAATCTAGGATGGAAAAAAAAAAATTAAACTGAAAGCATTCCCTTCATATTGTAAACTTGGAGGACAGCAATGAATCCCATGCACTGTAATGGTTTCAAGCACGTGCTGCTATGGCCCTATAATGATTTCTCCATAGTACATTTTTTTCTTTTACATACTACAGACAAGCAGAGAATCTTGTTCCACCATGAACTAACATAAGTAAAGCTGCTTCCAAGGAAACAGACGGTTTGTATGTTGGGTTGTATTTGGTTTATCAAAACTAAAACAATAGACAGCAAATGATTTTTCTGTCCAGCGGGCCATTACCATAGATGAGCCTCAGTTGGCAGTATCTGCAGTGCTCCATTAGACTGTTGTTCAATCCATATGAAAAATAGCAGATTAAAATACAATTTTCAAATGTCAAAAAACACTTTAAGCTTAGTACAGACATCTGATGGACATCATGGGGGCTGTCGCTAGAAACAATCTTTTGTGATATTTTCCAGTGATAAGCGCTATACACACATCACCATTCTGTTCAATGAAGAGGGGGAAAGATAAGCAAGTGGAACCCCACTGTGCTCTCCTCCATACTAGTGAACAGCTGTCCATCATTCCATTATGGTGGTCATGTTTATCAAGTCATAAATCATACCTCCATTTGATTTCTGGTAAATAAAACACTTAGACCATAAATAAGTGCAGCAACTGTCATGGCTGACTGTCTCCACGCTCTTCCCTGTACACTTTGGCAATGGTAAACATGTAAGGGGCACCACCGAAACACACTGCTCATCACCGGTTGCTTCCACCAGCAACAAGCAGCTACCCTCCAATGGTGGAATGTGAATTTTCCCAGTCTTCCCAATCTACTTGTGGCCTGCTTTGTACTTACCGTACTCATTGCTTTAACTTCGAACCATCTCAAGATGCCTGGAAGTTTGTAAGCTATTGAAAAAGTCGTTCTCTCGATCCACATATTCTGAAATGACAAGATAGATGTTAAAATATTATTCCCATTACAGTATGTCATTACTATATTTTTTATTATACCTGTGGCCAAAAGTGAACACTATAAATAAAATAATTCATGTGTCTACAGTGACGGGTACAAATAATAATACACCACATAATGTGTATTTGCTCTAAAGTAGAAATAAAGTGCTACAATTTCAAGCAGAGTCATTAGCAGTTTCTCATACAGCACACAACAACCTGCAAGGCCACATTCCTTGAAGTGACTGCTGGTATGGAGCTATAGCCAAACATTGTTGAACTTTATTTTACCAAAATTTGTTTGGTAGAATTTCAATTAAGAGTCTGTTTACTTACAGCAAATTCATTGTCAGGATCTTTCTCGCCTTTCCTTATGGGTCTAGAGTACTGGAACCGAACAACCTCATTCACTCTGTAGAAACTGCAAGAAACAGGGAAAATAAATCAGCAATTCAGTACACATGGTATAACTTAGGATGATATTTCAGATTTGGGAAATGTACTGTTTATTGGTATTTTATGATTGTTATAGTGCCAACATGTTATGCAGTGCTGTACAGAGTCTATAGCTGTGTTACTTCTCAAAATGCAATGCCCTTCCTACCGTCCTAGTCTAATGTCCCTCACATAGTCAAAAGCCAATTTTAGGGTGAAGCACATTAATCTACTAGAGTGTACTGGGCTGTGGAAGGAACCCAGAGCACTGGTTAATGGCTGATATTGAAACCAGAACTAAACTCACCTCTCCTCGTTCCATGGCTGGTGCCAACATTTTACCCCTGGTGCTCTTTTGGTTTGAGTATTTAGCCAACTTGAATGGCCAGGATAGAATGACCCAACTTCCACACATTAGCGCAGTTCATTCATTCATTCCCTGCAGCCAGCTATGCTGTGATTGTACATTGAACACATTGGCTACTGTTTTTTTCATTTTCCTATTAAAGAGAATGCAGAAGATGAGAAGAGGCTGCTGTGCCTATTTTTATGATGGATGGAGAATTTGGGAAACTCCATATTCAAAAACATCCACTTTGGGTGGACTGACCTTGATGTGAGAATTCATACTAGAGCTTTTGTTTTGCAGTAAATTCTTCAGTACAGAACACAATAGCATACCAAGGTTGCATCATCACAGGTTTGTAAGGAGTTTTGTGTTACACTTTTTATGGTTTCCTTTTATTGTGTGGCACCGCTCTATGCTTTTTATATCTTGGATTTTTCTAAGAAAGTACCCAGATTCAGAATTCTGTTCAGTTACTGTTACACATATTGCAAATTAACAGCCTTGTGTTACATGATAGAGCAATGCAAGATAATAGTCAGACATATAAAAGTCCAGACAATGATACTGTTAAAGTAACTGCATTTTTCAATCAATCTCTCAAGGACTCCAGAGCTAGGAAATCTATATTTCCCAGATCTAAATGCCATTATCTGGCGTTTTCTCTTTCACATTTGGATGTGTGTCAGTAATTAAACAGAGTTTTGTTTTGAAGGCATTTGTATTTAAGGGTGCCCACACCCTTTCACAAAGTGAACGATATAGACAGCTGCTTAACAGGTCATCTGAGACCCACATGGATTGTGTTTGGTGCAGCTGGAGTTTTCCCTCCTCGCCAGCACTTATAGGGTTCATTAAACCCTATATATCCACATTATGTCTATTGGTCCCAACAGGCTACCTAATTAAAGTGTATCTAAAACCAAATGCTTCGTTTTGCCTTGGAATAACAGGAGAAGATTAATCAAGCCTTTTAGATGTTTATTGCTGTCTGTGTCCCCTATGGGGAGATTCACCATCTCTATTTGTTCTAGTGATTGCTGTCACCAGAAGTACAAGCAAGGTAAAAATCAAGTTGGAACTAGAACAGAGGGGAACATTTTCAATGGGGAAAAGAAAAAAATAAAGGTTTGTGGATTTGGTGACCACCTATCCTTTGGACCCTTTACAGCTACAATTGTGCACTACATTTGTAAGTGACTAATGATGTGTTCAACAGCCCATTTATTTGAATAAGCTGCACAGTGCATCATATTGCATGAAACTGTAGTGTGTTGGCAAGGTGCTTTTGGGATGCTGTTAGGAATGAATGGCAATCCAGAGCACCAACAAGTATCCTGTGCATTATGTTAGTGCAATACACTAGTTAGAATGACCCTTTAGACACTCCTATTGTGCAGCTCATTACTAAGACAACAGTTCAAGCACAAACAAGAGAGCGGTGATAAATATTCTAACACCTATCACAAAAAAGCAATCATCATAGAAATAGGGTATAATATTCCAGTCTTCATCTAAGCTGTGTGCCAAGACAGCCATGAAATGACATTTTCAGCGTAACCTAGAACGTCTACAACCACAGTCCACCCAGCCAAGGATGTTTTAGAATGGCTTGTTTGTCATCTATGATATTCAGGTACTGTCCCAACTTCCAATACCAGCATAGGCCCACCTGAGGGTGAAGAAGCCCACCTACCCACTTCTGCCACCTAGTGAAACCACTAGGCACAACAGGTATGATTGGAAAATCCCTGCAACTCTAATGGTGCAAGAATTGGGGACTCATGATTCAAGGGAAAGGGTAGTTGGTTATTCTGAGGTCTGATGGGAAAGGAATTATGCTGAAACTGTCCAGTTTACTAATACCAATAAGCTTACCTTGCTGGAAATGGAAAGTTTTAATGCAACTATATGCTGTTTAAGGATTATAAATCAACACTTAATGTGGAAAATGTTGCCTTAGTCTAGGCTTAAAAAAAAACAGTGGCTGGGTATTAAATATTCTTTATTATTGGGCTTTTACACAGGCTGCAACTCTAAAGTGTAGTAAATTTCTCAAATATACAGGACAGGTACCCTTCTAATAGTGCATGCAGGAGCACCTATAAGTAATTAAAAAGCTATTAAGCTATTATGCATTAGAATATTGAAATTCCTTGCTTTAATGAGCTTGACAAATTGAAATATGTCAGGATAACAGACTGTACCTTTCTCCCTAAACACAGCTCAATGTAAATGTGTAAAAATAATTTACAGAAGTTTTAACTGTCTCAGCGTTCCATAATGATCGGTGTAGAAAACATGCCTGCGGATGGAGTCCCGGAGGTGACACATCTGAAAGGCCTATCTCCAGCTATTACATAGCCCTGGGCAGTTTTGTCTACACTGGTGCAGCACACCGCTGCTTATGTACCTCACTTACTCCCTATTCTACGCTCAAAGCAGGCACACACAACATCCCACGAGAACCCCGCATACTGCAGGGAATCCCAATGTGAAAACGTCTTTTTTAATGCATTGTGCAACATTACATATTTAACAAAAATAAAGGCAGTTTTCTAGTTTAAAATACCAATGAACAGGTTCAGTGTGAGTTACAAACTACAGGTGGCAATGGCTTATATTAAGTGCTTATCTATCCTTACTGACATATGCTGTAACAGTTTATAGAACAAACAGTACACAAATATACTTTTGCAACAATACAAATCATAAAAAAGGGACCAATAAAAGGATGTCAGAGCAAAAAAAATAACTCAGTGTAGGCTGAAAGATTCCCTGCCTAAGTTCGGGGCTGCCATTAGTTTTCTTTCATGTAATTCTGACCTTTGTCAGTTGACCATTTCCATGTCTTATCAGTACTGAGCTCAAGCAGGAGATAGAATTGCCTTCAATTCCTAGTGCAGTTCACACAAATCACTAAATCCCTTTTCTCTTCTTCCGGTACACAGAAAAGAGATGATAGTCGCCTGATTAATCCATGCTTTTCAGGGAAAGGAGCACCATAAACATACTAAAATGTCAAAGGCACTTTATGATTGTGCAGGGACCTCTAAAATGCAGTTTAAGTGTTAATTGCAGCTAAAACTAACATTTTACATACAAATGAGATCAGCACTGGACAAAGATCTCCTTTATTGGCAACTGTTTGCATATTTGTACTAGAACTATAGATACCTATAGGAGTGTAGGGACAAATTGGGAATCAGGCTGCCTTTATAAAGTTTTAGTCAGGTAACATTCGCATTTAAAGGACTTAGATAAAGTAATGCAATATTCATGGAAACATTCAATGTGCAGCAACATAACATCTTCAAAAGGGAGAAAATTTCAGTAAATTTAAACTAAATTGGCCATATGACTTATTGTCATCAATTCATAAGATGTAAAGTTTTACACTGGAGGGGCTAACAACATGCATGCTTCATACTTTCTAGGTGAATGCAACAGGAAGTGTTAATGAAGAAGGATTTGGGTGTTTTAGTGGATAACTTAATATTAGACTTAATAACAGATGGCAAAGCTGGGCTGAGGAATCTAAAGCTAGTAAAGTACTTTTTTGTATTAAAAGAGAGATAGACTCCAAAGATCAAAACAGAATCATGCCCCTGTACAAAGCATTGATCAGACCTCATCTGGAATATGCAGTCCAGTTTGCAGAGAAGGGCAACTAAACTAATAGGAGGCATGGAAAAGCTCAACTATGAGGAGAGATTAGCTGAACTGAATTTACTTTAACTTGAGAAAAGACATTAAAAAGGGGAATGTGATCACCCTATATAATATATAAATGTTCCATATAGATATATTGCTGCAAAGTTATTCACTAAGCTTATTGAAAAGGACAAGCACTATGCATCTCATATAGGTTTAATTCGAAGGGTATTTTTACATAAAAGGTTGTAAAAATGTGGACTGAGGGGATTAAAAAACAAGTTGGATTGATTTCTAAATGCACAGATCATACCTGGGTATAATTTTATAAATATAAAGTATATATATATATATATATATATATATAAATAAATATATATGTATTAATAATATAATATATAAAGTAATGACAACAGAGAATGTTGGAGCAAATTGGATCATACATTATAAGGGTTTTGCTTTCCTTCCTCTGGATCAACAGTGAAAATATTTTCCTATTTGTTGGTCTCAATGCATCTTTTTGAACCCTGCCTAAAACAATATATATATTATATATACCTATGCACATTTTGTTAAGGTTAACATGCTTTCAATGGTCAAAGTGTGGAAGAAAAGAAAATTGAAAATAGCTTAAAAAAGAAAAAAAAAATCCACTCGGCCCCAGCCCATAATAACCAGACAGGTTTAATTACAAAACTATAATAAAACTGCTCCCACGAGCCAATGGTGAGTTTTCTTTCTGCATTGTAAGCTGTGCTGTCAATCAGGATGATAAAGTGGAGCGGGTGGGCACAGACACCAAAAGTTACATGGTGTCAGTTTCTGAGTTGCACTTTAGCTGGTAATTCTTAGCAGCTCCTCATCTTCCAAATATTCCATCATTTTGTTATTCATTTTTTTGTACCAGATTGTTGGTGTCTGCATTACAATGTTTATTCTATAAGGTTGCACAATGTCCTTTTTTTATTTTGTCCATTATTTTTGGTTTACAGGTTGTTCCCAGTAACAGAGCAGGATTCGGTTGTACGGTGATAGTGTGTACCGGGGAAGGGGGGGTACACGGCCTCCCTCCCTCTACACAATGTATTATAACACACAGAGCTGCATGGGTGAGCCAGCACTAGCTTACTATTATGTAACATCTCCTCCGCATCTGCTGCACAATTTCAACCCTCCCGGGGATTACTGTATGATCACAAAGAGGAATCGCGTCATTTCACAAATTTAAGCTTTGCTAACAAAATGTGGAGAGATCATTTTAATAATCATAAGGGTATTTTTTTTGCAGCATCATCCTACAAATGTCGACGAGAGGAAATCAGATTTTTTTTAAAAAAAGGGTGCAATAAAACTTGTAAGCTTTAAAAGTCAGTTGAACACCATCCCTTACCTTAGTATCTGCTCTGAGACGTGCTTATTCTTGAACTTCGGAGGCAATTCAAGCAGCGGTTTTACTGTGAAACACTGAATATCTGATTTGTCAGAAAGTAAAGGAAGATGACAATATTTTGCATTTTTGATTACTGCAGGCACTTAAAGGCCTAACTACTTAAAAAAAGTATTAAACCCTACATTAATGTTTTTACATTTTTTATATTCCAAAATGTTTTTGTTTCCCTATTTAGTGACTATTTAGTGACCATTTAGTTTAATTGCTCCTCTAATATCTTCTTGTCCCAGCTCCGATGAGAACACACAAACAATAGCTAGGTATGACACCAGGACTACATCTATCATGAGCAATTTCACCTTCTCATTTATTATGTAAAACATTCTTCAGTTATTCACACTAAGATTTTTAATACCCCTTCAATGAAATTCTTGAGTTGCCTGGTACAGCACATGTACAACGATTCTTTGGTGTCACCCATGACCACTATTATGAGCTTCCCTAACTTTCAAATCCTTTAGCCTCTGGAGATAGCACTCACTCTGTAGTCACTTCGATGGGACTTCACAGAGATCCCACAGCTAGCCACCCAAAAACTGGACGTCTCCTTCTGCAAAGAACCTTGGAAAAGTAGATATGATACTTAAGTAAGTGTTTTTTTTTTTGTCACTTGGGTTTAATAACACTTTATTACTTACTTTGGATAATAATTTAATATTACTTTGGATAATCAGGGGATGGGTTATCAACCCCAGAGGGCTTTTTTTGCTGCCCTTTTCCTGCTGGGGAATTTCACCATTACCAGGACTCAAAGTGGGAAAATATATATTGAGATACAGCTTGAGAAAGAATGGAGGTGGAATCTTCCAGGGGGGAGACTGTTTCAGAGGCAGCTCTCCAAGACAAAATTTCACTGCTGCAGAGATCTCTTAAGATGTCTTCTTACTTCCTGCTGTATCCTAAAACAGCGCTAAAGCAACATCTCCCCAAAGAGAAGAAAAAAGAAAATAAAATACCTGAGAAGGGGTTTTAACCATTTTGGTCCTAGATATCATGTATTTTAATTGTAGACTTAGGTCCAGTAAGCAAAAGATTGCAGCTGAAGCCCTCATGATGGTAAAGTTTGAGCCTGCTGAAAGAAACCTGTTGAGCTAATAATACAGGGCACTTCAGGAGAGGCAAAGTATATTCCTTTCTGATCTCGGTTATGTTAACCTGGCAAATCCTTTAGTGCCCTGCAGCAATCAAAAAACCTTTTGACATTGCTCAGATGCAAAAATCAAGAGCAGAAGTACATAATTTTATGGGAAAAAAAATATATTAATGAAAAAAGTTTCATTAATAATAATGATGGTAAATATAAACCTTTCAATTATCCTTTTTTTAAAGTGTGATAAATATGACCAATGTGACTTCTGAAAGTGTGTTGACATTTCTGTAATAATAAAGAGTTATAACTATTTGATTTGTACTCCACCTCTCGCCATTAGATTTCCTCTCCTTACCCATCATGCCTCTCTGTTTATTATTCTACATGCATAATGTCCTGATAGATTCACAGGTACACTACAGCAGCCACAGTACAATAAGAGGCAGTATGTCACTTTAGCATAGCCAATGACTTTCTTTTCACACCATAGTCTACAAGAACCAATTACCATCAGCTGCAGAGATATCGGAAAACTGCTACTAGCGAGTAACTATGAACACATATCTATGAGCTGTTAACTACTATGGTGCCAGACTATTGAAAAACGCAGAACCTCAACTCGTCCTTTTCCCACCACGATCTATATATAAACCAGTATATTTAAAACTCGTAATGTGCACAGGTAAAATGCAGAGTATCTCACTGTCACCTTATATTCTCCTACTTTAGATTCATGTAAGGACAATAAAAGTAAATTTCGGGTTATAGCATAATGTTGTTCCATATCACACAAAATCTGCCTTTTATCTTTTATATACAAGGATACACTGTCCGGTAGAGCTCTTGATGTCATCTCCTGGTGGAGATGTGGTCTTCATCTTCTCTGCATTGGGAAACTGGGTTAGCAGCCGAGCCTCAAAGTCCTCCCGTCGCTCATACTCTTTTCCTCTGTAGATGAACATTTTGTTCTGCAGAAAAGAGGGGGAAAAACAGATATACGTGTGCAAATCACAGAACATAACAGAAAAAGAAAATACTTTTTTTCCTACAATTTTTATGCCACAATTTAATCACATCAAACCTTATGCATCTAAGTGCCTTTTAAAAGAATTTTATAAGAAGTCAAACAAAAGTATTTTCTTTAGGCTTTATGTTGTACTGTAGGTATGTGAAGCATGATTATTAAATGGGTTTGTTTTCTTTTCTGATGTGGAATGGCAGTGGAGGGTTAAAGAATTGTTATTTCACAGTCAGATGATAAAGCTCCCACACTCTTATTGGCTAATTATCATGATTACTAAACAATATGAGGCACAACAAAGAAAGAGACTGCAAACCAATGTATGGTTCGGTCCGCAAATCCAATTTAATAGTCTATAAAGTGACAACAGACACGTTTCAGGAGGTACCTTTTCTTTAGTGCTTAACAATTGAAAATGACTCAAAGTGATGCTTGCAAGGGAAAGAATAGTGCCCAAGTATGTGTGTGTGTATATATATATATATATATATATATATATATATACACACACACAAAAAAATATATTAAACCATCAGTGAAATGCCTACATGATAATATATCACTCCCATCAACCCAATTGTGACTCCCATCAACCCAATTGTGACACCGGATCTGCAAGCCTGCAAGGGAATCTATGATAATCAAAGAGTGGGACAATCAGGCAGTAGGCCCTAAAAAGTCATTATCTCTGAGCAACTTGTGTGGCAGGATAGAGAATTTAGAGGTGACTAATTTGCAAATTCCTTTTAACTGTCCCATCTACCGCTCGGTAATTATATGATAACTTGTCATTTTACAGAAAGCAAAAGATTATTGGCGTCAGTGGCAATGTACCTGAGAGACACAAATAGCTCATTGCTTAAGGAATCCATAGCAACATCTGGATGAACCCAGGTTGGGAAAGACAGCTTTAGCCTATCCTCTATTCCTTTCCTGACTTAGTACTAAAACCTTCATATAATTAGAGAAGTTAAACAAAAAAGTTATATAAATATGTTAATAATAACCATAACTAACTCCTAACCTTACCTGGATCTTAAAAATGAACTCACCTTTACCCTTGTTTTTAACTCCAGCTACACTTAACCCTTCACCTGGTCTCCTATACTTCCATCTAACTGCACCCTAACGCCAAAATATTAACCTAATTCCTAACCTAACCTTACCCATAAATCTCATCTTAACCTCACCCTTGTGCCTACAATAGTAACCTCCTGCGCAGGGCATAATCCCAGTGGTATTAATGCAGGAGAAATTACACTGTCATTAAATGAACTACTTTATAATAAAGAAGTAATGGATAATAAAGCCAATGATTCCAGGATAGCAAAAACTGCATGAAACAAAATAAATCTTTGCTCACTAAGAAGAGACATTGGCACCAATATGAGAAAACTCTATACCATTCAAAAACACATTATCCAACAGTTAATGTTAGAGTCGTCTTTAAATTGCAAATCCAGATAAAAAAACAAAAACAAATTAGGAACCTGTAGGACTTTCAAGCAAAATATGCCACTGTGCTTAACATACTCCATTTAGTCCAACCTAATCCACCCCTCATCAGTTAGTTGGTCTCCTGAAGCCTGGGTTATGTAAATCCTTCTTACTCTGTGTGAAGTTTCACCACTCAGATGTAACCTTCCAAAACAGCTAATAATGTTATTGGTAGATGTGAGAAATGTCTTAGTAATGACACAGACACAATATTACGAAATGATGTTTTTGAGAAAACCTCTCTTCCATTACATACAAGTAAGACTGCGTACACATGCTCAATAATTGTCTTTCACGATCCTTTCCAACGACAAAAGACTGAATGAGTGCTGTACATACAGTGCCGTTGTGCTCTACGGAGGGGAGAACGAATGAGCGGCACCCGCTGTGCTCTCTTCACTATGTATTGCAGGCATTCATGGATCCACCAGGACGGATTCATGAACGACGAGCACTGTACACACGTCAGATTCTCGTCCCATACCAGCCCTGAAGCGATGGTCGAATAAGAATCATTGAACGTGTGTACGTATATTTTCACCAGTTCCCCAACAAAAACAAACAATTAGGGTCAACTGCTGTACTACAGCTTTGTTCTTCAATTGCAAGGCTTTACATGGATTGCTGAAGGGAATATTCCTTTAAGAACAGAAATAAAAGATTTTTTTTTTTTTTTTTTAATCTGGCAATCTAAATGCTGTGCTAATACAAACAGCCAGCAGACACAAACATGCCTTGCCCATGTGACCTTTATTTAATGTTTGCAGCTCAATATTAGTGGCAATCCTGGCAGAAATAAAACAGGGTATTAACGTATTTAATAAGATTGCCAGCAGGCAATTGATTCCTACTTCTGCTGACCTACTTCTGTACAAATTTTAACTTATTGCAGCTTTGGTACACGGTATAAAAAAACCTCTTCCAGTGAGTTATATAAGGTGAATTCATCAAACATAAATGCACAAAAAGTAAATTATTGACAAGGGTGCCAAAGACAAATTGAAAGCAGGAGGCCGAGGAAGCTGGTTAAAAAAAAAAAAAACTCTTTGTCAGCAATGCATTACAGAGGCAATCAAACATTACTGCTCCACGCCTAATGTACAGTAATGACAAAACGACCCTTTGCGAAATGATTTGTGAAACATTTAAAAATTTCTTCCTGCACACATACACATGCAGACCCATTGGTTTGTAAAGGAAAATAATCAAGCCTGGATTAATAAAGACATCTTAAATGCAATTCCCTGCCCATATCATTCACTCCTCTAACACACTGTATATGTCCAAGCTGCAAAATAGCTTGTTGGGCATACAGACTGACCTGATATATAGCTGCAAAGATATCTGACCCTTCTCTGCCGTTCCACAGATGAATTCATAACAAAACAGAATTTAGTTAATTTAATGGATCTTAAACGCGCTCTCATCAAAGGGCCAATAAATAAAATAATAAAGATGTGTCTTACATGAAAAAGCTTTTAAAAGGAACATTTTGAGATAATTATGGCCTCTTCCATAGTCAACCAGAAATTCCCTGGCTGTCTGCCTTATCTTTTGGCATCTCTGCTTAGTGAATCACTGACCTGGAAACAGCTCGCAGGTGAGGGGTTTTGGCATCATTAACTATCTATTTAATATGATTTTTAGTGATCTACTAGGTAGTAAAGCTTAGAGAAGACAGCTAGGGAACTTGCAAACCAGCTGCAAACCAACGATGGTTTCACATCTATTGTGGCAAGTTTGTTTAAGGATAACAGCGATACAGAAATGCACACCTATTACAGAGACACTAAATAAAAAATACATAATTGAAAGAATCACTAAACCTAAATAACAATCTAGTTTACTTATTACATTGTTCCATTTTTTTTTATCCTCTCTCTAGATTTGCGATATAAAAAAAAAAATACTCACCTTCAGTCTTAATCTGTCCCACGCAGTACCTCTTCATCACCACTAGGTGTTCATGGTCTTATGGGATGAATAACACCCAACATTCCTCAACCCAGAAGAATAGGGAAAGATGGGGTGTCACTACCTTGTTCCCTAAGCATGTGCTCTCCACTCAGAGTGGTGCTAATGTCATAACGACAAAAGATCCTAGCATGTCACTGGTCAGAAGACATTAGTAACAGGTCTTACTAATGGGTGCACTATGACATGTTCAGTCCACATCAATAGAAACACTCTCTATTATGTTTATTAGTAACTGCTGAATCTAAGTTGTTAATGTACACAGCAGGATTAGCTGATAGTTATCAGAGGTAAGAATGTTTCCTTATGTGAGATGTGCCAACAGAAGAAGATACCAGGATCTATGATGGTAACTGAAGACCACAGAAGAATTAGGAAGACTTTAGCAGAATTTATGATACTGCTTGCCTGTATAAAAGAAAAGGCGTGTATTTTTTACATGTTTAATTTAAACTGTTCTGTCTATTTTTATAGTATGCAGTGCTCTTGCAGCTTAGTGACTTGACCCTCGAGTAATCTTTCAGATTTGTTACCTACATTCTTGTATTTTGTCCTGCTTTATGTGCAGACAGATTTTGGTTCCATAGGATCACCGGCCTATACCTGGGCTGCTTTACCCAATTACTGACTTCTGTGTTCTAACCCTGAAATCTTTTCTTTACACTTAGCTTCTGGTATTTATGTCATTTTTTTTTTTTACTTACCCTAATAAATGTTGGAAATCCTTGTCCATAATATCCAACTGCAAAGTAATCAGGCTTTGGTCGGATGACTTTCACAATGTTTTCAAAGAACTGTGCTTGCTTTTTCTGGAAGTGGAAAGAAAAATGAAAGTTGGAAAAGCCATTGTGAAGATTAATAAGTACATTGTGTAGAGGCAGTTGTTGCTGGAAGACGTTGTGTTATGAGAACAGCCTCTTTTATTAACTGCTGTGATGCCAATAACTTACTGTGTGGCAGCCTTCCTAAAAGTACAATAAAAGTGAACATTTGGAAAATAGGTCTCACCAAAATCTGTATACAAAATCAAGTGCATACAGGAGCAGAGCTGATGGCAGATATGAATATAACATGTTAAAGGGACCTAAGGTGAGGTTAAAAAAGGTGCAGGGTCCTGCCCAATGAAAATGTTTGTTACTTACTTCTCTGGCACCCCATGTCACCTATACTCCATGTCCTACATTCAGAAGTCTGAAGACAATGCTGCCTGTACTGCATTAAAATCCCAAGCAGTGTGGTCCAGGTTATCACCCTGCTATACTACAAGCACATTTGTTATGTGGATGAGAAAAAGGGTTTTTATTCTGTAGTCAGGCAGAAGAGAAACTCACGGAAGCCATAAAGCATTGAGGGTACTACTAGGACATATTGGTAGGTGAAAATGACAATTTGCATGGGTAATTTACTTGGTAGGAGCAAAGTGGTACATACATGTACCACATGTGCGATGTAGAGATCATATATATTTATTACTATTAATTTGAAAGCAAGATTTATGGTTGGGGGTTAGGTGGTTTACATTTAAAGTAAAATGTGCCCAGACTTTGCCCACCAAATATTTATATATTCCTAACAAACAGTAACACCACTAACCGTAATTTATCCTCATAGCTACAGACATTTTGGAGAAAGAAATCCTCAAAAATCACAACAAAAATATTTTTTCTATCACTTTTTATAGCTCCAAAATCTTGTCTAATGTAAAATAGTACATATGTTTTCATGATGTTAGAAAATGACTGTAAACCAATCTTGCTATGATATTTGAGAATAAATTACTTTACAGTGCAGGCAGCTTAAGGGGTTAGGGGTGGCTTGTTTTAAAGATTTTACTATTATTATTATTAGACTGCATGTATATAGCACAGACAAGTTACACAGCGCTGTACAAGGTCCATAGTCATGTCACTAGCTGTCCCTCAAAGGGACTCACAATCCAATGTCCCTACCATAGTCACATGTCTTTATTAAAGTCTAAGGTAAATTTTGGTAGGGAAGCCAATTAACCTAACTGCACTGTTTTATGAAAGCCGGCTTTACATTTTCTGAGTCCCCACAAGCCACTTACTGTAAGTAAGTGCAACATGAACCCAAAAAATGTATTTATAGTTACCTTACCCCCAAAGTTTTTGCCTACAGTGCCTAGGCTTGAAGTGAACTTCAATGTCTTACAAGACTTGCTCTGGTTTCCTCAGGGATCTTTCTGGAACAAAGCCAAGGTCATCCTTGCTGGAAGACTAGGGTAAGATATATAAAGCTATTTTCTTGAACTACCTACACACTTCCAATGGTTCTCAACAAATAATCGGTGCAGGGCCGATATCGGACAAGAGTCTGAGGTGTGTACAGCGTGCATCGTTCATCAACCGAACGACTGTCCTGGCGGATCGACGGACGATGTATGACGAGCGATTGTAATGCAAGGGAAGGAGGAGGGCGTGCAGCGGGGTGCCACTCTGTCGTGTTTTCCCTCCTCTCTGCATAAAGCAGAACGGTGCTTTATGTACAGCACTCGTTTATGCTTCGTGCAGTGCATAGTCGTTGGAAAGGAAGGCAAAGATCCTTTCCAACAACTATATTTGGAAGCGTGTATGCGGCTTTAGAGTCGGTGATTTTGGAAGGAGGTGTGGCCTAGTTAGATTAAGCAGACCAAGGAGTCCTCTCCTCCTGTGTCACTGTCTGTCATTTGCAAGCCCTATTTAATGTACAGTGCTGCGTAATATGTTGGCGCTATATAAATCCTATTTAATATTATTATTAATAATAATATTATTAATAATAATAATATTAATGCTCATAGGGGTTCATGAATGGTACAATACCTACCTGCAAAACTTAATAATAAAAAGCAAACCAGTTTTTGAAATAAGCAGCGTCCCTGAAGATTTCACCAACGTTTTTACTTTCATGATTTTAAAATGTTTTTAAAACATGTACCAGAATCTTTTTTTCTAGTGCTTTGTTGTTGTGAGATTTGCTTGCTGCATGTAACAATGGCTACTGCAAGATCTATCACATCATATTTTAATTACAATTCCTTTTTATAGAAAATTATTATTTCAACTGTTTTACAAGAACAGCAGCAACAAGTATGACCAACAATGTAATAGGAAAACTCACCAGCAGCTCACTCAGCTGTTCATAGTCAAACATCTCATTCTCATACTGCTCAGCCAGCTCTTTGCCCAGGGTGATAGCTTCCTCCCACATCTGTTCAGACAACATAAAATACAAGGAAAACGTCATGTTTGAAATGAAAAAGTAAGCCTTTTTTTTTTGGTTTATAACATTCTCAACATGTTGGCAAAGTATTCAGGTTCAGTAAAGAAAAGGGTTTCAGGAGACAGCATTCACCATCCTGGATCTAGTTTTATAAAAACGAATAAACTCATTCACATCTGTTCAATTGCTAGGTAATGCAAATATCTAACCAGCCAATCACATGGCTCCAACTTAATGTATTTAAGAGTGTGAACATTGTTAAGATAAGCTGAAGTTTAAACAGAGTATCAGACCAGGGAAGAACAGTGATTTAAGTGACTTTGAACGTGGCTTGGTAGTCCGTGCCAGATGCAATGGTTTGAGTATTTCAGAAATGGTTGATATGCTGGGATGTTTATGCAAAACCATTTTTAAAGTTTCCAGAGAATGGTCTAAAAAAAAGGGAACATATTCAGTAAGTATCAGTTTTCTGAGTAAAACCGCTTTGTTAATGCCAAAGAGAATGCCCAGGCAAAAAAAACAAAAAAACAAACAGGTTACAGTTTAAGTCTGCAGAAGTCTATCTCTGAACAAACAACATATTGAACCTTGTAGCAGATGGCTGCAACTGCAGGAGACCACAATGAGTACCACTTCTGACAGCTAAGAACAGGCACCTGAGGCTACAATTTACATGGGATCATAGAATATGGGTTGAAGGACACTAAGAGCCATTTAACGTGGAAGAAGTGTGATGTCTCATCAGTGGATTGGGAAGGCGGTTGACAGCTCTGAAGATTGAGAGAGATTAGAATTTGAAGCTTTTTTGTATCTTTATGAGCTGTGTTGTATCATTATATTCTGTCTTTGCGCAAAATGATATTGGTCTGTAAAGTACACCTTTCAATAGAGAGTGTTGGTGGCTTTCATCTTTTAAAAACCATGATTGTTATGCAGCAAGCACTGTAAAAAACATACATAAGAGCTTTACACTTGGTAAGGGATATTTTATTTTTTGAGGGGCAGCTTTGTGAAACCGTTATCACTTATGCAACACACAGCCAGGTAGATGAGAAACCTAATACCCGATTAAGCATTGTAACATCTTGCATAACCATAGACTACAAATTAATATCCTAACCTCAGTTTAACAAGCAAGGAGAGGAACAAGAGAACCTAAAAACAAAACAAAATAAAGTCTTCTTGGCTAAAGTGAGAATTACAAGACTGACAGAGAAGAATCTGAACTCTTTCACGAAGATGAATTGGTAAGGATACCTTTACTTAAACTGTATTTAGTTGTTTGCTTGGAATTTCACTTTAAATAAAACCATGTCAGTTAAAAAGAAGAAAATCTGTATCTCCTGCGCTTGCCAAGAAAAGGAGGTGATGTATCTAGACGGAATACGTGGGAGAAGACAGAGACAAAAGGCCATGAAGACTACACATCATTTCAAGGAAACTTCAACAGATATATCAATCTTTACATTTACTTTTCAGGTGAATGTAATGTAATGAGAACAGTCAAAATGTCAAGTCACCGAAGTAACCTAGCTGCTTTGCAAAGAGTTGTAAATTCCCTTTTATTGCCGCAGGGGATTGCAGCCATCAATCATTCATTTACTGTAATGTTGTGTGGCACTCACACTATCTATGTAAGCATGATCAGAGACCCAGAGGACTGCAATATTTTCTACAGCTGACAAATGTCATGCCCAATGCTGGGAGATGAAAACAGGTTACATTAACAGCGGTATCCCTGCTTGTACCAGGCATTTCAGTTAAACTCCAAGCTGTAAGTAAAAATAATTCAATGAATGGTCAATCATGGACCAAGCAACCACTGTAAGTGTCTTAAAGCCAGAAGTTTACCATGAATGCAATCCTATTTTCTATTGCAGGCAGGCTGTCTTATAAATGGCCTCAGAATACATGGCAGATGTTTACATACATTTTGGGTTGGCATAACCAAATGGGAAAACGCACATTTTCTCAAGATCAAATTTTCCTAGAGGTCTCTGCCTGAAATGCTTTCTGCAGGGGCAAAGCAGGAGTCTGAAAATTCCTCTAAATAAATATTTGGTCTGATGAAGGAGCTTGGGAATCCCCAGCATAGAGAATATCATGTTTGGGATCAGGTGTTTACAGAATAGTAGGACATATTTGAGGAGAGGAGTTTGCATGGCAGGTAGTTTGCTGTCCTATGTGGAATCATATGGATGGTGGTGGGGGTTACTGCTCCGACTCATTTACGAGTGTGTAAGTTTTTAGTTTAAGCCACTGAGCTCTGAAAACAGTTTTTCAATAGAAGTTAATTAGTAATGAGAAGACAAGTGAAAAGTAACCTAGAACACCACCTGCTGACTTTATATACAATTATAATATTCATATAAATCTCAAAATAGAGAAAATTCCAAACTATTGTGAATCATATTTTATGCAGCAACGTAACTCTGAAATAATGTGAATTGCAAAATAAATAAATAAATAATATAATAATGAAAAGAAGTCATTAGGAAGCCATGGGCTTTCTCTCCATGGAATAACACCTTGACAGATCTACTTGATTATGAAGAAATATCCAGATATAATCTCCACCTCAATACTACAATACCAAGTGCTACAGCACCCAAATGACTCCTGTCATGAACCTTTCCAATACCAAACGTAAGGGACAAAATTGGTGTCCATGAGACAGAGCTCTTTGTCAGAATCACAGGTTTTAATTGCATAAATTTTTAAAAAGCGCCAACAATCTATTGGCTGACACTGCACATTATTTTCATCCTACCTAGCTGACCAATGTCTAATTTATAAGATCCATAAGCCCCAATTCATCAGATCATTCTTTTTGAAGGTGCATTTTTATGTATTTCCAATAATCTAAAAATCAAATCTTAAATGAACAAATTTCAACAGGAAGAGTGAACATCATGTACTTAGTTACATTTTTTTAAAGCCATATTGTGTTTTTATTATTATTAAACTGGATTTATATAGTGCCAATATATTACGCAGCGCTGTATTTTTGTTGAAGAACACAAATCTGTTAGTGGTTATTTTAATGTAACGGCTTCTCTTTGTGACGGCTGTAAGGCACCATGTGTTGCGGTCATAGTTATTGATGCCATGCATTACAAAGTAGAACCAGTAGGCCCCACAACCCAAAGCTATGTACGCATGCGACCATTCATTTCATAGGAAAGTCATCAAAAATCTACCATGTGCATTCCCCTGATGTTGAACACTGATCTGTCCAGACAGATTGATGAAAAACCGAGCCAGGGATTACTGCTGTATTTCCTTATAGAAGAGAGCATAGTGGGGTGTTACTTGCTTGCCCTACCCCTTTCCCTCCCAGAACCAAGGAGTGCAGTGTGTACAGTTCTAGTTTCTTTTCCCTAAGCTGTATTGATCACAAAAATTTGTTTCCAGTGATGGAATTCAATGCCTGTTCAGGACTTAAACTCTGGATAGAGAGAGGAGCGTGCTGGCTGCAAGGGGGGAAACGGGGTTGTTCTAGGGAAGGATGTATGGCAAGGATTTCAGTGGATACATCTCATCAAGCAGTTAAGCAAGGGAAACACTCAGTAAGAATCTGTTCTGCCATTTGGAGGCATTTTTGCAGCACAAAAGTCTCAATGGTCTGCTTAGGGCTCATTCCCTCTTAGATTGTAAGCTCTTCGGGGCAGGGTCCTCTCCTCCTGCATCACTGTCTGTATCTATCTGTCATTTACAACCTCTATTTAATGTACAGCGCTACATAAAATGTTGGCGCTATATAATTACTGTTTAATAATAATAAAAATAATAATAATAATAATAATAATAATAATAATGGTTGCGCGCTGTTTTGTTATACATCCTAATATTTGGAGATCCATTAAGGACATCTTTATTTTTGCAGTAGTGTAACACCTCCTAGTCATACACAGGTTATCTGTCACATCAAGAAACTGCAGAAAGCAATAAAAATGAAAAAAGAGGAAAGAAAAGCAGCTGGGTTTAGGTGGTGTGCAGGGACCATGAAGAAGAAAGGAGACATATTTCTATTTTTTTTTAAACTGACCAGCTACCATCCTGTGCCTGGTCTGCTTTATACACTGATAACTAAGCAGGGATGATTTCCAGCAGAGAGGAACTAAGTGACAGAATATAAAGGTCTTCAAGCTTCTGACAACAGTAAAATGTGAAGTTCGCCCTCTGTTCCCAGTTGTTCCTTGCATAAGAAAAGGTCAGCACTGGAAGCTGCAGCTGTCATGTTTAGCAAAGAGGACTAATGTACTTTTATATTAGCAATTTCTAGGGGAAATCCTCCTAAATTACACCAGAAATAGGTACAATAAAAATGCACAGAATTTTATAAATATCCCCCCTTAAACCACAAGCAGTTTAAAGGGATATTTCACTTTGAAAATGCCTCCACTTGTGCACTAGTATTGCAGATTTCAGGCATTTCAGCTATAACTATCTCACTAAAAAAATTTACAAAAAGCTGAGGAACTCCCGACAGCTTTAATGTCCCAGTTGCACAGCCCTTAAAATTCTCAGGGATACAGTAGCAAGGACCATCAATGCAAAGGCGGAGAAGTCTTTTCTTTTTTTGTTAAAGTGCACCTGTCCTAAGAGAAATAACAAGGCAACCATTGCCAACAACTCGAGTGCTGGCTGATTGCATACTACACCAGCCATTCAAACCAGGAAGATGAATTGCTTAATTAGAAATTATATTGTATATATATCAATAATTCATTGGGTAATTTGCCCAATGAATAATTAATAGATATTTACCCAAGTGATTTGGTGGTAGTCATCCTGCATTCCACAGCCACATTCACCCAGCCTACAATTGGGCAGCACAGGTTCAGATAGTCTGCTTTTGTCAGCAATAGGTTTTCATGGTTTAATCTGCTTAAAACTGTATCTATCTTGTTGCCCAACATTGTATTTGCAATGGCTGCCCACAACCTTGGACAACCAACATAGAGCATCAAGCAACAAAAAAAGATCATGCCAGGTGGTAACTTTCCCAAAAGTGATCCACAGCAGCAGTAAAGATGGTGTTTAGATGCATATGCATCTTTTTGATGCATAATATATTTCCAATATATCTGTACATTAGGACTGACCACAGACTTGGAAAAATGAAAGGCACTTTCTATATCAATTATTTAAAACAGGGATTGATTTTTCTGTCTTATTGGATAGCAGGTTTTCTGTGCTTGTGCCACACAAGCACTTAAGGTTTTCTAAATCAGATTCATATTATATCCCAAAGTACCTTTATTTTCTAATAACATTTTTTTGCAATCTCTAATAGATGATTATACTACAAATGTTATAACCTTCCGAATCTCATGGTTTTCTATTAATTAAAAAGTAAGTAAAGTGCATAAAAGTTTTATTTTTGCAGCTTTGTTGCAATATCATGAAGGATGAGTGGGTGTTACCAGGGTGTTATAAGGATGAAGTGATGGCTATCATTAAGGCATATAAATGAACAATTACAATTTTTTTTCCTGTGCATGAATCACCAATTTATGAACAAGAGATATTAAATATATTTTGAGATGCTGGCTACTCTAGGATTGGACGTATTTCTGCATGGGACGTTGCAAGACGCCAGCTTCTATCTTTTTGGGTTCGGAGATCTGAACATGGTTCCTTTTCAGATAAAGCACAACAGGCGGTTAAACTAAAACATAACATTGACGCTTCGACGCTACTGACCACTAGGGATCACTTCTATATTCTTATCAAGACAACCTTTTGGATGTTAAAATATCTTATCCAAACGCATTTATTCTCATTTAGCCTATTATTAATCTGTTCCACCATCAGATTCACTATGGACTATATCATAGTGATCCCCTATTAATAAGATCCTATGACCCTAACCACAGTCTCCTACAATTTATTGGGTATACATATTCTTCCTTCAAACTCCTGTCAACTCAAACCAATGTTTGAGTTAGGTAACATTCTCAGTGCATCCCCTAAGGAAGCTTATCGGTGAAACGCGTAGGGTTGAGACATTTTCATTTGCATATGGAACTATCTTAGCTGGTTTTGTATAGACACCAGGCACAATTTCCCTTTACATTGGGAATCACCTACCTTTATTGAATGTAATTTGCTGGTATGCAATATATTAGTTTGGTTTACCTTACTGCCACTGATGTTTGTTTGACTTTGTCAGCACTTTCTTACGTGCATTTTAACTCCCTGGCAGTAATCTTCAGTGTGGCTCGGGGTAAATTTTCCATACCAAAAGCTGTAACCAAAAGCCACACTCGGGGTGGAATTGCCGGGGAGTTTAAAAGTCACACACATTCCAGTGGCGTCCTCCAGCGGTGCCTGTGGCATCCTCAAGTGATGCCCGGCATCTTCTTACCCCGGGGATGCCAGCCGGGCATCTGTGTAACCAGGCAATGCCCGACCGGCATCTGCGTCGTGTGAACGTTGTGGACACGAGCCCAGGGGAAGCAGATACTGGCCAGGCAATTGCTCTAGAGTGTGCGGCTGGGAGGCGGGACCAGGTAGGAAATTTAAAATACTAAGTATTTTTAAATATACCGCTTTTACACTTAAAAATACCTAGCATTCATACCACCGGGGTTAAACCCCAGCTTTTCTGTCTCCTTTAATACCTAAAAGCCATAAGACATAACCCCTAACAATGTAAAAAATCTATTCATGTATACAAAGCTAATACAATTGCTTTTATTGGGAGTTAATTTCCATGATCCTACAATTGTTTATGTAAATGGGGATTTGTATACCCCATATCTTATTCTGAATATAGGACACACTTTGCCTTTTTTATGAGTTCTTCTATATTTTATTTGATTTTGTGCCCTTTTCTTGTCCGTGTCACAGAGTTTCAGGTTGCTAGGCAACTAATTCCCCTATCAGGATGAGGTAGAGCGTGCCTTTGAGCCAGATAAATTAAAGAGCAATTTAAGGCAACAAGTGGAATATAGTCGGCGCACTATAAATGCTATCCAGTCAACAATGCAACTGTGCTAAAGTAAGAGTTCACACTATTTATCTTGGTCAGAGTTTGTAATCCTTTATAGAAAAATACCATGTAGCTCTATAAAAACTCTGTGGGAGTGTATCCCCTGAAGCCTATATTGTGAAAAATCATCTCTCTTTCTACTAAATGTATCTTTAAACACTTGCAAGGCAGGATTGATTCGGATTAGCAGCAAAACTATATGAATGGGCATTTTTTTTTTAAAGAGGTAATTTGGTATGTAAGGGTAGAAGGAGCAGTGTCCCAGGATCATCATATGATAGACATAGGACGTGTGGTGGTCTGATTAAAAAAAGCAGCCCATTGGGTAGGCAGGAATGTACCTTTCATTGGGGTTTTGTTGTTTTTAAAGGCACCTTTTATATTATTCACAATCTTCTCTTTTAGATTACATGTAACGAAAGGTACATCTTATTATATGATTTTTTGCTTGACCTATAGATATCTCCAAACACCTGATTTAACGGAAAATAAAGCATGGTTGGCAACTCCTCCAGGATTCAGTCTTTCTCATTGTTGTTCTCTTTAAATAAACCCCCTCCCTGTGTTCATACTTTCGGTGGGCATATAGACCCTGTCCTCTACCTCAATGATTATAGTTATTAGGGAACTGATCCCCAAGGATTCAAAAAGTAGCTAAATGGTAAAAAAAACATCTGATTTCTTGTGTCATGGAGTAAGAATCACTACAAGTAAGCCTGACCCATGAACCTGTGGTAGCAAGGAATGCCAAATTGACCTCTCCAACAATATGATCTAGAGGAAGGGTCAGCAAACTTTTTTGGCTACTAGGCCATTTTAGGAGGTCAAGAAGGCACACTAGGCTGGACTCTCGAGTCCTGTGCTGATGGTTCCGCCCCCCACCAGGAACGCCCCTGAAGGGAAATCCCTCTCCCCTGCAATGCATACGGGGAGGAGAGGGAATGTTAACTACAGCCGTGGTAAATAGGGAAGGGAGACATAAAAAAGAGGCTCAAGAGCCGCAGGTTGCCGACCCCTGCCAGCCCGGCTTTAGGCCGGATCAACCAGGGGGGCATTAAGCTGGAAAGGACTACTGGCTAGGCCGTATCTGGCCTAAAGGCCGGAGTTTGCCTACCCCTGATCTAGAGCAATATTTTTGGTCATTTTAAGATGTTTTTGGCTATCTGAAAGAGAGGCATTCTCCTCACCGACTGCCACACCAAAATACTGTGAGCTGTGACTATAGTAATTATAGTCGGGGTTCCCCGAAAACCTGAAACTTATTTTAGGTTCCTCCATGAAAAAAAGGTGGATCTAGACCAGCGTTTCTCAAGCAGGGTTCCTTCAGTTGCTAGAAGTTCCTTAAACCATGACCAATTTGTGTCTCTCCAGTCAGTTACCACTGACACCAATAATCTAAATGCGTGGCAATCTTTCCCCCAGGCCAACAATGTAGAAGCCATTTATCCCATTGACCGACAGATTATTGTAACATGAACTGGGCATATCAAATATTGGCAGGGTTTCCCTGAAAATTTAAAGTTATTTCAAGGGTTCCTTTATGTTAAAAAGTTTGAGAAGAGCTGATCTGGAGTGAGAGGGTACTTGACTATGTCTTAGGTGCTTTGGGTCTTTAATTGTGCAAAGTTTGTTACATTTTAGGGCAATGCATTATGGCAAGGCATAGGAAATCAGAAAAAAAGGAGGTAAAAAAACAACCGGAAAATCCAATGAATTGAGTCCAATGAACAATCCACTGATTAATCAATCAGCCATATACTAATGACCTGAGCTGTTCAACAGACCATAAATGCTCCAAATATTTAACACATTAAAAGCTGCTATCAATGTCTGCCCCACTCTGCTGTGTTTCATCTGACAAATGGGCATACTTGTTGAAACATGTAGTATATCTAGTAGTAGTATGTCACATTTAACTGCATTTGTAATTGCAATGTTGAAGACATTTCGCAGCATTCCAGGCTGCTTCTTCAGTTCTGAGAGTTACATCCCAAAATGACTACCAATGAGTCTGAGAAGGTTCTATTCAGGTCATTTTGTATCTCTATTAGTAGGCCCCTTTGCCAGGTGAAACAGGTCTGCTCAAAAGGACCTTTGACTTGCAAAAAGTTTGAATCAAAGTTTTATTGAACAGTTTAGGTCATCGGTGAGCAACCAACTTTTTTTTCCCATTGGATATGTCTGAAGAGAGTTAGGGGCTCCCACTGATGCATGTACCCAGATCCTGAGGATACTGGCGTTCTGCATGAGATTGGGGCAATGGATTTCTTTTTCTATTTTCACAACAGTAATAATTGGGTCCCTGGTATGTAATTAATCAGCGTGTAATTAATTACATTGCATTTGAGTCCAATTTCCTTAACAGCATGTGTACTGCAAAGAGTTATTTTGGCACTTTGGCAAAGTATAGGAACAACATGGTTTAAGCTGGAATTCCCTTTGATTATCGCTTGCTTGTAACACTTGGAATAGTACAACGTAATTAATGAGCATTAACATCTATTTCGTAGGTGACTACTTTGTCGAGATTTAGCTCAATGAGCACTCCAGGCTGCGAAGGGTTAAAAGGATTCTAACAGAAAAAGTATTTCTGGTCCACTGCGAGAACACAGGAGCTTAATAATTTTCTACAGAGGCCTTGGATTAGAGGGCTTTATTAAAATTACTTTGCTCCTGCAAAAGACAATAAAATAAATGAATATAAAGCGTATCCAGCGGTAAAGGTTAGGCTATTGCCGTGAACTAAACTCAAGGGTATGAAAGCAAAACCAGCAGAAGGGAAGATTATGGCTTTATTTCCCCGCTGAAGGCAATACGCCGGTCCTGGGACTTACAGCTATATTACATGCTCCATACACAGAGCTTCTACCAGTCACATTGTGTACAGCCCTGGTGCACATTTAGAATTTAACCATCACATTACAGTTTTTCACCCCACAGAATTAATTACAGAAATCGTAACCTTTGTAATAATTTGTATACATTTTTATTCTTTATTCCATATAGGCAAAGACGTTTAATATTATTATCATTAAATTATATATATGTATTTATTCATTATAGAATTTTATTTTTGCAATATGATTATTTTTTACATTTTTTTTTTTAGTTTTTGAAAGAAAAAGGGAAAGCCTAACCCCCGTGGAAATTATTTTTTCTCCCCAGTTTAAAGAAAAAAAAAAAGAAGAATCGAGGAAAGATTTTTGCAAAGCAGGGGACGTGGTGGCAGCCTATTGTACCTACAATGGGCATCTAAACGTAAGAAAAGGGTAAGAATTGGACCATGAAGCAATGAAAAAGGTGGCTTGGTTTCTCAATTCCCTGAGCACATGGGCAGCAGTATATGCTATGTGAAGACAACAGGCGAGTGGAGTGACTTGCAGGATATGCTGCTATCACCACAGGACACCTACAAAGGACTTATGGAGTCTATATCTCTAGCGATCAATTTTTTTTAGAATAATGCTTGTGTATAACTTACTTTTGTGATACATTATTGGATTCTATATGATTCATTACATTATTCCAATGATGTCAAAATTGTAGATCTTGCAGTTATTTCCTGAGGAAGTGGATATGGTATCCGCGAAATGCATTGAAAACTCACGCTGAGACCGAATAATGTATTCCCTTATAGACATCAAGGTGTGACGTTTTTAGCTATAATATGTCTTGTTACATGATGGTTTTTGACAAATAAAGTTATCTAGCATTTAAAATGTTTTATAGGTGTAAATGATGTCTTAAAAGTCCTATCTTTCCTTTCTTCTTTGTTGTGTACATTATGCTTTAAAGCATGGGGATGTTCTCTTCTTGCCACAGTTACAATGGGGTTTCAATTTGAGTTTTAGATTAAATATGATTAGGGAAAGATTATAGGGCATGTAATTATGGAACACACAATTGCTGATGTAGAAATCCCATTCTGCCTGAGGCACTGACGCACTTCTGGCAAGTTATCAACCTGTCTAACGCACAAGTGAAGGGATTAGTTAGCTTTAAATGCATTCCTTGTGACCTTAAATATCTTGTAATGATAATTGCTTTCCCTTGTCATAATTATGTTGTTATGGAAATGGTATATTGCTGCATCTATATATGTTTATGTCCCTATATCCCCCAATTCTTTCCTGTTACTTTCTTTTAGGATTAAGGTCCCATTTATGATTAATCCTTTTGTTCTTAAAAAAAAAAAAAAAAAAAAAAAAAAACACAGTGAAACTTTTGAAATAAAACATGGGGATGTGGCTTCAATTAAAAAATTGTTAATTGGTTGGAAAGCTTCTTCTTGAATAATGATATGTATATTTCTTAGAACAGAGTTCTACCTTTACGTATTTTTGCCATAAGTGAATTTTTAGTGTTTTCAGTTTCTAGACCATGAAAATGGCTCCTTTCAGCACGAACATAAAAGAAGCGTATTTTTTACGACATATTTGCAGATCAATAATAAAACATTTACTGGCACATTGCAAATGATTTTTAAGGTTACGATTTTGCATTTCCTCTTTCATACAAACAAGGATATGATTTAAGTTACATTTCAACACATTTGCACAACAGTAAGCTACTTTGCTATTCCTAATTACTGTCCTTATTCAGAAGGGAGTATTCCTGTGCCACGTTAACTCCATCCTGCAGTGATTTCACGTCCGGTAAACCATTAGTCCTACGCAGATTACAATCGGCTCAACGCCATTTCCAATGACAAATAACTGCACTGTTTGCTCTTTCAAGTGAAAATGATCCCAGGCTACATATTTTACTGGCTGGGGGGGAATTGGCATATTTTATAATGGTGGTAAAATAAAATCATAAAATTGCATTGACATGTTCGGCAAGAACGCAGTTTAACTATGGAGAGGAGGGACAGAGAATATGGAACGTTACAGGAAATGTATTCACTTATTACCTTGCCTTTGTCAAAGTAATGGATAATCTCCTGGTAGAGCTGGTCTTTTAATTGTCCTTGTGTAGTTGCTTGGTAACCGTCCCGCTGAGTAAGATGTGCAGCACAAGCTTCTTCGGACCACTTGTGGAGGAGGACCAGGCGAAGAGGACAGGACAGTGGGTAGAAAGGAAAAAAAACTGTTATAAGTCTACATTCTGCACTGAAGAGCAGAGAAGAGGTTCTAAAGGTGCCCATATACATGCCCACACAAATGCCAATTATCACAGAAAGTCTAACTGCTGTAAAATGCAAAACCTCACAATAACTGCAACAGTCTAAATGATTTCTGCTCACATTTCTTTTCTCAACCATTGATCATGACATTTGGCAAAAGAAGCATTAAAAGAAAAAAAGGACATTGCTTTTAAAATATGATGATGGAGAGCTGCTGAGAGTCCATTAGAGATTCACAGTATGATTAGGTTATGTTCACCTTTAACACATTCTTCACTGTTCATTCTTCTGCTTTAAAGGGGTTGAAATTTTAGACCCCATTTTGATCATTCTAGTCAGAACAAGTATGCTGTAAATAAGTGTTAGAATTCCTTGTTTCTATATCTTAGTGTTTCTCGACCTTTTTAACATGGGTGACCCTTGAAATAACTTTCAGGTCATACGGAACACCTCTTCTATAATTACTAAATCCACAGCTCACAGTACATTAGTGTGGTGATCAGTGGGAAGAATGCCTCTTACATTGCTGGCCATCAGGAAGAATGTCATCTTTACAGATAACGATTTACTGCTATGCAAAAAGGCCTTCATTTTACTGCATGTAAAGATTATGCTCTACCACTTTATTCCTAGCTGTCCAATGCTGGAATCTTCCTCGCTGAAATTCTGTCATAAGCAGCTAAAACATGGATGGTGAGTGGGCTCAGTTCTGAAAACCTTGGTACTAATCTTCAATAGAACATTGAGCAGACTAGGAATACCTATAAGAGTAAATCTACAGTGGGTAAAGTTTGAAACTTAAAACTTTGAAACTTAAAGATGATCTTGTGTGTATTTTTATGATTAATTTTGTTTGTTTAAAAAAAAAAAAGTGTTTTTGCTTTAAAGAGTGTAGAAGACTGCTGTTTTGCCCCCGTTGGGAAGATTTACCCTGTTTGTCAGTCACAAATAGCAGCTGGAGCAAAAGAAATCTGAAACTTTTGTGTTACTGCCATACCAGTAACAGAGAGGAAATTATTCCAGGATAGCTGTCAACAGGATACATGTCCTGGTGTCCATTATTTAAAGGGAATTTTCCTTTACTTTGGATGTTTTTTTTTGTGTCCCTAGGACAGGAAAGGGGCTAATCCTCCAATAAAGTGACGATAAAACAGATATTAGTTTTAACTATTTCCTAATATATACAAAAGAACCCTACATTTATGATCAAATAGCTATCAAAGATAGAATGTAAAAACCGTATTGCATGCAAAAATAAGGTCCTTTTACCAGTCTGGGTCAGACGAACATGTAAAGCACCCAGGCTAAAATCTGGATATGCAACTTATCTCTACCATGCCTTAAAAAAAAAAATAGTTTATAATCTCATATCCATTACAGAGCAATACCGATAGTCTAATAGTGGATTTCACTACTCTTTCACTAGATCTGATACTGCTTTTTAGACCAGCTCAGGATTATTTAAGATTAGCACCTCTGCCCACAACTGAAAGTGACAGAATGCCAACCTAAACCTGCTTAGGGTCACTATTACCATAAAGTGTTTCTCAAACAGGGTTGCTCCAGAGGGTGCTAGGGGTTCCTTTAGGAAATAAATGGCCTATTAATTCATTTTAACTGACACTAGTGATCTTTTTGCCATCTTTAAGGCATTATTTCCAAATGGCCAGCAGAATGTAAGAGGCATTCGTCCCACGGACCACCATGCTAATGTACATATATAAATTATAAAAGGCGTTCCTTACAGTAAAACATTTCAAAAAGGTTGCCCTAACAGAATGAAACAGGACTGGCAAGTTAACACCATAAGACATCATGTCACTTCTACATACCCTTAGAAGCTTGGCGTGCAGTAGTAGTGTATATGCGGCCTCTGTATAGTTATCACATTCTTTATGCAAGTCACACAGTTTGTACAAGTACCTAAATCGAAGAATACAAAAAATTAAACATTAATTTGGCATGCAATACACAAGCAGGATATATTTATATAAAAACGCATCAGTAGAAAGCATCATGGCTTTTTTTTTTATACCGCAGGCCTCTAACTGTAATATTGTGCTGGCGGGGGGAAGGAGGGCAGATATTTCCCTAATGCTACAACTAGATTTAAGAAATTCATTCTCTATACACTTTCCATCAAAGCACCACTGACCATATTATATCTGACCATGGTCTATCTTAAGGACAGGATTGAACATACCACATGTGATAACCAGGGTGATGCCAATGCTCTCCCGTGCAGATAAATTGCAAAGGGCAGTAAAGTGATTTTACCTGCAGACCAAAACTGTAGACACAAAAAACAACTGTAGATAAATACTGTGGATATATAAATAATGGTTGCCATTTCCTACATCAGTTGAATATCAGTTTATAATTTAGGCCTGATAATAATTTGGTTGTATTACAATTTACAAATAACCCAAACACAAATTTTATATATATATATATATATATATATATATATATATATATATATATATATATATATATATCTTATCAGAAGCTTATTCAGAATGGTTTATTAGTTTTCTAGCAGCAACCTGCAACCTACAATACCACCCACAGTTGTATTCAGTTCTTTTACCTTTACTAATTTATGTCCATATACAACACACCTTTCTACATTTGAGTTTCTTTTTGATGCTGGAGCAGTTAATAATTAGAAGCACATTGTATTTTATGAGCATCTAGCCAGAAGCTAATTTTAAAATACATTTCAGGCGTTTGGTAATGCATTTAGATATTTTTTCATTTCATTGTTGTCCTTGGAGAACTGGCTTACAATGAGTTGGGGATTACATGAGTTATGCAATAGCCATAGAAAAGCTGTGCAAAATTTGACAAAACGTGTTCACGCTATCTGCAACATTTCTTGAATATAAAATAATTGCCTGCAGTAATGGTTTGTGTATCACTACAAAATGATGTTCAGTACAATAAATGTGTGCATTGCATTATATTTAAAGAATATGTAAACCCAATCACTAAAATTAGACTTAAATGTGTTCATTTTATTTTAAATATCGTTTTTAGGATTTTCAACTTTTTGTTAACTACTTTGTGATCCTGCCACAAATGTATATCATGAGGTACTTCAGGCAAAAAGCAGTGCACCCATCTCCTAGTTTGCTTGTGTATTATAACCCTATCATATGGTTTTCTGATAGACTAAAAGTGTCCATTTCAGCATATATTAGGTAACCACTATCTATTGTCCTCATCATCAGAAAATTAATCCCGAGAAATGCCAAGGTAATGGTGCAGAGAAGATATCATTACTGTGTTTTCTGATGGGATCAAGGTGTGTTGCAACTGGTGCAGGGAAGTTTGGGGACCTGGCTGCGTTGTCACAAAACCATAAAGTGGAACTTAAGTAACGGCTTAAAAATTTGGCATCAGGCAGGGCTTTGTTGCAGATAAGAATAGATGATGTCCCTTCTGCAGTAAGTATTCCTACCTGCCTGACTGCCATCTCAGCTGTAAAATAAGATGGTGGTGTCATAAATGGTATTTGAACAGGTAAGTACTTACTGGGTTTAGTTTTGTTTCAAGTACATTATTAAACAGCCCCAGTGTATGTATTTATCAGTTCAGCTTGAAAAATATAGGAACTTAATCTATGAACAACATAGGATACAAAAATATCTAGGGTGCTTATTTAAATTAACTAACTAGCAGTGATATGTGGACACAATTTAAATTTTGCATATGTAGCCACTTTTAAGAGTGACTATAAGTACCCGTAGACTTGCATAGCGCTTGAAAAAGTGATGATCAGTTCCTCAAGTGAATGGAGTTGCTGATCACCAATTTGGAGTAAATAGGGTACCCCTAGTCTCCCATTTTGGAAGCCTGTTCAACAGGGAACAAAACCAGATAAAGAAGGCAAGCAGGTTTCTATAAGCAGAGAACGAATTCTGTTCTAAATGTTTTAATAAAGAGGCCCGAAATGTAAGAATTTCAAAATATGAGGAAAAGAACATCCTTCATGAGGAGGTCAGAAATGACAGCCCCTATACTTTCTCAGGCCTAATTCCTTTACCAGAGGACTTCAACTTTTCATTTTCTAAAACTATAATCATTTTCTTAGTAAGCTAACCCAATATGTGAAAAATGCACAGCAAATACCAAATAATAAAGATATAAGCAGTCTGAGAAGGTGCTGTCTTCCCACACTGCACAGGGAACAATAGAAACATACTCCAATGCAGTCCTAGAATGAACATATCTTCTACCTTCCTGAAAATGATCGGAGAGGCCAACCATTGAGTAGGAAAACTGGCAACGGGCCATACACGTGGTGACTGCTGGCAGAGAATTGTCTTAAACCAGCATCTCCGCACACGATCTGCACATACTGCAGTCCTTTAAAAGCAAAGTTCACCCGATATAAGGATACATAACACTTTCTGAACTTGGCAGATATATTCATTTTTGTGCTTCAGGAAGAACAAGCTTCCGTTATTACATTTTCAATAACATAAAAACACAGTAACAGTGTAATCAGCTAGCCACAAATTGGAAAGGTGAAACAGTAATGTATGCATTCTTTTTCTATAAAAACGCTAAGGCCTATTGAAGGTATAATAAAGGAAGAAAATGGAATTTATACATAGAGTGCATTTGTTCAGCTATCAACAAGCAAGGATACAAATAACACAATGAATGAAAAGGTACAAGAAACAGAATTGTAACTTAAAATAACATTGATGTAAAGTGATTTTTTACAAGCTGATGCTTTACATAGCAAATTATTTTGTTCAAGAGCCCTATGAAATCAGATCTAGCGCTGCACATTCCGAGTGAATATTTGAAGAATATTTAAAGCAAACCAATGTTCTGCTTTCACAGGTCAAATAATGGGTACATTTCAACAAGCACAAACTAATCTTTGCATCGTGGCCCTGCCCCTTATGCTGATACACAGAAAAGAGAAAATACGTAAAATAAGTATGGGGGAGCATTTTACTTTTTTACCTTGGATCAAACCCTGTAACGGTTAGTGGCAGCATTACAAATTAAAGTAAAAGTGTCAAAATTTCAAAAACACATATTCAGTACATCTCTACAACACATGTAAAACCCCTCTTATTTAGTAAGGAAAAAAAATCCAGTGCCCTCCTGGCTTCCTGATTGGGCTGACAACACAGTGCCTTTACTGCAATGGAATCCCGAACACCCATGTAAGCCCTGCCTGCTGGACAATATCCCCCCCTGTAGGTGCCATATGTTGTCTGTGGATGCACAGACTGGTTGGCACCATAGTAAAAGGGCATGTACATACTGGGGGGAATAATACAAGTATCAATAATATACAAATCATAATGATTCCTGGAACAGTTTGCAAAGTTTCCCCCCACTGCAAAAAGAAGACATTAACACTATCTTGTGGTTTAATAGGTGGTTATGTTATGTAGGTTAGATAACCTTTCTTTGAGATTATATATATATATATATATATATATATATATATTTATTTATATGTTCTCCAAAGACACAATGGTCTTCAAAATGTTAATAAAATATCCCTAGATTTGATTTATCCCTTGATTGGCTAATTATCATTATTGTTAGTGGGGTCTACTAAACTTCTATGCTTGATGAATTCCTCAGTTGTTTTAGACACAGATAACCTCTGTAATTGTATTCGAATCTTACAAAGTAGAACTGCAATATATAAAAAGAAGAATACAAACCTAATATACATCTCTTCTCTCTCAATCTCTTTGTAGAAATTCTGCAAAGACAAAATAAAAAATGTTACTTTAGCCAGCATCTAAAGCCATTCCTCAGATAAGCATTGTATTTGTCCAATAAAAATATTATAAGGGAATGTGTGAAAGTTTGTTTTTCAGGACTAGTCCTAGTTTCTGAGATGTTGGAATGGTTTCAGAACTCAGCTTTGTAATATCTGAAAGTTAGATTTGTATATTATGTGTAGAAATAATCTTTTCCTCCTTCAGCCTGGCTTTCTTTTTGAGGCAGGAAAATCCAGGAAAAAATTGAAAGGGAATATAGTTCATTATGCAACATAAACAGGGACCCATATCTGTTAGGCATGCAAATGTAGAATAAAATAGAATAAAAGTCCACAAGATGGGTTGCAGCTCAACGCTGCCCTTGACCCAATTCAGGCTAAACATGTCTTTCTGCTAACAGTAGTATTTATAATAATAGAATGATAGAAATTCTCACAAGTCTTCTGCAACATGCCAAAGGCCTTCAGAAATGCTCTTTATGCTTAGAAATATGCTAGCACGGTTTTATATAATGAAATCAGGGGATGGCAGTCTTTTGTAACCTAACCAAAGTCTCTAGTGGGCTCTTGTAATATAACTGAAGTTAAAACATTGGGCGAGTAGCCCTTTGTCAAGCATACTCAAAAAACCTTGCTTGGATGGCACTGGGTGGTTACATCACAGATGGAGTCATGTCAAAACACAAGTTACAAATCACAAGCAAAAGAAGTGTATGTGCATTTTTGCCTTTTAGATCAGTTTTTTTTAACACCTGAATTTTTCTTATAGCTGGAAGGGAAACTTTCTCTCTGCAGCTTCTGCTCTGTTCTTTGCTGTCTGAGTGAACTTAACTATTTTGTTCTGGGTTTTGTTTTCAGAACAGAGCTTTATGCTCACTTGTTTTAGTCTTTTTACATTATAGTCAAAAGAAAGCACAAGAAAATTGCAGAGACTACTTTTTTCTTTTGCAGTCTTCCTTTACATTACCTAGTTTAGTGCAATGACCAACAATCTAGCAACTAGAATAAAAACATAATTAATACTTTAAAAAAAAAAAAAAAGAACTGAAATGAATTGATTAAAACTGAAAAGTAAGAATGCCCTAAAATCAACCATCTTCTTTGTTAGTTATTATTTCTGATTTGTTTGAGGAATAAAATTGTGCATGTGTATACACAGGTAGTGTTTCACCTGCATGTGTACAGCCATTCCTAAAATACCTGCAAAGTGTGTTAAATTAAAAAAAGGGTTAAATGCCTACAAAATGTGTAAGAGAATGGGATAAAAACCTTTAGAAGTTCGCAATGTTTTTATAAATTACATAGAAATAATCTGAATCTTTTTTTAAATACTTTGGTAAAAAGTTAGAACCCTAAATCTTGTGTCACCATGCAGAAGGCACAGATTAAAAATAGGGCAACTTTAGTGTGGGAAATGTCTGAACATAAGATTTTTACTGCTAGAGCACAACGTGGTACACATCAAACATTGCAGCCAATGGAAGATGTTAGCAGAAGGGATATTTTAATGAGAGAAGCAACACTTCAAGTTATCACCTTCATCAGGCTACATTGACTGAGTTTAGGAAAACCCCTTTGTCAGATGACAGTGAAGTTTAGAAGAGCCCCTTCATCAGGAACCAGTGATGATCCTGAAACAGCACTTCTACCAATGTGATTAAACTGTTCTTTTCTGCTGTGAGCTGCTGACAAGTTGTTGGAATTTCTGCAGAATTAGACTTTTACTGCTGACTAGGTCTCTGAAAGCTTTCCCATTACAACCTGTGTGGTCGCCAAAATAGAAATAAAGGAGATAGGTTTCCAATAGGGGCGTAAACAATCTATAAAAATCATAATAAGCTTTCTGAAATAGTACATAAAAATGACAAGCTTTAACCACTTAAAGGCAGATTGACAAAACAGAGTCATCATTATATGTTTAGTTCCATTAACACATAAAATAAAGTATATCTTTCTTGTGGTGTTCTGAGAAGACACTGACCAGAACATTGACAGTGCAGCTCATCCGGTTCTCTTTGTTTTCATCATGCATTATAGTTCTATAGTCCAGAAGTCTCTCCATCAGGCGAACAACCAGGGTCACAAAGGTCTCTCCAGTCTTTGCCAGATACTTGTGTTTCCTACAGTGCTCCAGGAGTCTAAAATGAGAAAAGAAGAGAGAAAAAAAAAAAAGAAAACTTTATTCCAATCTGATCCCTGAATTAAATGTTATTTTAATCCCTGAGCTTCATTAGCACATGTTAATTATAAATGAAGTGTAAAGTTCACAGCTTGCTTGTTATTGTCTCTTGTGCCTATACTTGGGCACAAAGCTTAGTTGTTAATCAACACTTACATTTTCTCAAACAACACTTTGTACTGCTCGTCTCCTCTCCCTCCTTCCACTTCATGGTCCAACTTTGTGATAATTTCATTCTCAAACTGAAAGACAGGGAGCATAAACACAAGGTTATTTGTACTGAAAGAACATTAATGTATACACATTGGAGATTAAAACACCATAAAAGCAAACAGTTTATTTGTATATTAGAAAACCAACTAGGGATCTGCATAATTCAGCTTTTTGTTTGAGGTGTATCATGCATGTAGGAACGTTTCTTCACATGGTTTAAAGACCACATTCTGGTAGGGATTTAGAAATACAAAAGTGACAAGTAGTCTGCAGATTCCAAAGCTTGTTACCCTTCACATTTAGGCTAGAGTATCAGGAAGATCCAGAAGGCAATGCTCTAAAGCAGTGTTCCTCAAGAAGTTGCCAGGGGTTCCTTGAGCAATTAGCAATTTGTGCCTTTCAGGGCAGGTTAACTGATACCAATGAATTTGTTGGCTAAATATTAGAGTGACATTCTTCCCAATGGCTAGAGATGAAAGAAGCATTTGGATATAGTAATTATAAAAGGGTTTCATTGAAGACCTGAAATTTCACGTTTTATGCTTTTAGTAACATTCCTGGCATTTTTTTAAGCAACTGAAGTCTGCTAGAATCTGTTTTTGTGGAAGGCTTTTGCAGGTGAGGACTCATTCTATATGTGTAGGTTGGTTGCTTAGGTATTTTGTGGCCATCTCAAGTATTCTAGTACATTTTCTGTGTGTTTATACAAATTTAAGTTATTGATACCCCCTCCCTTTAGTAGCTCCTATTCAATGACCTATTGCGGTTTGACTGGGTGGTCTCGGATTGTTTTTCACTTATCAGATCTGGCCACCATCCTTCATCAGAAAAAGAATTAAAATTGAAAAATAAATAAAAATCATTGTTTAATTAAAAAATATCAGAATAATAAAATAAATATTCCCTTGTGAAATGTCCAAGTCATAATAATGTGATGCCCAATGATCTGCAGTGTTTTCCACCACCCCTTTTAACCAGGCGTACCACCCGGCACTTTTCAGTAACCACCCGGCTCTTTTTGGATGGTTACTGAAGAGTTGGGTCACACTGCAGGGGCTGCCACCCACCTACAGCTTCTTCCCACCCGGTTTAAAATACGGATCTGGATGACATTTGGCTTTAGTGCATAGGCATCAAATGATGCTCCCATAAGTGAATGTAATGTCATTCAAATTAATAGCTATCACAAACCTTGAAAAGGAAAAATACTCTATTGAGCCTTTGTCAGTCTGACTCAGTCTTTGGTAATGTTAAGCCAACAACAGTGTCTCAAAGTGGAGTCAAAATTGAAATAATGCACTGAAGTAAGACTCCTTTGCAATGCATTTATGAGGTTGTGGAAATTACGTAAACAATGCATTGGAAAAAACTTACAGATGGTACTATGTTATTTTTGTTTTACAAATCATTTGTAATATAAAACAAGGAAATAAAATATATGAATCTAAATTAGAATTTGGAATACTAAAAAAAATGTATACTGTGTGGAACTGAATATGAAAAAACAGTAAGGATTTAGGGAGAAAAGGCACTTTTTGTGAATATTCAGATTCCTGCATTTCAAGTTAGGACTGGTTCTCTTTAGGGCTCTTTGATAATAGCTAAATGGGGTTTGCACACATCGAAGGTAGAATTCGAGGCATTTTAAGAATTTAACTTTATTTTTGAATTATTTTTTTTCTAGTTTTCTTCTGCAATTCGGTTTTTGAAAATAGTGAGCATAATTAGAAGAACAGAAAACAGGATATGGCTTTAATTAAAATTACTATCATTATCTCCCATAATTACACATTATCTATTATCGCTTACAACCTTTCAGGAGAATTGTGCAGTTGATTAATTTAGTATGTTAAATACCATCATAAATTTGACCTTTTTTTTAAAGCAGAAATTAGCTGAAACGGAGATATTTATATCAGTTTAGATAAGTATTGAGGGGAGACGACGTATCGCACCCAGGCGGTTTGACCTTTTGCTATTCTCAGGCTGCGACCTTACAGATAAGCCAACTACACTGAATACATACAGAATTGACAGAACAGGATTTTGTATGTCATATTGTCATGCACATCCATTGCTGAAAAGAGAAATAAATTACCCACCATCGGCATAGCCAAGGCAGGATGCATTTCACAGATATGTCTCTATTACTGAGCTTTTGCAATGCCACCACATAAAATATATTTACCATCATTCATCAATGGAAGCTAAAATATAAATTTTCCTATTTGCTAGAGGGTCTGGTCTGTCTTTTCATTTAAGTCTGTGTGGCCCTTCTTTAAGCTGCTACCCCCAAACCATATATGTCTGGCCACAAAAGTGTAAGAAATGTGCTCAAACAAGTGTGCAGTTTGGTATTTTAGTGCCCTTTTTAGACATTTTTTAGTAACCACCTGGCTCTCTTTGGGTGGTTTCTGATGAGTTGGGTCACAATACAGGAGCCACCACCCTCCTACAATTTCTTGCTACCCAGCTTAAAAAACATTTCTGGGTTGAGCACTGTAGTGGAAACCATATTTGCTTTGCAGTGCAGTGTTCCTGGATTCACCATCAACTATATTATCATCTTCCAGGTCCTAATGGAAAGAAAGTTGAGCTGGGAAGGGTCAGGAATGTGCATGCATTATCCCCTGACATACACTATGCCATTCTCCACCAGGGTATCAGTGGCTATTATCCCTCGTTGGAATGTCAGCCAGGAAACTATCTGAATAGGGTTTGTAGGTACTCCCTGCATTTGCATGAGTTTTTGGTCTCACCCAAAAACATAGCAGTATCTGACTTCAATTCACAAATTGGCCTTAGACTGTATTAGAGACATTAGATCATAAGTCCCCTGAGAGCCAGTTGGCGGCATGACCATAGACTCTGTAAAGTAGTGCTAAAGATTATTATCCAAAAACAATATGTTTATTGATTTTATAAAGCAAAGTGTGTGGTTGGTTGAGGAGTATAAGGTGATAGACCGCTAGATAGTTTTTACTATACTTTATGTCCTGGAGGGAGCAAAAGAGGCAACTGGGTAGCTTGCAAGTTACAAACAGGGATATATATATATATATATATCTATCAAAAAATGGTAGATTGCTGATCTATGGAGTACCTGATTGCCTGTAGGAAATAGTCAGGAGAATTTCTTTTGGAGCATGGTGATTTTTGCTTTATTAGAATGTTTTGTCCTACTTTGCATCAAATGCTGGTTTAGGGTAGGTTCAGACCCATGCGGGATTGAATCAACCTTCGCGGCTTTGAGTGACCAGCACTTTGCCACTCCGTCACTTGAACTGCAGTGCTAGTTCTTAAAGAACCAGCGTCTGCACATTTAAAGCTGGCAACTGTGAGCAGTACTGGTACTGATCACTGCTACCCCCATTCATTCTATTTGGGTCTGCTGCTGGGAGCCGCTACATGTAGCACCTCCCCAGAGGCGGTTCCTGGTCATAAGGAAGCAGTAAATGTACCACAACCCTATGGCCAGTGTGAACGCAGGCTTGGAGTTCAGGCTTTGAAGGTTTTACACTTATTTGCTTTGGTTTTCTGGTTAAACTCAACAGGCTTGTGTCTTTTCAACCTGATTATGCAACAGCAAAAACTGCTGTTTGTAACACTTCAAAAAGTAATTATGACCGAATGATAGGGCCCACATTTGCAGTTCGGGAGTAAGATAACAATACTTCATTAAGCCTTCAGTGACTTTTCTATGACATTCAATATTGGCAGGTCAAGACTTTAAGAATAATGCTTTCCAAGGGTTCGGTCTAACTACACGCAGAACTGTTAAAAAGAGTCATAATGGATCCACTAATGCCAGAGTTCAAAGCCGATCCAAGAATATTGCTGTGCTGCCTTACAACTTACAAGTGGCTGGGGAATAGCAGAACAACTAAACTCCCAAACCATTAAGGTCTCTGTTCCATTAAAACTTAATGAGTACAGTTCTAGTTACTTAAATGCTCCGTGCGCCAATAATTATTAAGCATTTGCTCTTTACTCACCTGCGTGGGGATGCACTAACGGCTTACAATATATCTACACCGAACATTTACATTGGGATCTAGACTGTTAATTTCCATCACAAACTTATTAAGTCTTTCAGCTATTTCTGCTAAGTCTGAAGCGGTCCCTGGAGCTACACATGGCAAAATAACATTTTGAAGAAATTTACACAGATTGAAGCTATTTTTTTTCAGCTTTAAAATGCGGATAGGATTTTGCATTTTTTTTATTTCCAAGTAGGTGCGGACGTTTCTGACATTTAAAGGAAAACTGTTTATTAGAGATATTAGTCAGAGAAGAAGCAGCCAGTGTTGACCTCTAGCTTCCTGGTTATTCATGATTAATACTTTCTAAAGGACTGACCATGCACAAATATTCAAATCAGGTTTTTTGACTTTTATCTGACTTTCTAAATGACATGTCTGTTCCAGGTCAGTGAGCTTTAAAGCCAAAAGCAGTTGGGCACAAATGTTTTTTTCAAAAGGAAGCTAGCTATGGCCATTCTATTCCTCCATTTTTGACAGTGCAGGTATACTTTAAAGTCAACATAACCTAATGAACCTAATGGAACCTAATGGAACAGCAGGCACCTCTAGCTTTCTGAGGGAGACACTTTTGATTGGCAAAACGCTCTGATTCACTACATTGTGTTACAACTGGTCCACCACTGGGGGCCTTTGCACTACCCAATAGTGAGGCAAGGAAAGGTGTAGGCCAAATTAATTGCCCAGCAATGGTCAGACATGTCTTGTTTAGTCACACCGAGAAGCAGGCAAGCAAAAAAATTCCACCATGTCCTGTAGTTATGGCCTGGACTGCTCCAGAGAGATTTCTGTTTTCCCTCAGAAAGCATTCACTGAAGCTGCTCCAACAAGAGGATCCATTACAGTCTGCAAATTTAAGTTTTATAAACAGAAGTAGTTTACAAAGTTGTGTATTCCAGCACCAACAACTCATCTCAATACTTCTAAGCAAAAGTACAATTGAGTTACAAGAATATCATGCTGTATGGAGATATAGGTTGAGTTGTACTACTAATTTGTACTATTGAAATCTATCCATAGTCACACGTCAGAAAGAGTTATTTTAAAGCTTGAGTAGTGACAATATTGGTTTAATGTCAATGATTTACCCAACATTAAGATCAGTGAGGTATTTCTGCTGCTAACCCTTTAGGATAAAATTACTAAGGATATCATTGTGTTAAAGCTGCTGCTTCACCAACAGTCAGGGAAACTGTGAACAGCATGAATGTGCGCTACAATGCACAGTACAATGTGGGCAGTAGGTATAGGATAAGTACAACGCTGCAAAATATGTTGGCGCTATAGAAATCCTGTTTATTAATATTAAAAATGTCCAGACTGCCATACCATTTAGCTGTATCTCATGATCAGCTAATTTTAAGGATTCTTGAAGTTGGAATTGCCCAGGTTTGCAACAGAAATAAGACGTAGCACATTTCACTCCCATGAGATGCAAGCTGTAACTTTGTGCAGTAAAATAACATTTTACTAACCAAATAAATTGTATTTTTTTTATATTTTTGAATCCAGTTTTGATATTTTCACTTGTTTTTAAGACATTTTGCTTTAGAGATATTTTCTCATTGTGAATACCCTATTGTGCCAAAAGCAATTTTGCCCACATGTGACACAGAACCAGGGAAATACATTTGGTGAGGTTTTACCTATTCCGTATTCTGTGACTTTTCACCCCCAAAAAATAAGGAAAAACCTAACCAAAAAACAAAACAAAAAACTGGCAAAGTTTTTGCTCCCATTAAAGAAACATTCATAGTATGTCTTCATCCAGCAAATACTTTAGCTCCATTGCCAATTATAGATCATTATCAAACTGTGAATTTCTCAAAACAGCCTACTGCTGATTAGAATTGCAAATTTGTATTGAATTCTTTGTTTGTGCGTGACATTTAAATAAACATTTTTTAACCCATGATTGTGTGTACAGTGACAGATAGCTAGGAATGATCTTTAAGAATTTTATAAATGATCAGAGTTGCTGTTAGGAAAGCAGCAGAGTCCAAGGGGTCTTATTACAGTCTATATTCTTCTATAAAACAGGCAGAATAAAAAGCCAGGGTTTTAAAAACAGAGATGGAAGCTGCCGCCTGTCCACATGCTCTGACCTGCTGAGATGCAGCACAGAAGCGTAGGAGTGAGTGGGAGATCAGTAAGATGTCATTGTATGCACCAGAAGAAAGACACGAAGGCCTTTAACACAGTAACAGTCATGCCGTTATTGTGTTTGCGCTGTCTACATTCTCTGGTGTGCAGAGTGCAACCTTAATTAATCCTCTGGGTCACAATGCAGGGATAACACTTTGCAAGGGGACACTATCATTATTTTCATTTTACATGTTCCCTACCATTTTATCGTTTTAATTCCTTGAGCATGAGGTCAAGGACCACTTACCTTAAAATGAAAATGTTATATTATGTAAAAGATCCTATAAGATTGTAACAAAAAATGCATTGTGTCACACTTTTAAATAAAGAAAGTGGGAGGCACAATAAATAGCCTATGGTGTGGGGTCTTGTGCTATGTTACCACCAGTGACACTATCTCCATGAGATTTTGTGTGTTCATTCTCTGCCTGCTTGATTTTCTTTTACTTTTTGTAACAGTTAACTGGCTTTTACTCCAAACTTGCCCTACAGGTAGAAATTGGCAATGCATAGAAAAATAGAGTTGTGTCTAATATGTGGAGCGTGCTACAATCAGCCTATAGAGGCTTTGCTGAATATTCGTTAGATCTATTAAAACAATTGTATAAGACCCCACACCTAAACAAACTATTTCATTTATACCCATTAGAGATGGATCTTGCACTACTTAATGATAATGTGGAGCTTTACCTTAAAGCAAGTCAATTGTTCAACTTTTATATTAAAGTCTTAATGCAACTCACCTTCTATCTACCCTGTTCCCTGCAGACTCCGCTATTCTGTGATCCAGCAATGCCCACCTTCAGGATTCAATGACACCCAGTGTCATTTAACCCTCTTCGTATCAGTGCAAGATGTTTTGACCACCCATCTCCCTTACAGAAGAAAACAAAGAGCAAGACGACCCTGCATGTCATGTGTCTACTGTTTGAAAGCTTCTGACGAAAAGTATGACAAAACATGTGCTGGGAACATGGGGAAATAAGAGGGGAAGACAATGTTGGGATTTAGGGAGAGTACACATTGGAATTGTAGGATGTATGGTCCCCTTTAAAGCGTATAAGTGTAGTAGGGACATAAGTCTGTGTCCATGGATTAATGCTCCCTGTACAGAATAAGTGCGGTCAGCACTGCATTAGTGAGAAAAGTTCATAATAACTTAGCTGCCATGCTCTTCCCATTCAGCTAACTTATGGATGTAGGAAGGAACAAATGATTGGCCAACGAATGAACTTTTCAGGCAATTGGGAAAAAGGGTGCTAAAAAAATCCTGCGTAACTTAAAACAACACTAAAAGATATATCAGTCACATCAGCAATGACTGTATTGTAAAGGCAGCTATTATAACAGCCTAAATATGACTTTTGCTATTCCTTCAGACTTCAAAAGAATTCCAATATGAACCCATCAGTGTCTTATATTCAAACACCTCCAATCTCCATTGCAGCCTTTCTACATAGCAACCTATACATAACAATAATAAAGGGATGATCATGCTAGATGCCCCTTAGCAAATATGGATATCACTGCTTTCAATATTGAAAGTGGCAATCACCTTCAACGTAAAGGTTAGGCTAAAAAATGACAATCTTTTTATATCCATTTCTGGAGACTAGCCTTAAATTGTGTTCCTTGATACTATGATAAGACAACCCAGCTTACCATCTGGAAGCTCCTTGTGGAATGGAATTCACATTGCATCATGTCAAAGAATATCGGGATGGTGGCTTTACGTAGCTCTGTCTCCGGGATCAAGGTCATCTCCAAAATAGGGCCAACCATTTCGGGAATGAATTTAATTTTGTGCTGGCCTTTGAAGGAAACAAAACAGCTGATTTCAGAACATTCACAAACATCAGAAGATTGAGAAATACATCAGTTAAATTCCGCTTCTCTCCTTGGAATATATCGTTATTTAAGTAGATAACCTTCAGGAAAAAGAACTGCATTATTATATTTTAAACAGTCTATAAGTACAATTACCAGACAACTATTCAAGAGGGAATCAAAGCAGCACTTGAAAGGCTTTCAAAAACCAGGCACGTTTACTTGCATACACTTTAAACATTTGTCTGGATTAAATCAGACAGAGGGGGAGAGAAAGTGCTTGGGGCGGCTCTTCTTTATGCCAAGCTGGAGAAAATGTTATACACCTACTTTCAAGTTAGCGGGAAGAAATTATTTAGGTATCGTTTATTTAGAAATTGTGAAAGAAAAATTATCAGGCAATAGGTAAACCCCTGAGTGAGCTACTAATGATAGGCTGCAACTGTGCTCAAGTATGAAAGTCTACTGAGTTTACTGATGTATAATCTCAAGCAGCCATTCAGAACTGCAGCCTCTCATCACAAAATTCTGAGCAACTCTCAGCAGTGAGGCGTAGCAAATGCTTTGTAAAATAGAACTCCAGCCATTTTCCCAACCACTTAGATATACATATAAGTGCATCAAAACACAAAGTGTGCAATCTTAGCTGGTTTATTTTAAAAGCAGAAACAGCCAGTCTGGACAGGACCTCTCTGCGGGGAAGCATTGATTTCTCCACAGAGATCCAACACACCCCTTCTGATTTAGGGCTCCCTAATCTGCTGGGAACATGAGATGAGACCTTTGTTAAGTTGTAGATTTAATACCGAAAGGGGTCCATCAGATTTTGGCCAAAAGACCACTGCTTCCACACACAGAACAAGGACCCCTTCCCAACAGTATAATGGCAGAGGAAAGGCTTTTCTTCTAAGGCTATGACTGCTTTTTAAATATGATCAGTATGACAAGGCACATCTTTTGTTTTATTACACCTGGTATATACTTTGTTGAAATAAACCTAACATTTAGACAACCTTTAAGCATCCATACCTACTCTCCAGAAGAAACTTTAAAATTGATGGAAATAAGAGATGACTGCTGCTGGGCTTGAAAAGTGAGCGACATAATGTTCTGAGCTTCAAGCTGCACAAAGTTTCTGATACAAGTGACAATGTGGATATTTTACACTCGTGGACTTAAAAATAAATAATAAAAGCACACGAATTTCCCCCCTCCTGATAGAATGACCCTGGAAATGTTTAATGGTTTGCAGCGCACACTTGAAGGAGCTGTAAGGCATACTCCTTTTTCAGGGCTGTTATTTTCAAACTTGTCTGTGACAGTTTTCATGTATTATGTCTGAAAAATGTCAGAGTCAGTGTTTCAGAAAACAAATGCTTCTGACACCCGGTTATTCATCAAACACAGCATCAATGTCATAAAGTTTTCTGGAGGTTTTATTGCTCTCTGTATAAAGATGCCACAGACAATGTAAACTTTCTATGGCTGGCAATGGAATTTTAAAAAAGGTGGAATAAAATACATAATTAAAGGTACAGTCCAATGAAATATGAAAAAAGTTACATTCAGGGAACACAACTACTGTGTAGTTTGCCATCTTCTCGTATAACCTAATAAAGATATATATATATATATATATATATATATATATATAGCTGTAACTTCAATTTTTGTATTTTTTGCCTTTTATATCTTGAAAGGGAGATGGTCTAACCTTTCCCAATCATCTAAAGATAAAATAAATAGCTTTTCTTTAGCATACACTTTAATATGTATGAGTGCTGTTGTCCTTATTTTTTGAACCTGCATAATGTGACTGTGGCACCAGGAAACAGGGCGGGGGGTGCACTTTCTGTCTTGGTGCCAATAAAAAAAGCATAAAAAAATCTCCAAAAATGTGAAAGGAAGTCGCTCCTTTGACAGCTATCGACAGAACAAATGTCACCATTTAAAAAATGTTCCTAATGACAATTGTACATTTTATATTTATGGATTCTATAAACTGCTTTTTTAACATGTACCAACAATGAATGTGAACTGAGGGGTTCTGGGATACCCATAAGCAAGCAACTATTCATTTCCATATATACAGCCTCCATGGCTTTCAGAAACCATAACACTTTTACTGTTCAATAAATCTCAGTTTTTCAATACAATAAAGATGAGCAGAGAGAAGAAAGGAGATTTTAGCAGGTGACTGCTCCTTCTGAAAACACCAGTTAAAGATCATGCTAAGATAATGGCTTTAGAATGGAAATACTAGAAAAGTTTGCAGCACAAGATATTTGATGTTACCTAATCTAGGTCAGTAACTAAAAGTATGGAAGGCATAGACAGTCAGCTACTTCATATTTTGAAAAGGAAAGATGAGATTTGATGAAGGGCTTGGACTTTCCACATAGGCCAGATGAGAGCATAACTTAGCACTAAGCCCATCGATTTTAACTGAAGTGGATCCTACAGGACTCTCTCCCAAGAACCAGGACGCTCTGCAGATTGGCAACGAGTACTGGAATGCTCAGCAGACTGTCTCCAAGCTCCCTGCAATGTCCTTTAACTCCTTTCAATGACCAGCAGCTCACATCAGCTGAAGTGTTGAGAATGTTTGGTGAAGGCAAGTAACATCCCTATTGTACAGGGAATATAAGGTTAATGGAATTCTCTTATACACAATGATGATGCCCAATGGGGAAGATTTGCCAACATGGTCCATTTATTATTCAAGTAAAAAAACTGCTGGATTTAAAAGTCAGTGACAACACATATAAGTGACAATAACAGGCAGAGAATGTCTAACATGATCTTTTTCAGCAAATAATCAGCCAGAATATCTATCATGGGTGCCAAAAATTGCTGTATTGATTAAAAAGCTCACGCCCAGCATACTTCACCACGTATTACTTTTTTCTACACTGGGTAATGAGTTTGGAAAATTGATTATCACAACCTTGAAAAAGCACAAAATTATTTTTCTTCCTTAATTTGTCAAGAAAGTCACTATAAATTTTTACATATACAAGTTCTGTCCGAATACAGTAGAGAATACCCGATATTCGGGTGCGCCACACACAAGAAGATCCGCCGCTTAAATGATTGCAAGGACAATTATGGAGAAGGACCCTTCTAGGAAGGTGCTTGACATTACAGAAGCAGGTGCTTATTATTATATTTAATGTGTGACTCCAACATCAGATCAGTTTTTGAAGAGATCATTTAAGGCAGGAAGTCATTGCAATGTAACAAGCCTATCTAATGTGTCTTTTAATTGCAAGTAATTCTCACTTTCACAACTCTTTGAGCTATAAGCAGGTAAGCTCCAAGCTAATTTGCAAACTATCACAAACCCTAAGTGTGATGGCATCATGCCGGGAGACTCTATGGAGCTCTTTAAATCAGAGGTAGCAAAACAGATATTTCAAACTATGGTTTGAAACTAACTAATACTTGGTTGTTGCAGAATATATATTTGAACATACCAAGCCAACCTACACTTAGCATTTTCTTTTTTAGCATTAGTTTACTGCTTTGGGACTATTTTTCCATTTGTTTGTACCAGAGTTTCCATAACTAGTACAGTCTACTAAAAGAGTTCCAACCTATCATACTTGACCACCAAGGATAAACAAAAAATATCCAGCTTAAATGAATATTCCCCTTTGGGAAAGAATGCTTTTTAGGTAAAACAATTGTTGGTAAGTATGATTAACACAGAAATAGAACACTCACCTAAATTATACCACATATCTCTGATCTCAAAGCCAATCTGCCTTCTCATATCACCGTACCTGAAAGTGGAAGAGCAAGTAATTAATGGATTGGTGTCCTTGCTTACCATCTCATGGAACAGTATTAGTGACAGAGTATTACGACAGTAGCAATAATTTATAATAGCAGAATATGACAGCTTTTTAAACACTTTACTTCAGAGAACATGTCCTTGTATATTGTAAGGATAATCAAATAGCAACATGTGTTTGTTTTTTCTTTTTCCATTATCACATTGCCTATAACTTGCTTTAGATAGCTCCATTATGCATAGCATTAAAAGACTACTGACTTGCATCTACCCGTTAAGTGCTGCCTGAATACACACAGATATATATATATATATATATATGAGAGAAAGGGAGAGAGGGACAGACAGACAGACAAAGTAAAAAAAGAAAGAGTGCATTCACCTATGTTAAATATTTAATCTGCAGAAAATAGTAAACTCCCAAATCATACTTTGCACAGCTTAAATGCTCATTCAAGGCTTTGCCCTAATTCCATAAATCCCAACACAGAGTAGAAGGCATACCCAATACTTCAAAGTATGAAGGAGCATCTGTCACATGTCAAGTTCATAGGCCCTGATTTATTAAAGCTCTCCAAAGCTGGAGAGGATATACTTTCATTAGTGAAGCTGGGTGATCCAGCAGACCTGGAATGGATCTGGTCCAGATTTGAAAACAATTGCTAACAAATAGCCATTACAGGTTTGCTGCATATCCCAGCTTCACTGATGGAAGTGTATCCTCTCTAGTCTTGGAGAGCTTTAATAAATCAGCCCCCATAGTCCCGGGTAAGCTAATAATTCAGCAACTCCTAGCTTACACAAGACTTCTGGCAGGTGAACAGAACAATGAGTAAGAAAGGTAAGCATATGCATCTGTTGAAGAGAACCTATTGCTTTGCTCTGCACGGACAAAGCACCAAATCCCTATAAGAAAAAAGATTCAGTTTGAGCCTTTGAAAAGAAAGTGTGTGCAATGGTAAAAATGTTAAAATAATATTAAAAGAGAAAAGCCTGACAAAAGGCATTATACATAAAGTGTCCTGCAATAGACACAATGAATATATCCCATTGAACAGATGTCTTCAGACAGAAAGGCAAGCTTTGTAGTGTGCAGTGACAGAGAGCACTAGACACAGGTACAGAAAGAAGCAAAATGGATTAGCATTTCCTTCAAACTGTAGGAAATACAAAGCTCAGTTCCCTTCATCTCTAAATACTTCAATAAAGAAATATGCATAAAGGAATTCAATGCATTTACCAGCTAAAAATGAAATCCACTGGGCACATCGTTCCACAGAATAAAAAAATCGATATACAATGCCAGTTGTGAATGCAACACAACAGATATATTATACTATGTGTATAACTCATACAAGACTTACTTATTCAGGATTTTGGTTCTTTTGGCACTCGAAAAATTCTCCAGCTGCAAGGATTCTTGGGTTAGGAAAGCAACAGCCAGGTGAAAATAGTTATTCCATAGCTAGAATAAAAAAACAACAGCAAAGACTTATCTTAGTCATACACAGTTACCGGGCATTTCTACACATATTTAAAGTGGAACTAAAGTCTGTGTGTGGGGTAAGGTTTTTTATTTCCATGCACAGCTTACTCGCACATAAGGACATTTTAATGGGCTTCGGCCCCTTGATTAACTGGGTCAGGCTGAGCTAAAAACTGACAAACAAGTAAAGAAGAGTCAAACTCCATAAACTCTTTAAAAATTTAGATAAAATATAAAAGTATAAATGTAAAGTATATATATATCTATAAAAGTAAATCACTTTAAGAGTACTATTTCACTTTGAGTTTATCTCTCTTGGATTAAAACAATATACGTGCAGGAACTAGTAATATGGCAGTTAGGAATGTGGGTCACAGTCATCCGACATCAATGGAAGATATAACGACTGTTTATTTTCTGGCAAAGCTACGCGTTTTCCTGTGGTTCTTAGCAGTCAATTGTAGCACTATTAGCCGTCAATTGTGCATTTGATTTGAGCACAAATTGAACACAACTTTTTTTTTCCAAGTGCTCAAGCTTCAGCTGCACATAGCACCTATACCATGCCCTAGATAGCCTTCAGAAATAACAGACCCCGAGCACAGGGGATACAAAAGGCTACAATTTGACCTGTTGCCTGCAAATCTGCACATTTTGGTCAGCAGCTATAAACTTTTTCCCACTTACTTTCTACACATTACTTCCCTGCCTGTTCTCATTTGAGCCCTTTACACACAAAATTCTGTGTTTTCTTATTTCCCTAATAAAACAACCATCCTGGGTTTTGTGTATCAGGTGAGGTACACTATGTACACAGGTCAGATGATTCTCAGCAGATACGAGCCACAGGGCTCGCCTTGGACAAGCATCTGATGTGTACAGAGGCCGTCCGGCGTTGTTTATGGATCCGTCCTGGTGGATTCATGAACGTCAGAAGACGAACAACCTCAATGTAAGTGAAGGGAGAAAAGTGCAGAGGGTGCCACTTACTCTTTTCCGCCCTCCCCTCTCCATAAAACAGAATGGTACTGTGTGTACAGCGCTCATTAATTCATCTTTCTGGCGTTTGCAACATCAAAAATTTAGTGTGTGTACGCAGCCTAAGACATGTATTCCTGTGCTAACAGAAGTAAGACAGGTTAGAAAACATTGCCTGAACAATATTATTTTTCCCTTGATAAGCCAATACTATAGGTGATACATATGTTGTTCTGATCTATCTTTTCATCATTTGGTGTGTTTGTATTAATAAAGGAATAATAAAAGTATAAGGCTGCTTTCGGCAGATTGAATTCAGCATCTGCAGGCAAAACTGGATTATATTCTTTCAAATCAGCACAACAGGAAAGAACTATTAGTTAAATGGCTCCCTGTTGTACACTATGATCTCTATTTTTACCAAACATGCAAGTGAAATAGTCATAGATTTGAAATCTTTTGCTTGCCAGGCAACTGCTCTTTATAAGCCATCTGTGCGCTCAGCAGTTCTGCTTCCTACAACCTTCACATACGTCAGATTTGGGACATTAAATGGCCGTACTATTGAACACTTCTGGAGACTGGAGGAAAATAGTTGCTTTTGTGCTTAGATCATTTTTTTAACTATTGTACAGCATTAGGCTTTTATATATTGCAAAAGTTGTTGTGTTATCAAAAAGTGGATATGCACATGCTTGTTCCAGATCAGTGATGCACTTCGTATACAAGAAGGATCAGGATGACCACCATGAAGATGGCATTTTTTTAAATATTATGCAACACCTAGGAACTAGCATGCAGTTTGTAAGTCAGAGAAAACAACCTTCAAAGCTCAACTATTTATCTAGATGACAGATGTTTGTGTAAACCTATCAGGTTTTTTTCTCTCGCAGACACATTTTTTTCTCCATCAGCTGCTATACCAATATGCTGTGAAAGCCTGCACATTTTAATGTGAGAACATTTTTCTTTCTTTTGAAAAAGCCTGTAAATATATATATATATAGGTACTATGGTGTTATATTCAAAATTGTCGTAAAACATCTTTCTGCATTATTTAAAAGTGTTAACAATTCTGTAATATATTTTTCAAGCAATACACCTGTTTTTTTCAATTTATTTTGCAAAGTGATATTGTCTGCTAATAGCCCACAGCAAGGTATACTTATCTATCCATAATGGAGTACCTTGCTAAAAGGGCAATGGCCATCGTGACAGCATCCTTTTGACAGGTTTGGTCAATATTTAGATTCATGAAAATAATTTTCCTTACCTGCAGTTCAAAGTTAGCTTGATCCAAAAACTTCTTGTTCAGCATGTCAGCATACTGATTAATTGCTCTTAAGAACACTCTGTAAGATCAAAAGGAAAATCGCACAGTTATTGGCATTTGGCATTGTCATTGGTTGTACATTTTCTTAGCAAAAAAAACTACCCTGGTAGACTGCAAAGATCCTCCCCAAAGTAGGAATACTTTGTAGGAATACAAACTACTGTAGGAATACAAACTACTGAAGGAAATAAAGGGGGAATTACACTGAAATCTAATTTGGGTGTCAGTTACTGATAAAAATGCTGAAGTATTCTTATTAGAGTTCTCCAGGGCAGCAACATATTATTAAAAATAAGAACTTTTGATGTCAAGTTCCAGATCCACTCCTTCATTGGTTAGAAAACCAACTTAAAAAGGATAGGTAGCTGTGCTGAAGAGACCACCGGCAGAACTTTATACTATAATGCATATAAAGGATACCATGCACCCAAAACAAACTAATTTAGTCTCCAAAAATGTAATTAAATTGCAGATTAAAGAATACCTAAAAAAACTATTACAGCTTACTAGTAATAATAGCAAGTACAGGTAGTCCCCGGGTTACATATGAGACAGGGACTGTAGGTTTGTTCTTAAGTTGAATTTGTATGTATTTTGGAACAGGTATATTATTTTAATAAATGCAATTAGGAAAGATGTTTGTCTCAACATATTATTAGGCAACGTGGTGTCAGTTACTGTATGAAATACTCACTGTGAGTTAAATCACAGTAAATAAAGCACAAATAGAATTGTTCTATAGTTGCACTTTTACACTCCCTAAGTGGGAACCCCATTTTCCAAATGAGATAAAAGGAGTATCAGCATCAGAGGGATGGTGATGATGGTAATGTTCTTTTTTTAAAGTACTGTTGAATTCTCCTCCAACTCCTTCCAAGTTTTATTTCAGTTAACTCTTCAAAACCAGCCATTGAATTACATTTTTATTTATTATATTATAAAAACTCCAAGCTGTGGCATATGCATCAATCAAGTATTCAGAGCAAGTAATAATTTTTATCACAAAGGTTTAGTCATTCTTTACAAGGTGATGTCTGTCCAGCTCTGCCAGTGTCTGCTAAAAGTCACGCTGTGTCTTTTCAGCATATATTTCAGTGGTTCAAACAGAGGATACAAGCATGCAGTTTCTAAAAGAAGGCTCATTACATTCAGACATGGCTGTCAGTCACTCCGGCATTCTATGAGCAACTGCACTGTATTTGCTAGTTTTTCTCTGGCACAGGTAATCGCAAGTGAAGAACATAATCAATACCCATAATTATTTCAGTCCACGGAACGAAATAATGGAAAAGATAACAACTATCATGAAGCCACAAGACGATTAGCTTCCTTAATTACCAAAAATCACAGATATTAGGCTGAGCTACTATTGTTTCTGTTAAGTGGTTTCTCTGTTGTAACTTGAAAAAGTATGAAGATAT